>NC_092336.1:195245000-195850500 GCF_046630445.1 Rutidosis leptorrhynchoides
AAAGCGGTCAGAAACGATCTTAAGGCTTATAATCAACGCTTCGCCGAACTATCCTTGATGTGTCCTAATCTTGTTAACCCCGAATCTCAAAGGATTGAGCTCTACATGCTCGGTCTTCCAAAAAGCATCAAACAAGGGGTGATGTCATCCAAACCCACTACTCATCAAGCCGCTATGAACATGGCTCGCCAATTAATTGAAACGGTTGACGAAATCGTAGTACCGGCTCCTAAGGCCGAGGACAAGTCGGGTGGCAACAAAAGGAAATGGGAAGCCACTCCATCAACTAACTACAACAACAACACCTTCACCAAAAAGCCCTTCAACAACGACGGCAAGAAGGGTTATGTCGGAAACTTACCTTTGTGCAACAAGTGCCACAAACATCATTACGGCGAATGTAACAAGCTAATTTGTCACCGTTGCCAAGGAGTTGGTCATAGGGCCAACAATTGCACAAGCACCGCCCCCGTCGCTCGAAAGGGGCCCAATCCTCCAAAAACGGTCACTTGTTACGAATGTGGCCAAACGGGCCATTATAAGAACGAATGCCCGAAAAAGAAAACCAACCCCAACAACCGAGGCCGAGCCTTTAACATCAACACCGAGGAAGCCCGAGATGACAATGAACTAGTCACGGGTACGTTTCTTCTCAACAACACTTATGTTACTTGCTTATTCGATTCGGGTGCCGATAAATGTTTTGTGTCTAAGACTTTGGCTCCTACTCTTTGCACTCCACCACACCCCTTAGATACTACTTATTCTATCGAAGTGGCCGACGGAAAACTCTTAAGTGCCGACACATATTACCGGGGGTGTACTTTGAACATTTTGGGTAAGGAATTTGAAATTGACTTGATACCCATGGAATTAGGGAGTTTTGATGTAATAATCGGTATGAATTGGATGGTCAAAAATAAATCTCACATTCTTTGCGATCTTCACGCAATCCGAATTCCTATCGAGGATGGTGAACCATTGATTGTCTATGGCGACAAAAATTTCACCGGACTCAATCTCGTTTCGTGCCTTAAAGTTCGAAAGCTACTTCGCAAGGGTTGTTTCGCGATTCTTGCTCACGTTAAGAAAGTCGAGGCCGACGAAAAGCGTATCGAAGATGTGCCAATTGTTAGTGACTTTTCCGATGTAATTCCCGACGAATTACCGGGTCTTCCACCCCATCGACCGGTTAAATTTCAAATCGATCTTATTCCAGGAGCCGCACCCGTAGCGCGTGCACCGTATAGACTCGCTCCATCCGAATTACAAGAATTACAAAGTCAAATCCAAGAGTTACTTGACCGTGGTTTCATTCAACCTAGCCATTCACCATGGGGCGCTCCGATTTTATTCGTCAAGAAGAAAGACGGATCCCTACGAATGTGCATTGATTATCGTGAACTAAACAAATTGACGGTTAAGAACCGATATCCTCTTCCTCGCATCGATGACCTCTTTGATCAACTACAAGGTTCTCGTGTATATTCAAAAATCGATCTCCGTTCGGGTTATCATCAACTAAGGGTTAAGGGGGAAGATGTCTCCAAAACCGCTTTCCGGACTCGTTATGGTAGTTACGAGTTCCTTGTCATGCCTTTCGGTCTCACTAACGCACCGGCGGTGTTCATGGATCTCATGAACCGCGTGTGCAAACCTTACCTCGACAAATTCGTTATCGTGTTCATCGATGATATTTTGATCTATTCTAAAAACGAGGAGGAACACAAAGAACATCTCCGACTCGTGCTTGAACTCTTGAGAAAAGAACAACTCTATGCCAAGTTCTCCAAGTGTGAATTTTGGTTGAAGGAAGTTCAATTCCTCGGTCATGTTGTAAGTGATCAAGGCATTAAAGTCGATCCCGCGAAAATCGAAGCCATTAGTAAATGGGAGACTCCTACTACTCCTACTCAAATTCGTCAATTCTTGGGTCTCGCCGGATACTATCGTAAATTCATCAAGGATTTCTCCTTAATCGCTCGCCCTCTAACCGCGTTAAGTCACAAGGAACGAAAATTCGTTTGGACATCCGAACAAGAAACCGCTTTTCAAATCTTGAAAACTAAGCTAACCACCGCTCCTATCTTGTCACTTCCCGAAGGCAATGATGATTTTGTTGTATATTGTGATGCCTCGAAAACGGTTATGGATGCGTATTAATGCAACGAAAGAAAGTCATTGCTTATGCCTCTCGACAACTCAAAGTCCACGAACGAAACTACACGACACATGATCTTGAACTCGGTGCCGTCATCTTTGCACTTAAGTTATGGAGACATCATCTTCTTGGTACCAAAAGTACTATCTTTACCGATCACAAAAGTCTCCAACATATCTTCGATCAAAAGCAACTAAACATGAGACAACGACGGTGGATTGAAACCTTAAACGATTACAATTGTGAGCTTCGTTACCACCCCGGGAAGGCAAATGTAGTGGCCGATGCCTTAAGTCGAAAGGAAAGAACGGTACCTCTTCGCGTCCGAGCATTAAACATCACCATCCACTCCAACCTTAATAGCCAAATTCGGGTAGCTCAAGAGGAGGCTCTTAAAGACAACCACATCGGGCGTGAACTTTTAAACATTCTCGTCTCTCGATTCGAAGTTAAGGAGAACGGACTTCGATATTACGCCGGAAGAATTTGGGTGCCTAGATACGGCGATTTACGAAACCTCATCCTAGACGAAGCCCACAAATCACGATACTCGATTCATCCCGGCGCCAATAAGATGTACCATGACCTTAAAGAACAATATTGGTGGCCGAACATCAAAAAGGAAGTTGCTAGATACGTTGCCAAATGTTTGACTTGTGCTAAAGTCAAAGCCGAACACCAAAGACCGTCCGGGTTACTTCAACAACCCGAGATCCCGCAATGGAAGTGGGAAAGGATCACGATGGATTTTATCACCAAACTACCAAAAACGTCAGGCGGTTATGATACTATTTGGGTCATTGTCGATCGCCTCACCAAATCCGCGCACTTTCTCGCCATGAAAGAGACCGACAAAATGGAGAAACTTGCACGACTATACATTAAGGAGATTGTAGCCCGACACGGTGTACCTTTATCGATTATCTCCGACCGAGATGGTCGTTTCGTTTCTAGATTTTGGCGTACGTTACAAGAAGCGCTGGGAACGCGTTTGGACATGAGCACCGCATATCATCCCCAAACCGATGGGCAAAGTGAACGTACAATACAAACCTTAGAGGATATGTTACGAGCTTGCGTTGTTGATTTTGGAAAAGCTTGGGACAATCACTTACCTCTCGCCGAATTCTCTTACAATAATAGTTATCACGCGAGTATTAAGGCCGCACCTTTTGAAGCGTTATATGGTCGAAAATGTCGCTCTCCTCTTTGTTGGGCCGAAGTGGGTGACGTGCAAATTTCCGGGCCCGATCTCATTCACGAAACCACCGAGAAGATTCTTCAAATCCGAGATAGGCTTCGGACGGCCCGGAGTCGTCAAAAATGCTATACCGACAAAAGACGCAAAGACCTCGAATTTCAAGTCGGTGACCGCGTCATGTTAAAAGTCGCACCTTGGAAAGGTGTCATCCGTTTTGGGAAACGTGGGAAACTAAATCCGCGGTACGTTGGTCCTTTCGAAATCTTAGAACGTGTTGGAACCGTTGCGTATCGTTTGGATCTTCCGCCTCAACTAAGCTCCGTCCATCCTACTTTTCATGTATCTAACTTGAAGAAATGTCTTGCCGAGCCCGATATCGTCGTTCCTCTCGAGGAACTTACTATTAATGACAAACTCCATTTTGTGGAGGAACCGGTTGAAATTGTGGACTACGTCGAGAAGGAATTAAAACAAAGCCGGATCCCGATTGTTAAGGTCCGTTGGAACGCAAAAAGGGGACCCGAGTTTACTTGGGAAAGAGAAGATCAAATGCGAAAGAAACACCCTCATCTATTCCCGATTCCGGAAACGTCAGACTCCGAGGAAGAAACAACGATTGCTACGCCTACTTAAATTTCGGGACGAAATTTCTTTTAAGGTGTAGGTAATGTAACATCCCGCCTTTTTCCGTTTATTTCTCCGTTATACTATTTTAAACTCCGTTATATGTATATAACATCTTCCGTTAATACGCGTTTCAATTTATCTTGTTTAGGTAAATTAACGCACCCGATTACAACTTGAGGGACTTGTTTTGCCAAAACCCCAAAATGGTGACTAGCCATTTGACTAGTCAACCACCTCCCCACAATTATCCTTTCATTTTTCCTTTTTCTAAATTACTTCCACCTTTTCTCTAATTTCTCCATAAAGCAATTCATCATCCAAATTCGTTCAAGAAGGATTCGATCAAAACAAATTACATATTTGAACTCCTCGTGATCTCCTCTTCGATTCCATACCGATTTCTTTGCATTTGGGTAACTTTCTAAAATCACTAATTTTATGTGTTCTTGAGATTTTTGAGTTATAAAGTTGTTAATTAGTGTCTATGGCTCAAGTCTAACATGATTATATGATTTATATGCTTGATTTCGTTATTTAGAGTAACTAGTTTGAATATGAACTTGGGTGTGTTTAATTTGGTGATTTGGTTGATTAAAAGTTGTTAAATGTTATGAATGCATGTATTAAATGTGTTCCTAGTGTTACTAGCTTCAATTTAATGTGTAGGTTGCATGAGAAAACTCTAAGAACTTGATTAGTGATTTTTGGTGGAATTGAGTTAGGGTTTGAAGAACTTGAAGTGATTATTTGATGCATTGATTGCCATGAATTGTTGTTAGTAAGTTGTTAGTTGTATTGTATGCTCAATTACCTACAAAATGGCATGTCATATGTATGCATTGAATGCCCAAATCATTAAATGTGCATTGGTGAGTTTGAAGCATTAATGTGGGCATTGAATGATCACTTGGTTGGAAAACTCGGTTGTTACAAATGAGGTTTTTGATTGTTAAATTGTGTTTAGTTGCATTCTATGTCAAAAGAGCTTTCCAACGATATAAGGTGCGAGTCCTAAGTGTTTGTGGTTTGCGTTTTATGCTTATTTGAAGTTTGGATCAAGTTGGACAAGTGAAACAGACCAGGCACCAGCACCCGCCTATTGTCGCGGCGCGACAGAAGGGTGCCGCGGCGCGGCATAAGCCGTGCCCAGCTTCTGTCTCCGGTGTCCATTTTATGAAAAATGTTTGGCACGTTCTAGACCTCCAATTCACATGCAACTTGTCCCAACATGCTTATATATGAATAATTAGCATAGAAAACTTGTCCGAGACCCGACCCGAACATGTTGACTTTTTCGTTGACTTTGACCGACCAAGTTTGACTTTTTGTCAAACTTAACCAATTAATTATGCAATCTTCCTAACATGCTTTTATACTTGTATCTTGCATGAAACTTGACAATTTGCTTCACATGCTATATTAATCGAGTCGTATTGAGCCATAGGACTAATTGAACATCTTTGACCCTTCGTGACTATCGTTATTGATACAACCTAATTGTTTAGGTCGAGACTAGCATTGTTCTTTGCACGTTTACTTGTTGAAGTACTATTTCACTCTTGCAATCAAAGGTGAGATCATAGTCCCACTTTTACTCTTTTAAACTTACTTTTGGGATGAGAAAACATAAACGATTCTTTTGAACTAAGTGAACACAAGAACGGGAAAACAAACATTCTACATACGAGTTTAGAACAAAAATCCTCAATCCGATTATCATTAATTACATCAGATGGTGTAAGCGAGAACTTATGTTATATGGCCATATGGGTTTGACAAACCCTCATTCAAACGGTTCGCTACCGTTTACGAATGAAATATATTTTCGGGAACAGTGTTGTTCTAGCACTAATTGATGGGGTATTCATCGGACGGAACGTTAAGCTTTGATAATTGGGTGCTCGTGAATATTAACTTTTAGAATGTACTATGGCTTTATCGATGTTGCAAATCTTGTGGTTCAACTTACTATTACTCATTTACTTATTTAAACCTATGATTTCACCAACGTTTTCGTTGACAGATTCTCTATGTTTTTCTCAGGTCCTTGAACTTAGGTGATACATGCTTCCGCTCATACTATTTGATACTTGCATTGGATGTCGAGTATACTTGCATACGTGGAGCGTCTTTTTGACTACTTTTAATCGTGTCGCACGTGTTTCATACAAACTTTAAACATTGTTATGTACTTGTTATGGAAACTACTTTTGTAAACTTTGAAACACCCTTATTTATGAAATGAATGCGACATACTTTTCGGTCAAACTTTGTTATAAAGACTTACGACCATGTAATGGGACCATACGTAGATGACGCCGTCATTTGACGATTTGTCGGGGTCGCTACACATACATGGTCCGATGGAAGTCGACAACGAAGTTAATCACAATTTCGACACCACAGCTAACTAAGTGTGGGGAGAACCAAGTCTTTAAAGGATAATATGTATTTCTGTTAGAGTTAGATTGTCTGTTTTCGTGTAGTTCTCGAAAATGGAACCCGAATGGTCTTTCCCTAGCAGACCCTAAAGAACTAGTCTTCTCCCCCCATTCTGAATTTTTATTTTTTTTTAGGTTTTTACAAAATGAAGACTGCCTGTGAACTAAACCATGGTCTAATGCTACACGCTTTGATCACTAAATGTAATAATGACATACTACCGAGTGAAATAGTATCAGTAATCAGAGAAAGAATGGACGGAGTTAGAAAAGAATCCAGATGCGAAGATAATAAGTTACAATTTGGTAAAGGAAAATCAAAATCCGCAGCGAAAAGAAGAGCACGACACCTAGAACGATGTCACAAATGCGGAAAATGGTCACATGGAGGTAAATGTTCAAATAATCAAACCTATTCAAATACCGAATTTGTTACTTTATGCAGAGACGGACCGTTCATATGTTTAGAAGAAAAGATACTGAATGCTCGAGGTTACGCCTATGTAGCCATGGAAAACCAATTAAACCGACTATATTATGAATGGGATAGATCATATAACTAAGAAATCTATTTCACAGGTATATCTGTACAGTTTTTATTTTTATTTTTATTTTTAACCTTTTGATAATAAACGCTAATTTGTTCGCTAAAAAGTATTAAATTGGTATTGAATAAAATTAGGTTTGGCGACCGAAATTATTGATATCATTCAAAAATTTATTACATCACTTCGAAATTTAACGTTTATTCTTAAGGTATAAATATCTTTAATCAATCAACCCAAAATATTTCAAAAATTCGTCATGAGTTAAATTAGGTCTTGGAACCGAAATTACTTTACCGAAAAGAGGGGCGCGTATTTTTGATAATATTTGATTGATTAAAGTGGGATAAAAAGACAAAAAGATTTTTAATTTTATTTTTACCATGTTTTTAAAATTAATATTTAAATCTTAAATTAATATTGTAAACTTTGTAAAAACAATATATTTAAAATTGTAAATATTTGAAAAATTAATATAAGTTTGGTGTGAATTTATAATATGAATTTTTAAATTAAGATTGGTGTGAACTTTTAATTTTTAAAATATGAATTTTTAATTTTATGCATTTCAAATTTTAAGTTTGGTGTGAATTTTTAATTTTGAATTTTATATTTAAGTTGTGTGAATTTAAAAACGAAAATTTACTTTATATCATTAAGTTAAGAATATGATTTTTAAAATTCGTCGTAAGTTGAAGACTAGGTCTTTGAACCGAAATTGCTTTACCCGAGGGAGGGACGAGAACTTTTATTATCATTATTTTTAATCTTATTAAATTAGAGTATGCCAAAAACATTGAAAAAACCCAAAAATCTTAGCTTTTAAAACAATCGCTACAAAAAGACAAATTTTAAAATTTTGTCGAAGGACGGACTAGGACATCGATCCGAAACGACCTCGTCCTAAATAACAAGGGAAAAAAAATTTTAAAATTAATTACTTAATTGTTTTAATAAGTTAATGATTATAAAAAAAAAAAAAAAAAAAAATATACCAAACTCCGCGACTCGCGGAGTTTGGAGGGTTAATCCCCGCGACTCGCGGGAGGACCGGATTACAGAAAAAAAATAAGAGCTGCAACAGCTCAGTTTCACACTCCACACCCAAAAATACTGCGAACATAACCCCGAAGGATGCTATCTAAGAGTTACTCAAGAAAAACGGTAAATTTCTACCCCTAAACACCATTTAATCCGAAATTTGGTGTTCTTGAGCTATTTTTTTTCCCCAATTTGATTTTGATGCTTTTTAGTGTAATTAGGCTTAAATTGTTTATGTATTATGCTTGTATAACCTAGATTGATGCTGTTTAACATGATTAGAAGCCTTAAACTTCAAATTTTGAATAATCTAGGGTTTGTGTTCTTGAGCAAATTTGGGGCTTTTTGATATAAACAGGTTATGGCCGATTTTTGTCATGAATTGTTGCTAAAATAAGTAGTATAACATGTCTAGGTAGTTAAATGATCCAAACTTTGAGCCTAAACATGATTTTGAGAATTAAAGTGGACTTTTTCAAGTCTAAAATTCATGAACTTGATTTTTGAAAGATAATGCCATTTGAGACTTGTTTGATTGCTAGTAATGATTATTTTGACATGTTATTTGAGTTGAATGCTTATGAACTTGGCGAAAATTTTCGTATATGCTTATTTGAAAAAGTGTAGATTTGATAAAAATGTGAAAATAAGCTTAAGTTTGATATAAATTGATAATGTCATTGTAATTATTTTGATTGATGATTTTGCTGACACTAATGCATATTTGGATGCACAAAAATTGTGTTTGATGTGTTTTGCAGAATGAAAGGGGTGAATCTTCATCCCAAGCCCGCAATGCTCCTGCTGAGAATTTGGAACAACAGGAGGTGGATAACTACTACAAGCAGGATATACCTCATCCAGTCATGACTTTTTCCGATATGCACTTGGAAGAGTTGCACCCGAACCTGAGATTTGACAGACTTTAGATAGATTATCCAAAATATCAAAGGGGTTTGCATACTCTTCATTCTAAGGTTGTTGAGGTACCAAGGGTCATAGAATGGGGACCCTTAGAAGCTGTAGAATTGGCCGGGCCAATTAGGGAATTACTTGTACAGAGGTATGGTAATTCTTCTTTTAATGACTGGATATGTTTATTCACCATACGTAGACCTGTATATAAAGTATGGTGTGAAGAATTGTTATGTAGTATAGAGTTGAATGATCGGGTAGCTAGTTTAACCGATCGTTCTTTTATTAGATTTTTGTTAGGCGGTTCGATGCGCCACATGTCTTTACTGGACATGGCTCAGGCTTTACGTATATATACGCCTGAGGAGTTAGCGTCTGCCGATTGTAGAGGATTGATACTAAACGGTAGAAAGATAGATGAGAATTTTGATACACACGGTGTGTGGAGTCAAATGACAAGCCATCACCGTTTCAAAGGGGGAAATTACTCTTATTTGGATATAGATAGAGCCGAATTAAGAGTGATACATAGGTTTTTAGCTAATTCGATTACACAAAGGGGTAAGAACAAAGAAAAAGTAAATGAACAGGATTTGTTTTACCATATGTGTATTCGAGACCCACAAAGCGCTGTAAGTATACCATATTGTGTGGGTTATTATTTATCAGCTATGGTTCGGGGGATGTGACCACATAGCATAATAGGAGGTGGTATTTTTATTACTTTGATTGGTGAATATCTCGGTGTGGATATAAGTCAGGGGGGATTATTACTAGAAGAGCCGGAACCCCGCGATACTATAGGTTTAAATGTATACCATGGTGCGAAAGTTTTGAAGAGGCGAAATAACGCCGCAGTACGATACCATGGTAGACATCCACAGGTGGAGAGAAACCAACAACAAGGTAATGTAGGAGGGGGGAATGAGATGCAAGAAATGCATAGGTTTATAGCTTCTCAAGAATACGAAAATGCTAGACAGAGAGCATTTGAAGATTGGCAAGTTCATCAGAACCAGATCATAGCTCATTGCCAACATATAGGTAGAAACTATATTCCTACACCGAAACCCATCTTCCCTCCTTGGTCTATAGAGATGCAGCCACCATATCCTACGTATGACCCTGCCGAAGCATTCTATAGCACTTATGGTTATGCATGGAACCCCTATTGGTACCAATATCATCCTTAGTTTACTTATTATTTTTTTTTTTTTTTGTAATTTGTAATTATTAATATGTTTAATACTTTTGTTAATATTGTAATCATTTTTATAATTATCTAACTTTTATTCTTAGATTTTAATAATTTTTGAATGTGGGGTAATATACCAAACTTCAAAAATATGTATATATGTTTGCAAGTTTATCTTATGTACACAACAGGGTAAAACAACGCATTTTCAAAGACTGGCATTAAGTTCAGCAAAAGCAACTAATTTTGACGACAAGATGCAAAATATATGTGAAATAACAACAAGACGGAATGAACAAATGATGTGCACCATTTATCATTCAGCAAACAAACGCCAATATAATTGGAAACTTTGGTAAAAATTTAATCATTTTCACACTAATCACCCTCAATAATTTAAATTGTTACTGATTTCTTGCAAATGAGGGCATTGCAAGATCTTAAGTGTGGGAAGGGGTTAAATTCTTTCGGATTTTAAAATTTTTATCTTAAACACTTGGTTACCATTAAAAATACTAGTAAAGCAGTAGTTGTATTAGAATCTAGTGCTCTCTGATAAAAAAGAACAGCCCTAGTCTTATATACTGACTACCCAATTCTAGTAAAATTTTTCAAAATTTTCAATTAAATGAATTCAAAATCATGTTTATACATATTTATGAACGATAAAACTAGGTTTTAACACCGAAATTATTGTTACCTCGGAAAGGACATAAATTGAGAAACAAACTAAAATGTTAAAATTCATTTAAAATGGAATAGAGGACGATAAAAAGGAAAATAAAAGACAAGTGTGGGAAAATTTACCAAGTTATTTTAAACATATGTCACATATATCTGTAACAAATAACTGAAAATACTTTTGCTTTGGACTAAACTAAACTGTTTTACCCGATAAAAGAAAAGAAGAGATGGATCTACACGATGAATTAATTCCATCATTAAAAGGAAGTAAAGTCTTCCGAAAAAGACACGCGCTTCTTGATTTAGGTCATGAAGTTGTCGTCCAGACCAGCTGTAGGTTGACGAAAAATCTAGAAAAGTCATCTCTAAAATCAGCAGGAAATCCACGGACCTCAGCATTAAACAGGGTCGCCAAGTGGTCAGATTTATCCTAACCATGAGAAGGATTTATCTCGTACAATGGGGGGCACCATGCAAATTAGCTGGATAAGACTAATGAATCAGATCCCCAGAAAGGATAATCTCCTTAAAGATTAAAAATCAGCTTTTAAGACTGATATTACTCAATCCTAGAGATTGACCTTAAAGATTGAGAATTCAAACTCATGGAATTCAATGATATCTAAACTCGAGCTTGAACGAGAAAATATTTTGATCAAAATTATAAACCGATTTGTTTTCTGAAAACCCTATTTTCAATGCGTTCATTACCATTGAATGTAAAATCCTTGGAATTCACCTGGAATTCATTAGGTCACCTGAACTAAATCGGGTGTCAACCGTAAGAACGGTGGTTGCATAGTGGTCAAAGACAGGACCTTGTGCCAGACCGAAAAATTATAAGGGTGAGCTTTACTATTGCTCCTACCAAGGATAGTAATTGCGTCCGACACGTTATAGACCATAATTAAAAGCATGTCAGGGGACATTGCCTTAACAGTTGCTTGTTCAACGCTTTCCTTTCAACCGGACGGTAGTTTACCGAAAGGTAATATACGGGACAAGTAAACTAGACGTGTTGCTTTTCAAATACAAGGTTAGCAAGTGGGTGACACAAAACCATAAGTTTTGAGCTAAAATTTTCAAATCTGAAACCCACCAAACCCACAAAAATATTTTGCAAACACCGGTAAAGGGTTATCCCGGAAAACTTATCTAGGGTAAAAACTAGATTTAATTTTCAAAAGATCAAATGTTTTCATAAAGATCCAATTTCCTTAATGGATCTAAATTTTTATAGTCATGTGGGACTGTAAACCATATCGTTACTACCATTGTTTATACCGCCGTATAGAAATCACTGATGTACAAGGTGTGAAGAATAAAGAAGTGATTCTAGTATTTCAAGACAATATTGCTTGAGGACAAGCAACGCTCAAGTGTGGGAATATTTGATAATGCTAAAAACGAACATATATTTCATAGCATTATTCCTCAAGAAAGACAAGCTTTTAGTTGCAATTGTTCTATTTACAAGTGATATTCATTTAAATAATAAAAGGTGAAGACAAAAGACAGATTCGACGAATTGAAGACGCAAACGACCAAAAAGCTCAAAAGTACAAAAGACAATCAAAAAGGTTCCAATTATTGATAAGAAACGTCTCGAAATTACAAGAGTACAAGATTCAAAACGCAAAATACAAAATATAAAATTGTACGCAAGGACGTTCGAAAATCCGGAACCGGGACCAGAGTCAACTCTCAACGCTCGACGCAACGGACTAAAAATTACAAGTCTACTATGCACAAGAATATAATATAATATATAAATAATTATATTAATTATTTATATTTTATATTTATATATAAAATCCGTCGGCAAGAAAGACTCCAAAGGATGTGAGCTGTAATTTCTATCTCCGCGACTCGCGGAGTTTGAAGGCCAAAAGGGCCGCGAGTCGCGGAGCCCCAATTTCAGAAACTTCCTATAAAAGCAAACGAATTCTGATCGAAAAAACCACCAAATATATCCATCTCTCTATCTATATTGTATATATTTATATTTATATTTTAATTTTAATTTTAATTTTAATTTTAATTTTAATTCTAATAATAAGGGTATGTTAGCGAATGTTGTAAGGGTGTAAGTCGAAATTCTGTCCGTGTAACGCTACGCTATTTTTAATCATTGTAAGTTATGTTCAACCTTTTTATATTAATGTCTCGTAGTTAAGTTATTATTATGCTTATTTAAAACGAAGTAATCATGATGTTGGGCTAATTACTAAAATTGGGTAATTGGGCTTTGTACCATAATTGGGGTTTGGACAAAAGAACGACACTTGTGAAAATTAGACTATGGGCTATTAATGGGCTTTATATTTGTTTAACTAAATGATAGTTTGTTAATGTTAATATAAAGATTTACAATTGGGCGTCCCTATAAATTACCATATACACTCGATCGGACACGATGGGCGGGGTATTTATATGTACGAATAATCGTTCATTTAACCGGACACGGGAATGGATTAATAGCCACTAGAATAATTAAAACAGGGGTGAAATTACATTCAAGGGTAATTGGTGTAATTGTTAACAAAGTAGTAAAACCTTGGTTTACACGCAGTCGATAACCTGGTGTATTCATTAAACAAAGTATTAAAACCTTGTTACAATTCGAATCCCCAATTAGTTGGAATATTTAACTTCGGGTATAAGAATAATTTAACGAGGACACTCGCACTTTATATTTATGACTGATGGACTGTTATGGACAAAAACCAGACGGACAGATTAAATAATCCAGGACAAAGGACAATTAACCCATGGGCATAAAACTAAAATCAACACGTCAAACATCATGATTACGGAAGTTTAAATAAGCATAATTCTTTTATTTCATATTTAATTTCCTTTATTTTATATTTAATTGCACTTCTAATTATCGCATTTTTATTTATTGTTATTTCATCGCACTTTTAATTATCGTACTTTTTAATTATCGCAAGTTTATTTTATCGCACTTTTATTATTCGCAATTTCATTATCGTTATTTACTTTACGCTTTAAATTAAGTCTTTTATTTATTTAATATTTTACATTAGGTTTTAACTGCGACTAAAGTTTTAAAATCGACAAACCGGTCATTAAACGGTAAAACCCCCCCTTTATAATAATAATATTACATATATATATATTTGTATTTTTATAAAAGTAAACTAATATAGCGTTGAGCTTTGTTTAAAGATTTCCCTGTGGAACGAACCGGACTTACTAAAAACTACACTACTGTACGATTAGGTACACTGCCTATAAGTGTTGTAGCAAGGTTTAAGTATATCCATTCTATAAATAAATAAATATCTTGTGTAAAATTGTATCGTATTTAATAGTTTTTCTAAGTAAAATATAAACTATTTTATATACACCTTGCATGACATCAGTAGGCACAATGTATCTCATGGCAACAACGTATCTCATGATGACATGGATGAACATATGGACCAATTTGATGGCTTAAACAACCTCAATGAAACAAATACTCCGGAGATTGGATCACCATCATCTCAAGCACATCCATGTTCAAATGTACCTTCCTCCCAAGCACAACTAGGTTCGAGTGCACCAAGAAGTTCTTCTACAAATCCAACCATGTGGATTTCCATTACCCATGAAAGGGTACGGTAAGTATCATATATGTTATTTGTATTTTGACATTATTAAGTTTTTAGATAACGCTAATCATCTCCTTTTCAATTGTGTAGCTTTACTAATGCTAATGGTCAAGCTGATAATAGTGCAATCAGCCGCTCAATCACTGGGATTTTGAAGAACTTTTACTGTGGAGCTTGGCCAACATGGTCAAGTGTTCCTATTGTTGACAAAAATAGGATGTTTGAGAGTTTTCAGGTTGCTTTTAATATGGATATATATATATATATATATATATATATATATATATATATATATATATATATATATATATATATATATATATATATCACGAAGCAATATATCTATGTTAATTTGTGTTATTCAGAAAATGTATTCTTGGGATCCGACAATTGATCAGTTTGTTCATCGCTTATTTACTGCGTCAATTGCAAGACGATTGTCTGATCGTTTAAGTACGGATCGTGATCTAGCATATGCGGAGGCTGAAGCTGCTGGTAACCCAGTTATTGATGATGATTTATGAAATGTCCCGTTCTTATTGATTAAAAACGTTCCATATTAATTGATTTCGTTGCGAGTTTTTGACCTCTATATGAGATGTTTTTCAAAGACTGCATTCATTTTAAAACAAACCTTAACCTTTATTTCATCAATAAAGGTTTAAAAAGATTTACGTAGATTATCAAATAATGATAATCTAAAATATCCTGTTTACACACGACCATTACATAATGGTTTACAATACAAATATGTTACAACAAAATAAGTTTCTTGAATGCAGTTTATACACAATATCATACAAGCATGGACTCCAAATCTCGTCCTTATTTAAGTATGCGACAGCGGAAGCTCTTAATAATCACCTGAGAATAAACATGCTTAAAACGTCAACAAAAATGTTGGTGAGTTATAGGTTTAACCTATATATATCAAATCGTAACAATAGACCACAAGATTTCATATTTCAATACACATCCCATACATAGAGATAAAAATCATTCATATGGTGAACACCTGGTAACCGACATTAACAAGATGCATATATAAGAATATCCCCATCATTCCGGGACACCCTTCGGATATGATATAAATTTCGAAGTACTAAAGCATCCGGTACTTTGGATGGGGTTTGTTAGGCCCAATAGATCTATCTTTAGGATTCGCGTCAATTAGGGTGTCTGTTCCCTAATTCTTAGATTACCAGACTTAATAAAAAGGGGCATATTCGATTTCGATAATTCAACCATAGAATGTAGTTTCACGTACTTGTGTCTATTTTGTAAATCATTTATAAAACCTGCATGTATTCTCATCCCAAAATATTAGATTTTAAAAGTGGGACTATAACTCACTTTCACAGATTTTTACTTCGTCGAGAAGTAAGACTTGGCCACTGATTGATTCACGAACCTATAACAATATATACATATATATATCAAAGTATGTTCAAAATATATTTACAACACTTTTAATATATTTTGATGTTTTAAGTTTATTAAGTCAGCTGTCCTCGTTAGTAACCTACAACTAGTTGTCCACAGTTAGATGTACAGAAATAAATCGATAAATATTATCTTGAATCAATCCACGACCCAGTGTATATGTATCTCAGTATTGATCACAACTCAAACTATATATATTTTGGAATCAACCTCAACCCTGTATAGCTAACTCCAACATTCACATATAGAGTGTCTATGGTTGTTCCGAAATATATATAGATGTGTCGACATGATAGGTCGAAACATTGTATACGTGTCTATGGTATCTCAAGATTACATAATATACAATACAAGTTGATTAAGTTATGGTTGGAATAGATTTGTTACCAATTTTCACGTAGCTAAAATGAGAAAAATTATCCAATCTTGTTTTACCCATAACTTCTTCATTTTAAATCCGTTTTGAGTGAATCAAATTGCTATGGTTTTATATTGAACTCTATTTTATGAATCTAAATATAAAAAGTATAGGTTTATAGTCGGAAAATAAGTTACAAGTCGTTTTTGTAAAGGTAGTCATTTCAGTCGAAAGAACGACGTCTAGATGACCATTTTAGAAAACATACTTCCACTTTGAGTTTAACCATAATTTTTGGATATAGTTTCATGTTCATAATAAAAATCATTTTCTCAGAATAACAACTTTTAAATCAAAGTTTATCATAGTTTTTAATTAACTAACCCAAAACAGCCCGCGGTGTTACTACGACGGCGTAAATCTGGTTTTACGGTGTTTTTCGTGTTTCTAGGTTTTAAATCATTAAGTTAGCATATCATATAGATATAGAACATGTGTTTAGTTGATTTTAAAAGTCAAGTTAGAAGGATTAACTTTTGTTTGCGAACAAGTTTAGAATTAACTAAACTATGTTCTAGTGATTACAAGTTTAAACCTTCGAATAAGATAGCTTTATATGTATGAATCGAATGATGTTATGAACATCATTACTACCTTAAGTTCCTTGGATAAACCTACTGGAAAAGAGAAAAATGGATCTAGATTCAACGGATCCTTGGATGGCTCGAAGTTCTTGAAGCAGAATCATGACACGAAAACAAGTTCAAGTAAGATCATCACTTGAAATAAGATTGTTATAGTTATAGAAATTGAACCAAAGTTTGAATATGATTATTACATTGTATTAGAATGATAACCTACTGTAAGAAACAAAGATTTCTTGAGGTTGGATAATCACCTTACAAGATTGGAAGTGAGCTAGCAAACTTGAAAGTATTCTTGATTTTATGTAACTAGAACTTGTAGAATATATGAAGAACACTTAGAACTTGAAGATAGAACTTGAGAGAGATAAATTAGATGAAGAAAATTAAAGAATGAAAGTGTTTGTAGGTGTTTTTGGTCGTTGGTGTATGGATTAGATATAAAGGATATGTAATTTTGTTTTCATGTAAATAAGTCATGAATGATTACTCATATTTTTGTAATTTTATGAGATATTTCATGCTAGTTGCCAAATGATGGTTCCCACATGTGTTAGGTTACTCACATGGGTTGCTAAGAGCTGATCATTGGAGTGTATATATCAATAGTACAAACATGTAAAAGCTGTGTATTGTACGAGTACGGATACGGGTGCATACGAGTAGAATTGTTGATGAAACTGAACGAGGATGTAATTGTAAGCATTTTTGTTAAGTAGAAGTATTTTGATAAGTGTATTGAAGTCTTTCAAAAGTGTATAAATACATATTAAAACACTACATGTATATACATTTTAACTGAGTTGTTAAGTCATCGTTAGTCGTTACATGTAAGTGTTGTTTTGAAACCTTTAGGTTAACGATCTTGTTAAATGTTGTTAACCCAATGTTTATAATATCAAATGAGATTTTAAATTATTATATTATCATGATATTATCATGTATGAATATCTCTTAATATGATATATATACATTAAATGTCTTTACAACGATAATCGTTACATATATGTCTCGTTTAAAAATCATTAAGTTAGTAGTCTTGTTTTTACATATGTAGTTCATTGTTAATATACTTAATGATATGTTTACTTATCATAGTATCATGTTAACTATATATATATCCATATATATGTCATCATATAGTTTTTACAAGTTTTAACGTTCGTGAATCACCGGTCAACTTGGGTGGTCAATTGTCTATATGAAACATATTTCAATTAATCAAGTCTTAACAAGTTTGATTGCTTAACATGTTGGAAACATTTAATCATGTAAATATCAATCTCAATTAATATATATAAACATGGAAAAGTTCGGGTCACTACAGTACCTACCCGTTAAATAAATATCGTCCCGAAATTTTAAGCTGTTGAAGGTGTTGACGAATCTTCTGGAAATAGATGCGGGTATTTCTTCTTCATCTGATCTTCATGCTCCCAGGTGAACTCGGGTCCTCTACGAGCATTCCATCGAACCTTAACAATTGGTATCTTGTTTTGCTTAAGTCTTTTAACCTCACGATCCATTATTTCTACGGGTTCTTCGATGAATTGAAGTTTTTCGTTGATTTGGATTTCATCTAACGGAATAGTGAGATCTTCTTTAGTAAAACATTTCTTCAAATTCGAGATGTGGAAAGTGTTATGTACAGCCGCGAGTTGTTGAGGTAACTCAAGTCGGTAAGCTACTGGTCCGACACGATCAATAATCTTGAATGGTCCAATATACCTTGGATTTAATTTCCCTCGTTTACCAAATCGAACAACGCCTTTCCAAGGTGCAACTTTAAGCATGACCATCTCTCCAATTTTAAATTCTATATCTTTTCTTTTAATGTCAGCGTAGCTCTTTTGTCGACTTTGGGTGGTTTTCAACCGTTGTTGAATTTGGATGATCTTCTTGGTAGTTTCTTGTATAATCTCCGGACCCGTAATCTGTCTATCCCCCACTTCACTCCAACAAATCGGAGACCTGCACTTTCTACCATAAAGTGCTTCAAACGGCGCCATCTCAATGCTTGAATGGTAGCTGTTGTTGTAGGAAAATTCTGCTAACGGTAGATGTCGATCCCAACTGTTTCCGAAATCAATAACACATGCTCGTAGCATGTCTTCAAGCGTTTGTATCGTCCTTTCGCTCTGCCCATCAGTTTGTGGATGATAGGCAGTACTCATGTCTAGATGAGTTCCTAATGCTTGCTGTAATGTCTGCCAGTTCTTGAAATAAATCTGCCATCCCTATCAGAGATAATAGAGATTGGTATTCCATGTCTGGAGACAACTTCCTTCAAATACAGTCGTGCTAACTTCTCCATCTTGTCATCTTCTCTTATTGGCAGGAAGTGTGCTGATTTGGTGAGACGATCAACTATTACCCTAATAGTGTCAAAACCACTTGCGGTCCTTGGCAATTTAGTGATGAAATCCATGGTAATGTTTTCCCATTTCCATTCCGGGATTTCGGGTTGTTGAAGTAGACCTGATGGTTTCTGATGCTCAGCTTTGACCTTAGAACACGTCAAACATTCTCCTACGTATTTAGCAACATCGGCTTTCATACCCGACCACCAAAAATGTTTCTTGAGATCCTTGTACATCTTCCCCGTTCCATGATGTATTGAGTATCTGGTTTTATGAGCTTCTCTAAGTACCATTTCTCTCATATCTCCAAATTTTGGTACCCAAATCCTTTCAGCCCTATACCGGGTTCCGTCTTCCCGAATATTAAGATGCTTCTCCGATCCTTTGGGTATTTCATCCTTTAAATTTGTCAAAACCCGTCCTTATCCCCCTGGACGAAATCATCAACATCTGGTCCCATTGCGATGATCGACTCCAAGTAATGTCCTTAAAATGAGCAAATGCACAGCGGAAGACTTAATTTGTACCTGAGAATAAACATGCTTAAAAGTGTCAACCAAAAGGTTGGTGAATTCATAGGTTTATCATAATAATCATTTCAATTTCTTAATAGACCACAAGATTTCATATTCATAAACATAATACACTCGCAAGTGTATGAAAAGCATTCTAAGTTTGTTGAGCACTTGGTAACCATACTTAACATTTAAATCATCGCAGCATATTCTTAATAAACCCTACACCGTACCAAGTGTAGTAACGAAACGAAGTACTGTGCAACCGTTGAATACTGGTCGTCCAGCCCGGTTGGGGTTGTCAGGCCCGATAGATCTATCAACGGGATTCGCGTTTACGCTCCTCACGTAAATATTAGCTACCAAGTATAAAGAAATATGCCATGGTACAACTCAACGTAGAATGTATTTTTTTTAAGTACTTGTGTCTATTTCGTAAAACATTTATAAAAGCAGTGCATGTATTCTCAGTCCCAAAAATATATATTGCAAAAGCAAGTAAAAAGGGAGCAAATGAAACTCACCTAATGTATTTTGTAGTAAAAATACATATGACGATATTGAACAAAAGTAGGGTTGGCCTCGGATTCACGAACCTATATCATTTGTATATGTATTAACACATATATTTTTAAATCGAACAAATTTATATATATTATATTATATCTTAGTTTATATGTTATATGTATCTAATTTTGTATATACTTAAAACGATTAATATTTATACATGTCGATATATTAATATGTATATTAGTATTTTGTCAATACTTTGTTATATGTAATTTTTATAAAAATAATGTTAACATGTTTAGTATATCATTATATGTAATATAATTTTATATCTATACTCTTTACTTTAATACTTATAATCTTAACGACGTCATTTAAAAACTTTTATTTTCATAAATAATATTAGCTTAATAATAATGATATAGATAATACTTGATATTAATAATAATAATAGTTTTAATGATAACAAAATAATAATTTTTGTAAAATGATTGTAATGATAATAGTTTTTAATAATAACAATACTAATAACACTAATATTTATAAAAGACACTAATAATAATATTTATGAAAGTTATAAAAATTTGTATTATTTTCATGATAATAATAATAATCATAATAATAATAATACTTATATAATTAGTAGTAGTAATAATAATAGTAATACTTAAAATGATCAAATTAATAATAAAAATAGTATTAATAATACTTATAAAAATACTAATGATAATAATGTTTCTAATACTATTAATAACAATAATAATAATAATAATGATAATAATATTACTACCTCAAGAGAAAAGGCTTCAAAAAGAACATAAACTGCCTTAGACTAGATTCGAACCCAAGACCTCTTGTTCTCACAACAAACACCAATACCATTCACCCAGCATAGTTTTTCAAAGATTAACTCGTATCATTTTGTTTTATCCGTAATCTCGGCCCAACTACACAAACACGACCCAAGAGAATCAGTACGGCCCAACAGCAGGTTTTCAGCCCAATAGCTAATAGACTAAAACTCTTAAGGCATCTTTTATTGAAAAAAAAATTATATGGAGACCCCTGGTTTTGAACCCATGACCTCCTGTTCAACACCCACTCCCCTAACCATTACTCCACTCATTCTTTTCTGTTTCTAATTAACAACTTAACCTACTTAACCAGTTTATCCGTCGAACATCATCATAATAACATCTTTAACTTAATACGTCTTTACCAAAAAAAAATCATGGTTCATCATCTTTAATTTCAAACACAAATGAAAGAAAAAAAAATTATAATAAATAAAGTATACGGCCAAAAAGCTATGTTGGCCCAAATAAGAATTTTTTTTTTTTTAATAACAGCTCACATTTTTTTTATTATTATTATTATTTTTATTTTTACCCAAGTGGGGTTAATGATTTGAGTACATGTCTACCATTAGGAAAAAGCACACCAAAAACAAAGTCCCAACTCAAGATTGGTTTAAATAAATAAATAAAAACGGAAGTATTGATCGAAGAGAAGAAAATAAAAAAAATAAAAAAAAAGGCTTTTTTGATCAATTCACGAAAAAAATATATAATAATATAGTAGTAGTTTCTATGGAGTTTGCAGTAAGAGAACATAAAATACAAGTAGTAGTAGCATGAGTTCAACGATGGTGGTGGTGTGGAGATGGTGGTTGCGTAGTTGGAGTAGAGGGTGAAGGTGGTAACAGGAAGGAACAAATATGTAGTAGTAACAGTTTTCTTCAAATAGAATTTAACGATAGATACGTAGCAAGTGGATGTCACGATGAAGAAATAGGAGAAAGAAGGTGGTGTTGCGGTTTATGGTGTAAGCTCACGGTGTGTGGTATTCGCGATGTTTAATTCGACTTGGAAACAGAAACAGTGAAGTAGTAGTAGAAAATAAGAAAGGAGGTTCTGGGTTACATATGTATGTATGTTATAAAAAGTGTGGTTGATAATCTTGTCTTAAAATAACACTCACACACATCTATATATAATATTATCAAGTGGGTTGATGAATTATCATAAAGCAACAAAATTAAAACGTGTAAGTTGAAAAGAACAGTAAAGCCATTGTCTACATTATTTTCTTTGTACCGACAGTTTTTACGGGTATTAAATCGTGTCCATTGCTAAACAGTTAACACATAAAAGTGTTCCTAAAAATCCCAAACTTTTAAATTAGATGTCTTTATTTATTTCAGTCATTATGATATAAAATTTGGTAATTGACGAATACATAAAAATTACACTAATTATTCACTCCCAACCCCAAGTAAAGTATATAAAAAAAAAATCTTAAAATTTGACAATCAACTTCTAAATATTTTATTAATAAGCCTAAAATTCATAAAGCTCATTTTCGAATCACCGTTTATTTTAAAATTATATAAGTTCCTTTTTAACTCGTTTAATATCAATTGAGTGACAATTGAGCATTACCATTGTTTGCTAAAAACATCGAAATCACAAAATATATATTCTATATACATTATTTATATACAAAGATATATTTTAAATAATAATTATTATAATATCCAATTTTTATTTTATAATTTTTAAATAACAACAACATATAATACTTCAATTTATATTTCGAATTATTATTTATATATACATACACACATATCTATTTACACTTAATTGTTCGTAAATCGTCGAGAATGGTCGAAGGTCAATTGAATGCAAGAAAACAGTTCAAAATTTTTGAGATCCAACCTAACAGAATTTGCTTATCGTGTCAAAGATATAATATCGTATCGAGAGTTTGGTTCAAAATTAGTCGAAATTTTCCGGGTCGTCACAAAATTTCTCTCTTTTAAAACTCCTTGTTGCGCCACCTTTATTTAAGTAGTAAGGTTATTATGAATCATTATATTCATAGATTTTACTCGAATGGGTTCTCTGTCCTTCCTGCTCAAGGCATCGGCTACCACATTTGCCTTCCCCGGGTGGTAACGAATCTCAAAGTCGTAATCATTCAATAATTCAATCCACCTACGCTGCCTCATATTCAGTTGTTTCTGATTAAATATGTGTTGAAGACTTTTGTGGTCAGTATATATAATACTTTTGACCCCATATAAGTAGTGCCTCCAAGTCTTTAATGCAAAAACAACCGCGCCTAATTCCAAATCATGCGTCGTATAGTTTTGTTCGTGAATCTTCAATTGTCTAGACGCATAAGCAATCACCTTCGTTCGTTGCATTAATACACAACCGAGACCTTGCTTTGATGCGTCACAATAAATCACAAAATCATCATTCCCTTCAGGCAATGACAATATAGGTGCCGTAGTTAGCTTTTTCTTCAATAACTGAAACGCTTTCTCTTGTTCATCATTCCATTCAAATTTCTTCCCTTTATGCGTTAATGCAGTCAAGGGTTTTGCTATTCTGGAAAAGTCTTGGATGAACCTTCTGTAGTAACCAGCTAGTCCTAAAAACTGGCGTATGTGTTTCGGAGTTTTCGGGGTTTCCCACTTTTCAACAGTTTCTATCTTTGCCGGATCCACCTTAATACCTTCTTTGTTCACTATGTGACCGAGGAATTGAACTTCTTCCAACCAAAATGCACACTTTGAAAACTTAGCGTACAATTCTTCCTTCCTCAATACTTCTAACACCTTTCTCAAATGTTCACCGTGTTCTTGGTCATTCTTTGAGTAAATAAGTATGTCATCAATGAAAACAATGACAAACTTGTCAAGGTATGGTCCACACACTCGGTTCATAAGGTCCATGAACACAGCTGGTGCATTAGTTAAACCAAACGGCATGACCATAAGCTCGTAATGACCGTAACGTGTTCTGAAAGCAGTCTTTGGAATATCATCTTCTTTCACCCGCATTTGATGATACCCGGAACGTAAGTCAATCTTTGAATAAACAGACGAGCCTTGTAGTTGATCAAATAAGTCGTCGATTCTCGGTAGTGGGTAGCGGTTCTTGATGGTAAGTTTGTTCAACTCTCGGTAGTCGATACACAACCTGAATGTACCATCTTTCTTCTTGACAAACAAAACAGGAGCTCCCCACGGTGATGTGCTTGGTCGAATGAAACCACGCTCTAAAAGTTCTTGTAATTGGCTTTGCAGTTCTTTCATCTCGCTGGGTGCGAGTCTGTAAGGAGCACGAGCTATTGGTGCAGCTCCTGGTACAAGATCTATTTGAAATTCAACGGATCGATGTGGGGGTAATCCCGGTAATTCTTTCGGAAATACATCGGGAAATTCTTTTGCAATGGGAACATCATTGATGCTCTTTTTTTCAGTTTGTACTTTCTCGACGTGTGCTAGAACAGCATAGCAACCTTTTCTTATTAGTTTTTGTGCCTTCAAATTACTAATAAGATGTAGCTTCGTGTTGCCCTTTTCTCCGTACACCATTAAGGGTTTTCCTTTTTCTCGTATAATGCGAATTGCATTTTTGTAACAAACGATCTCTGCTTTCACTTCTTTCAACCAGTCCATACCTATTATCACATCAAAACTCCCTAACTCTACTGGTATCAAATCAATCTTAAATGTTTCGCTAACCAGTTTAATTTCTCGATTCCGACATATATTATCTGCTGAAATTAATTTACCATTTGTTAATTCGAGTAAAAATTTACTATCCAAAGGCGTCAATGGACAACTTAATTTAGCACAAAAATCTCTACTCATATAGCTTCTATCCGCACCCGAATCAAATAAAACGTAAGCAGATTTATTGTCAATAAGAAACGTACCCGTAACAAGCTCCGGGTCTTCCTGTGCCTCTGTCGCATTAATATTGAAAACTCTTCCGCGGCCTTGTCCATTCGTGTTCTCCTGGTTCGGGCAATTTCTAATAATGTGGCCCGGTTTTCCACATTTATAACAAACTACATTGGCATAACTTGCTCCGACACTACTTGCTCCGCCATTACTCGTTCCGACACCATTTGTTCCTTTCGTTCTATTAACCCCTGGTCCGTAGACCTCACACTTCGCCGCGCTATGACCATTTCTTTTACACTTGTTGCAAAATTTGGTGCAGAACCCCGAGTGATACTTTTTACACCTTTGGCATAGCTGCTTCTGATTGTTGTTGTTGTTGCGGTTATTATTGTTGTTGGGATGATTGTTGTAGTTGCTGCTGTTGTTGTTGTTGTTGTTGTTGGGCCGTTTGTTGTAGTTGCGATTGATGTTGCGATTGTTGGGATAATTGTTGCGATTATTGTTGTAATTGCTGTTGTTGTTGTATTGATGATTCTTATCACCGTTTTCCTCCCACTTTCTTTTGACTTGCTTCACATTGGCCTCTTCAGCAGTCTGTTCTTTAATTCTTTCTTCAATCTGGTTCACTAGTTTGTGAGCCATTCTACATGCCTGTTGTATGGAGGCGGGCTCGTGTGAACTTATATCTTCTTGGATTCTTTCCGGTAATCCTTTCACAAACGCGTCGATCTTCTCTTCCTCATCTTCGAATGCTCCCGGACACAATAGGTACAATTCTGTGAATCGTCTTTCGTACGTGGTAATATCAAATCCTTGGGTTCGTAACCCTCTAAGTTCTGTCTTGAGCTTATTGACCTCGTTTCTGGGACGGTACTTCTCGTTCATCAAGTGCTTGAATGCTGACCACGGTAGTGCGTACGCATCGTCTTGTCCCACTTGCTCTAGATAGGTATTCCACCATGTTAACGCAGAACCTGTGAAGGTATGCGTAGCGTACTTCACTTTGTCCTCTTCAGTACACTTACTTATGGCAAACACCGATTCGACCTTCTCGGTCCACCGTTTCAATCCGATCGGTCCTTCGGTTCCATCAAATTCCAAAGGTTTGCAGGCAGTGAATTCTTTGTAGGTGCATCCTACACGATTTCCTGTACTGCTAGATCCAAGGTTATTGTTGGTATGTAGCGCAGCCTGTACTGCGGCTATGTTTGAAGCTAGAAAAGTACGGAATTCCTCTTCATTCATATTCACGGTGTGTCGAGTAGTCGGTGCCATTTCCTTCAAAATAATCAAATGGAACAAGTTAATCATACAGAATATTAAGAGTAGTTAATAGTATTTCGTAGCATAATATGAACTCATTTATAAAAGCTTTTTCTTCATATTAGCGTTTTATAAGTTTAAATTCGAGTAGTACCTACCCGTTAAGTTCATACTTAGTAGCTAATATACAATTCAACTACTACAATTCTATATGAAAAACTGATTATAATAATATTTCGCGTTCAAACTTTCACACAATATTTTACAAACTTACAATACCGCTTATTTTACATATAGCATGAAATATAGCACACAATAAATTTGATACAAGATGGTTGTGAAGATAATTCTAGCTAGTACACAAGTCGTTCAGCAAAGGCAATAAAGACACGTAATTCATACGTCCAGAAACAAGTCATGCATTTTGGTTTTACTATGATTAATTCCCATCCTTGGTCTTGTGGAACATAACCGTTATGGCCGTTGATAAGACAGCGTGTTGTAACGTCGTCAAAGGGACGAGGGTTACGTAATGTCCAACAGTCCCGTAACAATCTAAAAACCTCATTTCTTACCCCAATTACCGACTCCGTCACTTGTGGGAACGTTTTGTTTAATAGTTGTAGCCCGATGTTCTTGTTCTCACTTTGGTGAGAAGCGAACATTACTAATCCGTAAGCATAACATGCTTCTTTATGTTGCATGTTAGCCGCTTTTTCTAAATCACGAAGTCCAATATTCGGATATATTGAGTCAAAATAATTTCTTAACCCATTGCGTAAAATAGCATTTGGGTTCCCCGCAATATATGCGTCAAAGTAAACACATCGTAACTTATGGATTTCCCAATGTGATATCCCCCATCTTTCGAACGAAAGCCTTTTATAAACCAAGGCATTCTTGGAACGTTCTTCGAATGTCTTACAAACTGACTTCGCCTTAAATAGTTGTACCAAATAATTCTGACCGACTCTAGACAAGATTTCATCAATCATGTCTCCGGGTAGCTCTCTTAAAATATTGAGTTGTCTATCCATTTTGTGTTTTTATACTGTAAAATAGACAAGAGTTAGATTCATAAAAAAAATACTTATTAATACAAGCAATTTTTACATATATCATAAAGCATAAGCACACTATATTACATATATTACACCACACGAATACAACTATCTTATTCCGACTCGCTTGTTTCTTCTTCTTCGGTTTTGGTTCGTTTTGCCAAGTTTCTAGAGATATATGATGTTCCCCTAATACGAGCCGTCGTTTTCCACATTGGTTTAGAAAAACCTGGTGGTTTAGAGGTTCCCGGGTCATTGTTACAACTTAAGGACTTTGGGGGTTGACGATACATATAAAGTTCATCGGGGTTGGAATTAGATTTCTCTATTTTTATGCCCTTTCCCTTATTATTTTATTTTGCCTTTTTAAATTCAGTTGGGGTAATTTCTATAACATCATCGGAATTCTCGTCGGAATCCGATTCATCGGAGAATTGGTAATCCTCCCAATATTTTGCTTCCTTGGCGGAAACACCATTGACCATAATTAACCTTGGTCGGTTGGTTGAGGATTTTCTTTTACTTAACCGTTTTATTATTTCCCCCACCGGTTCTATTTCTTCATGCGGTTCCGATTCTTCTTCCGGTTCCGATTCTTCTTCCGGTTCCGACTCTTCTTCCGGTTCCTCTTCGGGAACTTGTGAATCAGTCCACGAATCATTCCAATTTACATTTGACTCTTCATTATTATTAGGTGATTCAATGGGACTTGTTCTAGAGGTAGACATCTATCACATAATATCAAACGCGTTAAGAGATTAATATATCACATAATATTCACATGTTAAAAATATATAGTTTCCAACAAAATTTGTTAAGCAATCATTTTTCAAGTAAACACGGTCGAAGTCCAGACTCACTAATGCATCCTAACAACTCGATAAGACACACTAATGCAAAATTCTGGTTCTCTAAGATCAACGCTCGGATACCAACTGAAATGTCCCGTTCTTATTGATTAAAAACGTTCCATATTAATTGATTTCGTTGCGAGTTTTTGACCTCTATATGAGACGTTTTCAAAGACTGCATTCATTTTAAAACAAACCATAACCTTTATTTCATCAATAAAGGTTTAAAAAGCTTTACGTAGATTATCAAATAATGATAATCTAAAATATCCTGTTTACACACGACCATTACATAATGGTTTACAATACAAATATGTTACAACAAAATAAGTTTCTTGAATGCAGTTTTTACACAATATCATACAAGCATGGACTCCAAATCTCGTCCTTATTTAAGTATGCGACAGCGAAAGCTCTTAATAATCACCTGAGAATAAACATGCTTAAAACATCAACAAAAATATTGGTGAGTTATAGGTTTAACCTATATATATCAAATCGTAACAATAGACCACAAGATTTCATATTTCAATACACATCCCATACATAGAGATAAAAATCATTCATATGGTGAACACCTGGTAACCGACATTAACAAGATGCATATATAAGAATATCCCCATCATTCCGGGACACCCTTCGGATATGATATAGATTTCGAAGTACTAAAGCATCCGGTACTTTGGATGAGGTTTGTTAGGCCCAATAGATCTATCTTTAGGATTCGCGTCAATTAGGGTGTCTGTTCCCTAATTCTTAGATTACCAGACTTAATAAAAAGGGGCATATTCGATTTCGATAATTCAACCATAGAATGTAGTTTCACGTACTTGTGTCTATTTTGTAAATCATTTATAAAACCTGCATGTATTCTCATCCCAAAATATTAGATTTTAAAAGTGGGACTATAACTCACTTTCACATATTTTTACTTCGTCGGGAAGTAAGACTTGGCCACTGGTTGATTCACGAACCTATAACAATATATACATATATATCAAAGTATGTTCAAAATATATTTACAACACTTTTAATATATTTTGATGTTTTAAGTTTATTAAGTCAGCTGTCCTCGTTAGTAACCTACAACTAGTTGTCCACAGTTAGATGTACAGAAATAAATCGATAAATATTATCTTGAATCAATCCACGACCTAGTGTATACGTATCTCAGTATTGATCACAACTCAAACTATATATATTTTGGAATCAACCTCAACCCTGTATAGCTAACTCCAACATTCACATATAGAGTGTCTATGGTTGTTCCGAAATATATATAGATGTGTCGACATGATAGGTCGAAACATTGTATACGTGTCCATGGTATCTCAAGATTACATAATATACAATACAAGTTGATTAAGTTATGGTTGGAATAGATTTGTTACCAATTTTCACGTAGCTAAAATGAGAAAAATTATCCAATCTTGTTTTACCCATAACTTCTTCATTTTAAATCCGTTTTGAGTGAATCAAATTGCTATGGTTTCATATTGAACTCTATTTTATGAATCTAAACATAAAAAGTATAGGTTTATAGTGGGAAAAATAAGTTACAAGTCATTTTTGTAAAGGTAGTCATTTCAGTCGAAAGAACGACGTCTAGATGACCATTTTAGAAAACATATTTCCACTTTGAGTTTAACCATAATTTTTGGATATAGTTTCATGTTCATAATAAAAATCATTTTCTCAGAATAACAACTTTTAAATCAAAGTTTATCATAGTTTTTAATTAACTAACCCAAAACAGCCCGCGGTGTTACTACGACGGCGTAAATCCGGTTTTACGGTGTTTTTCGTGTTTCCAGGTTTTAAATCATTAAGTTAGCATATAATATAGATATATAACATGTGTTTAGTTGATTTTAAAAGTCAATTTAGAAGGATTAACTTTTGTTTGCGAACAAGTTTAGAATTAACTAAACTATGTTCTAGTGATTACAAGTTTAAACCTTCGAATAAGATAGCTTTATATGTATGAATCGAATGATGTTATGAACATCATTACTACCTTAAGTTCCTTGGATAAACCTACTGGAAAAGAGAAAAATGGATCTAGCTTCAACGGATCCTTGGATGGCTCGAAGTTCTTGAAGCAGAATCATGACACGAAAACAAGTTCAAGTAAGATCATCACTTGAAATAAGATTGTTATAGTTATAGAAATTGAACCAAAGTTTGAATATGATTATTACCTTGTATTAGAATGATAACCTAATGTAAGAAACAAAGATTTCTTGAGGTTGGATAATCACCTTACAAGATTGGAAGTGAGCTAGCAAACTAGAAAGTATTCTTGATTTTATGTAACTAGAACTTGTAGAATATATGAAGAACACTTAGAACTTGAAGATAGAACTTGAGAGAGATCAATTAGATGAAGAAAATTAAAGAATGAAAGTGTTTGTAGGTGTTTTTGGTCGTTGGTGTATGGATTAGATATAAAGGATATGTAATTTTGTTTTCATGTAAATAAGTCATGAATGATTACTCATATTTTTGTAATTTTATGAGATATTTCATGCTAGTTGCCAAATGATGGTTCCCACATGTGTTAGGTGACTCACATGGGCTGCTAAGAGCTGATCATTGGAGTGTATATACCAATACTACATACATCTAAAAGCTGTGTATTGTACGAGTACGAATACGGGTGCATACGAGTAGAATTGTTGATGAAACTGAACGAGGATGTAATTGTAAGCATTTTTGTTAAGTAGAAGTATTTTGATAAGTGTATTGAAGTCTTTCAAAAGTGTATAAATACATATTAAAACACTACATGTATATACATTTTAACTGAGTCGTTAAGTCATCGTTAGTCGTTACATGTAAGTGTTGTTTTGAAACCTTTAGGTTAACGATCTTGTTAAATGTTGTTAACCCAATGTTTATAATATCAAATGAGATTTTAAATTATTATATTATCATGATATTATCATGTATGAATATCTCTTAATATGATATATATACATTAAATGTCTTTACAACGATAATCGTTACATATATGTCTCGTTTAAAAATCATTAAGTTAGTAGTCTTGTTTTTACATATGTAGTTCATTGTTAATATACTTAATGATATGTTTACTTATCATAGTATCATGTTAACTATATATATATCCATATATATGTCATCATATAGTTTTTACAAGTTTTAACGTTCGTGAATCACCGGTCAACTTGGGTGGTCAATTGTCTATATGAAACATATTTCAATTAATCAAGTCTTAACAAGTTTGATTGCTTAACATGTTGGAAACATTTAATCATGTAAATATCAATCTCAATTAATATATATAAACATGGAAAAGTTCGGGTCCCTACAATTTATCTCCCATTCTTCCATATAACCCAACCTGGATGAAGCAAGAGCATTGGAGAGAACTTGTCACAAAACATTGGAATAAAGAAGGATGGATAAAGATTTCGAATGCGAATAAAATAAATAGGTCTAAATTTGTAACTGGCCACCATTGCACAGGCTCTGCTGGATATGTTGCATTTCGAGAGAGCTTTGTAAGATATTTAATGTTTTGTGGTTATTGTATAACCTTACTTTAATTCTTTTATGCTAATCGTTCTGATATAACTTTTGTAGGAAGAAAAAATGGGCGGCCCACAATCTTCTTTAGCTTTTCTTATTGCATCACATACAAAAAAAGGGACGATAGTTGAGGGGGATGGTAGCTCTTCATCTAATGCCTTGATAGATGATAGGGCACGCAAGGCTGTAGTAAGTCTCTTTGTCTATTTGTAGATTTTTTTGTGTATATATTTACGATTATATGAAAAGATAATGTTTAATGATAATTTTGTTCAAATTTATATATAATAGGAACATCTATCAGAATATATGATTGAGCGATATGGCACGGATGTTTCCACTCACCCAAAGCATGATCAAGAGTTGTGGGAAAAGGCTACTGGCGTAAGGAGGAAAGGGAGAGCATATTGTTCTGGTTCATCTTCTGATCCAAGTTTCGTACTGACGGGCACACCTGCTGATAGCGGGAACTCGTATGCTCAAACTCGGTTTGAAGAGGTATGTATCTTTCTCTTTAACTTATGTTATTTTTTTCTTCACAAAATCTCGCTGCTGCAACTAAAATAGCCATCCAATCTACTGTAATTATTCGCATTCAGATTTGTTGTAAGTTCTGTTAATTTGCTGCTGTAACTTGTGTTAATTTGCTGCTGTAACCTGTGTTAATTTACTGTTGTAACTAGTGTTAATTTGCTGTTGTAAGTAGTGTTAATCTACTCCTTTAAGTAGTGTTAATCTGCTCCTAACTTGTGTTAATGTGCTGTAACTTGTGTCACTTTTGTTAGTTTTTTTCCTTTCATTTGCTGATATTTGGTGTATTGTAGGGATGAGAAGTGGTCCTATTTATATGCATCATCAGATAGATTAACCACTGTAACTCAAACCTTACTCATGATGAACAAATATAGATGAACAGATATAGATAATGATGTACATAGAACATGATATAAATAGATTAGATATTGATAAATGATAGATGTTAGTCCTATTTTTATGCATGAAAACTTTTTTGCCTATGGAATTTTTGATGTAATAGTCATATTTACATTTTTACACAGTGGGTCACCCATGATGACATTCACATAATGTTTGCATATTTTTCATATTAGTTCAATTATCATCCATTTTTTCTTCAAGTGCATCTTTCTTGACCAATCAAAGTGTAGTTTTATCTTTTATTTATAACTTTGTATTACTTTTTTGCAGGTAGAAAAAGTGAAAGAAACAATGGAGAAGATGCGTGAAGAACATGAGAAAACAAGAAGCGAGATGGAAGAACGTGAGGAGCGTCTTCGAAAGGAAGTTGAGGATAGTAAAGCTGCGACGGAAGCAGTTAGGAGAGAAATGAATGAAATGAATGAGAAGTGGGCTGAAATTTTGAAGCGTCTACCAAACCCCGATGCTTGAAATACTTATCTAATTCTTGAATTTGTCTACTTGGTTTTGTTGTTTGTAAGCGTTAAGTTTTTTAGGTATCCTACTTTGTTTTTGGGTAAGCAATGTGAATTACTTTGCTATTTATGATGCTTAATGAAAGAACTTCTTTTTAGGAAATTTTGATTTAATGTGCAGCTTATAAAATTTAATAAAATAGGCAGGATTCTGGAAAATGCAATTTTTAGGAAAAAACTCTAAATGAAATAATAAAATTAGCGACAGATTGGTGACAGAAATTCCGTCGAAAACTTTCCTAGAGGGCCGTCTAAAATCCGTCGGTAAAATCCGTCGGTAATCCATTGGTAAAAGGATGTCCCAAATCCGTCGTAAACTATACCGTCACTAATCCGTCCCAAACGTCCGTCGGAAATCCATCGGTACATGGGGCCGTCGGTAAATTAGCCGTCCCAAATCTGTCGGTAAAACTCAACGCAAATCCGAAAGAAATTCGTTGGAACAAATGCCGTCGAGAATCTGTCGCTAAAATTAGGGGCCGTCCCAAAATCAGTCGGTAAATATTACCGAGGGCGATTTTAGGGTCCGCTCGAATCCGTCGAAAATCCGTCGGAAAAGGCTGTTTGAGACGGATTACCGACAGATTGTGCCGTCGGTAATGCTCAGTTTTTTAGTAGTGTAAAACGTGGTGAGTGTTATTATTCAGTATTTTTGGTGTTAGTAATGGGATAAATAATAATTTAGAATATAGGTATAAAGTGAGGGGTTCAATTTGTATTTTAATGGAAGTTAGGTGGTTAGATTTATAAAAAGTTAAAAATTGAATAGTACTATTTATAATGAATAAGACAAATTTTGTCTATTAGTTATGTTAGTAAAGTAATGTACTAGTAAAACAAGTTTTTGAATTTATCTAAAGATGGAACTCTTTTAGCTATATTTTTATGAGGGTAATTAATTAATTATTATTAAATGCCGTAAAATCATATATATATATATATATATATATATATATATATATATATATATATATGTATATATATATATATAGAGAGAGAGAGAGAGAGAGAGAAAACCAATGGTAGGAGGGAATTCGAAGAACTCATAGATTAAACTCAATCTGTGGGTTCTATGGGTTCTTTCACACCCTTAGTTCTCTGTGAATCCACACACGCACACGCACACGCATGGAGAGGATCCAGTGAGAACCCAATTAGTGTGAGAACCCTGAGAACCGGCGGGCGAATAAAAACAGAGGAAGTCGAACAAAAAATTTGGCGGCCGAACAAAAAAACGTGAGTTGAGCAAAAATTTAGATGCATGTTCTACATTTTTTGTTGGGTTCTACAAAATTTGTAGAACGCAAATTCGTTCGAATTTGGGAAAATTTGTTCGCCCGCCTGAATTTTTATTGTGTTCTACAAAATTTTGGTTCGGTTCTACAAAATTGGTTCGAATTTCTTTTTTTTGTTCGAATTTCACCTGTTTTTTTCAAAAATCAATTTTTTTTTATTTAGCCCGGTTTAGAGTTTAGGGTTTAGGGTTGAGGGTTTACTCCGTAAACCCGAAAACCCTAAACCCTAAACTCTAAACCGTCCGTGTAAAAAAACTCATTCTAAACCCTAAATCTAAACCATAAACCCTAAAATCTAAACCCTAAATCTAAACCCTAACTTAATTTGATGAAAATTGATGTAAAACAAGTGTAGAACAGCATGTAGAATGTTCTACATGCTGTTCTACATCATGTTCTACATAAAAATGTAGAACCAAGAAACAATGCATCTAATAACTAAAAATTAAAAATTGTTCGACTATCAATTTTTTTGTTCGGTCGCGTCCCAATTTTTACTCGAATTTGTGAGTTTTTAGGGTTCTCAATGCAAAATTGGTTCTCATTTGATCCCTCTAATATATATATATATATATATATATATATATATATATATATATATATATATATATATATATATTTATTTACGAAGTACATAATATAATATAGTAAAAAAATTAGATTTAATTGATCTAATGAAGATACAAGTGATACAAATCCGATTGATCTTGAGTAGATCCTACAATCTACATGAACAATAAACAATTGACAAACCGTTTGATACAAGTCTACGTGCTTGATCGACAAACATGATCTCCTTGATACAAACCATTGCACCAGTAGAACAACATACACAAACGCCACGAACCCTAATAACATCCTAAACCACCTAAACGTCAAGAGAATCGGATCAAGATCATAAGTATCGATGCTGTAACCATTGAAGGCGAAAAACAAGTGGAATTAGTTTATCCAACATCACTAAACATGTTTATCGGACAACACTTTGCTCCACGCCTCCAATGAATTAGTTTCCAAAAATATATTGAACCTTTAACTTTCTTAAATCTACATAAATAAACAATCATTCATATATGCACATAAATACGTACAATTTGTTGCACTAAATGTTTTCCTCGGTTATTATATGGACAATTTGACCGTTATGAATAGCACTTAAGTGTTCATAAGTTTGTTTTTTTTTTTTTTTTTTTTTTTTTTTTTTTTTTTTTTATTTATAGAAAAGCCAACTAACATTTATAGATCATCAAACATTCTACAAAAGCATGTGAGGCCCATGATGTTAGCATACAAGTCGATAATTTGATTAGATCTTCGTATATGGTTTAGACGTTATTAAAAGTCGGTATTTAGTTAGGAATGCATTACATTATGTGTGTTTATGAACGGATCCTTTATAGTTGCGAGAGTCATGATTAAAGAGAGGTATATTTGCTTTATATGCAGAAAGCCAAAAAATAATCAAGGGTCTAATATGGTCCCCATGGTATGAGTAGTAAATTAATACAAGTAACAATTTAACCAATCATCTGCGTACTCATTAAGATTCATAGTTATTTATTTTGTTTATTAGAAAACTAGATTCAGTTAAATTGTGAAAGCAAGAAAAAATAAAAAGAAAAGAAAATTAAGTTGGTGAAATAGTGTTAGAGAATAACAATGATGTACACTCTATCGCGTACCTGATCATACAATGAGTGGAGTCCGGAGGACTGCATGAATGGTTGAAACGTTCCACGTCATCACTTTGAGCTAGCCCATGAGTTAGAAAACCCTACGCTGTACGTACCTATAAATACTCTCATAATAGTTAGACACCCTCACAATCAATCACCCCCGTAACACTTTATCAAATAATAAAACGAGGAAACTGATTTTTGTAAACATAAAACGTTTTCCTATTTCAAGCTAAAGGGAGAACACGATCTAATACAGTTTTATCGCATTACCCTAGTTCAAGTGAGTAAGATCCAAATGTTCGTGTGCAGGCCGTCTTAATAATTCGATAGCCCTGGGCGAAAATAAAAATTGGCTCTCATACTCGTTAAATTTTTCAACTCATATAAATTTTTTAATACTTAAATTTATCTATTTATTACTTACAATTTATTTAACTATTTAAAATTGCAGTATTATGACTTTGATTGACAATTTTTATTGAATTTAATTAAAATTTTTGAGAAAAATATATAAATATTCAAAATTTTGGACCCTTCAAAATTTTTGAGTCCTAGACGATTGACCACCTTGCCTTTCCTAAAGACACCTCTGTTCATGCGGCGATGTAAATCACAAGGACATGTGTGACGTATTACAAATGGTTAATTAGTGTATATGCACATGTACATTTTCACGATGATGTTACTTATTCCGTGAATGTTGTCAATTCAACATCTATTCATGTTTGAATAACTGTTTGAGTTGCACATGGTCTATAATATTTTGTGATGTTACTAAATGTACTAGGAGTATAACTTTTGGTGGATGTATCTTTTTGGCATGTGAAGCAGTTAAAAGGTACATATAAATTACTCCGTAAAAGAGAATAATCTGATAATACAGTCGGTCAGGTATCTCAAATTCCTTACCTTTATCATGTGAATTTTATAAAAGTTAGAATTTTCTTATCAACTTGAAGTGTTAAGTGTTAATTTCTGAACAAGGCTTCAACTTTGCAAAAAAAGAAAAAAAAAATGATTAATAAAAATTAGTTAACGAATAAAATGACAAGATATCTCCTGTTTAGGTTATTCACATGAACGTTTGATGGACGTTTGATGGACGTTTGAAGCACATGAACGTTTGATGGACGATTATTTTGACGAGGGCTGCAAATATACGGATGAAAATTTCAAACGAAGATTTCGAATGCGGAGACGTGGTTATCTTAGGATTATGAATGATATTCTAAGCTACTCAGCAAATCCATTGCCGTATTATTTTAGATGGTTTCATCGAAGACAAGATTCACGCGGTAAGTGGAGTATTAGTCCACATTTAAAGATGACAGCCACACTACGTCAGCTAGCATACTGTTATACACCGGATGCTTTGGATGAGTATCTGCAAATGTCTGAACGAGTTGGCCGGGAATCTCTACACAACTTTTATAAGTATATCATTGATTTGTATGCAAACGTCTACCTAGGAGAGCCTACGTTGCACAACATTCAACGTTTGTATGAAGGTCATGAAAGGATTCATGGTTTTCCGGGCATGTTGGGTAGTATAGATTGTATGCACTGGGTATGGGCAAAATGTCCAGTTGCGTGGAGAGGACAATATATGCGAGGCGATCACAGTCACTTAATTATTATGCTTAAAGCCGTCGCCTCGTATGATAATTGGATTTGGCATGTGTATTTTGGTGTGGCGGGTTTAAACAACGATATAAATGTGCTAAACACTAGTGATTTGTTCAACTCAATGCTTAACGAGGAAATGCTCGACGTCCCTTATCATATAAACGGTGTTCAGTACAGAAGAGGGTACTATTTAGCTGACGGTATTTACCCAACATGGACGGCTTTTGTTAAGGGATTTTCAAGTGCCGTTGACGAAAAACGTTCTTACTTTACAAAGAAACAAGCGAGCGCTCGCAAAGATGTTGAAAGAGCTTTTGGGATCCTACAAGGTCGTTGGCATATTCTTCAACAACCAGCGCGGTCTTACGAGGTGAATATAATGAGACAACTAATTTACACGTGCATCGTAATACGCAACATCAATATCGAAGACAATGGTTACAACCTTGCTGAGAATGATTTGGTAGTTGAGCCCGTTCAACATATACAACGTACTTGGATCGATAGGTGCGATGCTCGTGCAAGAAGAACAAGGGAGTTACGTGATAGAGAAGCGCATGAAGGCTTACGATCTGATTTGGTTGAACATTTGTGGGATCTTCCAGACGACTTATGAATTTTATGAGACGAATTATTACGTTATCTAGTTTATTTTATGAATATTTTGAATAAATGTAATCTAGTTTATTTTATGAATTTTAATAAATGTAATGTACTTTATTTTATGAATTTTGATTTAGTATTTTGTTTTTATTATATTAAATTAATTTAAATAAAATATTAAAACTCAATTAAAAAATAAAAAAGGACACTGAAATGGACACTGTGGACACCTCCACCTTACATACTGTAGTCAATTTCATTGTCCAAAATAGAAGCCAAAATGGACACTGAGAAATGGACATGGACACCTTGTGCTCTTATGGTACAACCTTCTCCGCCACCACTTTCACATGCTTTTTCTTTAATTTATATTGTAAAATGTAGCCACTAAAAAAGCAACATAATCATGCGCATAGCTGCACGCTTCCTAGCTTCGATCCCTCTAGCTTCACGCCATGATGTGCAATGAATGACTCTAAGTCATCATGATTGCGCATATATGTGGTCATTAACGCCCCATAAATCAATGTGTCTTTCACGCATACATTTGTGGTGCGGACAATCAATGATCGACATTTAACACAGTCACATCTATTTATTTATAGACTATCTTAGATTTATGTTTCATTGTCTCATTATATTTGGAACTTAGCATCACATTAGGGATATGATGGTCATGGACCATTTCAGAGAGAGAATGGGTGAGAGAGAGTAGAGAGAGAAACTTCGCAGAAAGAGAGAGATTCGAGAGGGCGAGCAAGGCAAGGGCTGGGGAGAAGTACAACGACGACAAAGGGCAACGAAACAAGTGGTCAAATCAAAACCATCTAACATCGTACATGTTCTTCAACTTCCCGGAGGAGTGGAAGGTGGTAGATCTTTGGAAGTGTTTCAAACCGTATGGGGCAGTCTGGGACGTGTACATCGCTACCAAAAGACTTCGTAACGGCTGCAAATTCGCTTTTGTTAGGTTTGCGGAGGTAGTGGATTGTGATAGGATGTTGAAGAGGTTGGAAGAGATCAAATTCAATGGAACTTACATCAAAATCTTTAAGGCTACTCAAAGAAACCCTAAACCAACGGAGAGAACACAGGCGAATAGCATGGGGGCTGAGAACGGCAAAAATACGGCAAACATGGGTGGGTGAAATCTCAATGATGGTAGGATTTTTGCAGATGTCGTTGGGAACAGAAAATGGGAAGATCTAAGGCAGAGATTGAATGAGAATAGAAAGGATGAAGATCTAAGGCAGAAGTTGAATGAGAATAAATTTAAAGGTGATAATAACTCCAAGAAGGTGGAGGAGACATCGGGGAATATCAAGCCAAAGACAATTGTGGTAGATGAAAAAGATAACAACGAAGAGCTGCTTAAACAGGCAATTGTGTGTGAAGCACCCAATATGGGTATTTTGAAGAATTTCGAGTTAATTGCCAAGGAGGAAGGTTTCATTGATATCCAGGTGAAGTTATTGGGAGGTCTCAGTTTACTGATTATATTCAAGACCATTGATGAGGCAAATAGTGTGATAGAAAGTGAGAACCACCCACTTCGAAGGTGGTTACTTAAAATCTCAAAATGGGATTCGGCAAGTTGGCCAGACGGAAGGGTTGCATGGATTAGAATTACGGGTGTTCCAGTGCACTGCTGGAATAGTACTACTTTTTGCTCGATAGCCGAATGGTGGGGGACACCGTACGATCTAGATAATTGCTCATTAAACGGAAATCAAACGTTGAATTATGGACGGGTATTAATCAAGTTATTCGAGCCAGGCGTGGTGGATGATTGGGTCAATCTAAAACACAAATCAGATACCTTCTTTGTCAGTGTGAAGGAAGAGGAGAAATGCTTCCCCAAGTGGGGAATGTTGGATGATGCAAGCGAGGTGGAGAGTGAATGGTCAGAAGATACTACACAAACATTGGATTCGGATGAATACTCTGGGAGTGAAGGCGAGGGTGACAAAGTTGATAGTGATTCACCTTCAGATAGTGATTTCGATGTCACAAAAGAGAAGGGATCCAAAAACTGGAACATGGGTGAAAAAGATGAAGGATTGAGTGGTGTCCCGATCAATATTCCGGTAGCAAAAAAATCAGGCAAGGTCACCGGAAATGCATCTTCAGGCGACGTGTTGGTAGAGGAAGATCAAGAGTCTAGGTGTCTGGGGATTAAGGTTCTTTTTGGGGAATGCGAAGAGGTGGTGGCAGAAACATGTGGGGAAAATACGGCTAACCCTAGTCCCGATATTAATAATAATTATCCTGGAAATAATAATTCGGCTGGCATGTACAAGGATAATGAATGGGTGTCGGGTAATAGAAACGATGTTACAAATGTTGGGGCCCAATACGATAAGCCCAATAATAATTCTGTGGGGAATAAGGCCCATTCGTGTATTGAAAAATCCATTGGGCCTGATGACAACACTGGATTAGGTAACGGGGATGTCAGCTGTGATGGGCACATGAAAATAAAAAAGAAAAAAACAATAAAAGTGAAAAAGGGAGGTTTTAATCAGAATGATGGTGATTCGGGGGAGATAGCTTCTGATGCAGTTTCTTTCTGTAACAGTTGCTACTGGGATGCAATTAGAAACTGGAGGGCTTCATCTAGATTAATGAAAATGAAGAAGATGGCCAAAGGTGGGGTGGATTTCGCGAAAGATAACCGATATAAGTGTAAGAGATGCAGCAAAAAGGGTAAAACAAAATCTAAATCCAGATCGCAACAAGAAAATTCACAAAGGAATCCTGTGGAATTGGAATCAACGGGTGCACAATCGTTCGACAATTCAGAATTGAAGGACTTCGGGGAGAATATTGGGTTGAGGTGGCCGAACCTTAACCCTCATTAAGTTGTTTCTTGTCAATTCGTCTGATTTTGTTTAATTATGAAGATCATGTCTTTATATATTCGTGGGTTTGGGGTTAAAGGCAAATTCGGGTGGGTGAAGGATCTTTGCTTTAAGGAGAAACCAAACATTGCGGTTTTCCAGGAAACCAAGTGTAGGAATTTAAAGGAGTTTTGGGTACAATCCTTATGGGGTGATAGTAACTGTGGTTTTGTGCAAAAGGATGCGGTTGGTAGTTCGGGTGGACTTCTTATTGTTTGGGACTTGGCTTGTTTTAATGTGGATGGTGCGGTTAGCAATGAGTTTTTTGTCTCGATTAGGGGAAAATGGGTCGGGTCGGGGCACGAATCAATAATTCTAAATGCTTATGGACCCCATTGTGATGATAAAAAAAGCGAGTTTTGGGCTTCGTTAGATGAGATCATAAATAAGATAGACTCGGCATGGGTTATATGTGGGGATTTCAATGAGGTAAGATGGCATACGGAGCGATTAAATTGTGTTTTTCATCAATCAAGAGCGTCTCGTTTCAATAGGTTCATTGCTAATAATAATCTTGTTGAGATCCCGATCAATGGGAAAAGGTTCACGCGTATTAGTGACGATGGCACAAAGTTTAGTAAACTTGATCGTTTCTTTGTAAATGATAAGTTTATGAGACTTTGGGCCGATCTCTCGGTTGTTCCACTTGATCGTAGAGACTCGGACCATTGCCCACTTTTACTAAGGGATCGTAGTATTGATTTCGGACCGAAACCCTTTAAAATATTCGATGAATGGTTCAACAAGGAAGGTGTGGATAAGGTAATTATTGAGGATTGGGGTAAAGGTATAGAGAGTACTAGAGGTGATTCTGTCTTTAGAGATAAGCTCAAAAATGTGAAGCGAGATTTGAGGATGTGGAGTAAAAAGGAATTTGAAAATTTAGATGCGGAAATAAATGAGCTAAAACAAGAGGCGACAAGATTGGAACTGTTGGCCGAATCCGGGTGCATTAGTGATAGTGATCGTGTGGTTTGGTTAGACACTCGTAGAAGATGGGTTGATAAAGAAAGAATTAAAACGAGTATGTTGAAACAAAAAGCCCGTATCCGGTGGATCTTGGAAGGCGATGAAAATTTGAAATATTTCCATTCCACGATTCGAAGAAAACTAAACAAATCCAACATCCGCGGTTTAAACATTAATGGGTCTTGGGTCGAGGATCCGAAGGTGGTTAAGGACACTGTTTTTGTACACTTCAAAAATATCTTCAGTAAGAAAAATATTACCAGGCCATCTTTGTGGACTACTGATCAAAACTCCATGGTGGGTCGTAATATGCAGTCTGGTTCCGAATGGCCTGCTGGGCCGTGTTCTGCTGTTGGGCCTGACTTGAATTTTTTTAACAGTCCAGTGGGTCAGGAGGGGTCTGGTAACACTGTTTTCTCGAGGAGGGATGGTACCGATCTTACAGAAATCTTTAAGTTGTCGAGGTCTGAAACAGTGGCATTGGAAGATAAATTTTGTGAGTCAGAAATTTGGGAAGCGATCAAGGGCTGCGGTAGTTCAAAGGCACCCGGGCCGGACGGTTTTAACATGGGTTTCTACAAAAAGTTTTGGTACGTCATCAAGGATGATTTGATTAATGCGGTCAACCTATTTTGGGAAAAGGGGGAATTTTCTAAAGGGTGCAACGCCTCATTCGTTACGTTGATTCCTAAGAAGACTGATCCTCTTTGCCTTAGTGACTACCGGCCTATCAGTTTAATCGGGAGCTATTATAAGGTAATCGCGAAGATACTTTCGAACCGCCTAAAAAAGGTTGTTCCTAACCTCGTGGGACCTGAACAAAGTGCGTTTATAAAAGGGAGGAATATTTTAGATGGTGTCCTTATCGCTAACGAAACTCTTTATTTTTTAAAACGCAAAAGGTTAAAAAGCTTTATATTTAAGGTGGATTTTGAAAAAGCCTTCGATTCTCTAAACTGGGATTTTCTAATTGAAATAATGGGCATAATGGGGTTCGGGGCTAGATGGAGGAAGTGGATAATTTCATGTTTTAAGTCGGCGTCTATCTCAATTCTTATTAACGGGTCACCAACTAAAGAGTTTAGGCTTGAAAGAGGGGTTAGACATGGAGATCCGCTCTCACCCTTTCTTTTTATCTTGGCTACGGAAGGCTTGAATGTATTAGCAAAAAAGGAGATTGAGACGAAGGTTCTTTCCGGGGTTGAGGTAGGAGAGGACAAGCTTACCGTCTCTCACCTTCAATACGCGGACGACACCATTTTTTTGATACTTGGAATATGGAGAACATACGATGCCTAATGAAACTTCTTAAGTGCTTTGAGCTTACTTCGGGTCTTAAGGTTAATTACCATAAAAGTAGTCTAATCGGGGTGGGGATTGATAAAGTTGAAGTCGAGAACATGGCTAGACTTTTCGGGTGTAAAGTTGGTACGATTCCGTTCATGTATCTTGGGTTACCGGTGGGGGGAATATGAAGAGATCCGAATCTTGGAAGCCGGTGGTGGAGAAATTTGAAAAAAGGCTCTCGGAGTGGAGGGCGCATTCGGTGTCGTTTGGTGGGTGTTTGACACTTGTGAAATCGGTGCTTAATAGTCTCCCGTTGTACTTCTTCTCGCTCTTTCGTGCTCCGCCATGTGTGATCAAACAACTTGAGAGTGTAAGGCGTTCCTTTTTTTTGGGGGGGGATCGGGTAATAAATCAAAAATTTCGTGGGTGAAATGGGAAGATGCTATCTTACCATATTGTGAGGGCGGGTTAAATGTGGGTTCTCTTAAATGTAAGAATATGGCTTTGATTGACAAATGGTGGTGGAGGTTCAAAACCGAAACTAACTCTTTGTGGGTCAAAGTTATATCGAGCATATACTGGTCTTCGGGGGGCTTTCACTTGATGATTCATCACATCTTGATTCTTTTAAATCAATTTGGAATGACATCATTAAATGCGGTTTTCAAATTGAAGGTTCTAATATTCCTTTTAGGAAACTTTTTGTCAAGATTATAGGTGATGGTGCCTCTACATCCTTTTGGAACGACATTTGGCTTGGAGAAGAGACACTTAGCAAAAGATTCAAGAGATTGGCGAGGCTCGAAATCGACTCTAATGCTACGGTTAAAGATCGGCTTGTTTGGGATGGTATTAATTGCACGGGTAATTGGTCTTGGGTAAGAAGTCCTTCCGGGCGTACAAGTAGCGAACTTCATGACCTTAATGAGCTACTTGTAGGCGCGGTTATGGACCCTCTTAATCAAGACTCTTGGAGATGGAGAGGCGGCAACAATGGGTGTTTGTCATCAAAGTCATTAACGGATCTTCTTGTAGAGAGGATAATTCCTAGAGGTAATAACAACGGCGAGACTCTTCGTAACATTTTGGTTCCAAAAAAGATAGAGGTATTTGTGTGGCGTGCGAGAAGGAAAAGACTTCCTACAATGGTAGAATTGGATAAAAGAGGGATTGATCTCAACTCGGTGCGATGCCCTCTATGTGATGACGACATTGAATCGGTTGAGCATTCTCTTCTTTTTTGCAATCATGCCATTGTTGTGTGGAGAAAGGTGTTTGATTGGTGGGGACGTGGGAACTTCAATTTGCATAACATAAATGAGCTTCTAAAAGATGTGGGAAATGCAAGCTCGGATCTTGGGAAGCTTATATGGCAAGCGGTGTTATGGTCAAGTTGCTACCTAATATGGAAAAACCGCAATCAAAAGGTTTTTGCTAATAAAGCTTGGAATGCACCGGTTGCCTTAAACGAGATTCAAGTTAAAAGCTTTGAGTGGATCGCGAAGAGGAGCAAAGACAAAACTATCGACTGGCACAATTGGATACATCATCCACATACTTTCTTATAGATTTAGTGTGTTGTATGGTTAAGATGCCACCTTGTCATCATAGCCAAGCTTGATTGTATTATATTTTTCATGTAATATGTTGCTCGAGAACGATCTGTATTTGTGATTTTGTGATGAATAAAACTTACTGCTTTTCAAAAAAAAAATGATCGACATTTAACTTCTTTGATTTAAACTCTAATTGATAAAATTTTCATAACTAACTGAGATTCTTTCCTATTTAATAAGTAGAATCGCGCGCACAGCAGTGAAAAGGATCACAATCGAATATTTTTTTACAACATTTTTCGACTGCCTTCGAACTCATAGCCATTTGCCGATGAATGATCATCAACTAACCACCTTCATTGTGATTGATCAATCCAGAATTAGCCACATTTTTCCGAGATTGTAATATTGACTCGTTCAATATACTCTATTGCGCATTCATGTAATTTTATTACTTCGATCACTAACCACCATTTTCATTCATATTTTGATTCTTGGATACCGATGGCGACCACTTTTATGCCGCTACGGCATCATGATTGACAGTGTTATACCATTTTGTCTCAAAACGGAGCAGATAAAATAGCCGTCATAGATGCTCTTAAGATTAAGATTTGTAAAGTCAAATTGCCACTTACAAATTGATCATGGAATAAAAAAGTTACAATGATTTGTATAATCTTTCAGAAGAATATGTAGAATGAAGACTTTAACTCCTATTAACATTTTCGTCATTAAAGTTCTTAAAATTTACATAATCCGTTCCTCGTCTATATCTATTGCATCTATTTATTTACCATTTGTATAATTTTGTGCAAAGAATAAAATTAAAAAAATAAATAAATAAATTATCAAAGGATTTCAACGTATACCTATTAAGGAACACATCAATTTTAAGGTCGTGAGTTGAGTAGTGTTATGAATAAAAAGGGTTTGTGTTTGTTGCTAATTAAAAAAATTGATTAATAAATAAATAAATCCATAATTAAAATATCCTTAAGAAACGATTGCGTCATATAAGGTCATACATACATTCCCGCGAAAACTGATAACCAACTTTTAAAGAATACCAAACCCTTATCTCTACATCTCTGTTTTCTCCAGTTTCTTTAAACTTCAAAAATGGCGATTGACATATTTCATACACAAAATCGATCCTTTTTCTTCATTTTCAAACTTCTTCATTCATCATTACTTCTTTCTCAATCACCCCATCTTCATTCACCAAGAAAAGCATCAACCTTTCATTTTCTTCACATAAATCTTCATAAAACCCACTCACAAATCCTTCAATTCACTCAGAATTCAATCTCACTTCATACATTTAAGCTCAAATCCACAAACCCAACAAAACCCTTTTATAATTCCAGCTAATTCCTTGAAACATGTCTTCTGAGCACCAAGTGTTCGATGAAATGCCAAAGCCAACTTCAATGCCAGTTCCAGTGGAGTTATCCAAGTATTCCAAACGCGTGTTGCTGAAAACAATATTTGATCGTGCAGACGGTGGGTTAGGTTTGGTTGATCAGCGAGTTGTGGTTGGAGGATGGGTTAAGTCTTCAAGAGAAATGAGAATAGATCCACCACCCAGATCACAACCATTAACAGGAGATAATACAAAGGATCATACCGGGGGTAAAGATGTAAAATGCGTTGAAGTTTTTCAATCACGAATTCCGTTTCTTCGAAGTATTTTTAAAGTGTTTGGTGGACACACTACTCCTCATACAAAGGATAAACTCGAATCAGTCTCACCAAAATCGCTTCCTCCTTCGGTTTCAATCGTGCAAATTAGTGACGGTTCTTCCGTTATCAGCCTTCAGGTAAACCGTAAATAATATCTATTTTGCCTTTTTTTTTTTTTTTTTTTTTTTTTTTTTAAATTATTTGATTTGAATTTGTACAAGTTTCATGACAAGATTATTTATTGTAGGTCATAGTGGAATCTTCGATAGCTCCTCCAAGTCAACTCATGCCTACGGGAACTTGTATACTAGCGGAAGGTATTTTGCAAAAGCCTTCTATACAAGGGAAGCATGCAATCGAGCTAAAAGCGGATAAATTGTTGCATATTGGGGTAGTTGATCAAGAGAGCTATCCTTTATCAAAGAAAAGTTTGCCTTTGGCTAGATTGAGAGATTGTGCTCATTTTAGACCTCGAACAACCACTGTAAAAACCTTCTCATCTTATCACTTGTATATTTATCGGTTTATCAAGTTTAGAGGTGGCAGAATGGGTTGGTTGAATGGTAACAGGTTAAAATTGGGTTCAGATCAAATTTTATAGGTATGGGATGGGTCGCATTGACCTGGACCTCTATTTTTACTAAAGATTGAAAATTTTGTTATAATTTTTATAATTAACTATTTCTAAAGTATGCTTGTAAACCTGATTTCAAACACGTGTACTTTTTTTTTTGTATAAATGATTTTTTACATTTTATGCATTACAAATACAAAATGGACGACTTTTGACTCATTACGTTTTTAGCCAGTTTCCATCTATTTTTACTAGATTTAAACAAAATTTTGTTAATTTCTAATATAAGGAAATATGAGGTAATTTACATTAATATACATTGTAGTACACATTAGAGACCATGTTGGCGTTTTTTTGTTTGGGGTTGAAATTGCCACCTCAACAGTCAGATTAATCATGACAATTCGATTTCTTCTTTCGTAGGTGGCATCTGTTTTGAAGGTACGTAACGCATTGAATCAAGCCAGTCATACCTTCTTCCAAAAACACGGTTTCGTTCATGTCGAAGTGCCGATTATAACTGCCACCAGTACCGAAGGATATTCGGATGTCTTCCAAGTTTCGACATCAAACTTTTCTATTAAAGAATCAAAAAGAGAAGAGCCCGTTTCAATGGATGATACGGCTAACGTTAATCTCGAAACTATAAAACTTTCAATTGCTGAAAAAGCCAAGAAAGTTGAAGAACTTAAAAGAAGCGATAGTAATAGAGAAGCACTCGATGCAGCTGTTCAAGATCTTCATAAAACAAATAAATTGGCTGCAGAACTAGTAGCAAGGTCAAAGTCAAAGTCAAAATCAAAGTCAAAGTCAAAGTCTGAAAAGTACAAGACGGGTGAAGAGTTCTTTACTAACCAGGCCTTTTTTACTAGCTCCGGTAGCCTTCATCTTGAAAGCTGTGCGTCAGCTCTTGGAAACGTATACGCATTTGGTCCAAGATTTCAAGCAGATAAATCGGAATCGAAGAAATATTTAGCAGAAAAATGGATGATTGAAACTGAGATTGCATTTTCAGAACTTGAGGTTATATTATATATTGTTCTTATTACTTGAACATTCTTGATATTCTCCATTTTCATGTTCAATTATTGTTTAAACTGTTTTGTGCGTGTGTGTGTGTTTTTTTTTTTTTCAGGATGTGATGAATTGTGCTGAAGACTTTTTGAAGTTTGTATCCGATTGGGTTACAGAAAATTGCTATGAGAATCTTTACTTTCTTTCAAAAAGAGTTGACAAAACTATTATCGATCGCCTTCATTCAATGGCGTCAACACCATTTGAAAAGATCACGTATGCAACAGCAGTAGAAGTCTTAGACAAGGTAACTTCATTTCACCCTTTCAAATAATGTGATGTTAGATGTGTCAAACTGGGCGGGTCAAAGTGTCCAAGTCCAAAAGGTTCAGCTAATTATAGAAATCATTATTAAAAACCTATATATTTATTTAGGGTATGTTTGGCGCGGAGCTTTTAGGAGCTTTTAACTTTTATGGAAAAACTCCTATTTAATAAAAAGCTCCGTTTGGTTAAAAGAGCTTAAAGCTTTTAGGCAAAAGGAAAAAGCTAAAAGCTACTAGAACTAACGTTTAGCTTTTAACTTCTAGCTTTTTATCACTTTACTCTTTATTTAAAAGATTCAGTTACTTTGCCAAACACCAGAATATATCTAAAAAGCTAACAACTACCAGCTATCAGCTAAATTTAAGTTACCAACTAAAAGCTAAAAGCTACCAGCTACAAGCTAGTTTTGCCAAATATACCCTTAAACTAACACCACATTATTTGTAAATAATTTATTTTTAAAATATATAAGCTTTTAAAGTATTTATGTTTGAAATAGTTGAATTTGATATTTTACTATACTATCTAAAAGACAAAGCCCTGTAGAACTATTCATCAATAGTAACCAGGGGTATTTTCGTCATTTCACCTTTTTTTTTTGGTCTCCAACGATAAAAGAAGCAACTTTCGTAAAAGAACCAACCCTTCAATGTTACCAAAAGATGTCGAAAAAAATTCTTTTTTACAAAAAAATCAACTACCTTTTTTTTTTTTTTCAACGATAAAAGAGTCAACTTTCATAAAAGGAACAATCCTTCAATGCTACCAAAAGATGTCGAAAAACATTATTTTTTACAAAATAGATCAACTAACTTAAAAAAAAAAAAGGAACGCTAAAAGAAGCAACTTTCACAAAAGGAACAACTCTTCAATGTTAGATGTCGAAAAAAATTCTTTTTTACAAAATAGATCTAAGACTTTTTTTTTTAACTCGCATTCAAAACGGAGCCCCCGGCGCGAAGCGAGGGCTCCACAACTAGTTATTACTAAAAGTCAATGTGGTCAACGTCCGTCTTGACCGACTCTACCTTTCAAGGTCAACCTTGGTTATACTTAAATCAACAGTTATAATTGATTGTTTCTTTTAGGTTACTGACAGAACCTTTGACACCAAGATCCAATGGAACATGGCTTTAACAGAAGAACACGAAAGGTCTGACCCGAATGAATAAAAACTCTTATATGTTCTCTTTCTTTTTTTATGATACTAAAGTTAGCATAATCTTCTTGATACAGTTATCTAGTTGATGAGTTTTATAAGAAGCCTGTAATTATATATGATTATCCTAAAGAGCTAAAGCCCTTCAATGTTCGATCAAACGACGATGGAAAAACCGTTGCAGCTTTTGATGTGATTGTACCAAAGGTAAGTTTTAACGTTTCTACTTTTAGGTGTCGGGTTTCATGAACACTTGAGATTTGTCGATTTGTAATCACTTTTGAACTTATTTTGAAGGTTGGAGCTCTGATAAGAGGCAGCCAAAAGGAGGAACGACTAGACCACTTAAGTAAAAGGTATATCTGATATGCTAGAGGTGGCAATATGGGTGGGTTGGTCAAGAGGTCCAATCGGGTCATCTGAAAAAACTTTTTTCTTCCAGTTCTTTCGATTCTTTAATTAATAACAGTAGGTTTTATGGACATAGAATGACTTTTAATTTGTTTAACCCATTGCCCCGTTAAAGATAAAATATGACCCAAGTTAGCCCATTTATAAGTAAATGGTAAAGTGGCCTAGAACAAAACCCCTGCAAGCGCAAATTTGTGGATTTGAATATTTTGTTATGTAAGTTTTTACGAGGTTTTGTTTGTGCTTGCAGGATCAAGGAACTAGGGTTGAAAAAAGATGAATATGAATGGTACTTGGATCTTCGAAAGCAGGGAACAGTTAAGCATTCGGGGTTTAGTGTGATGTTTGATGTCATGGTTCTTTTCGCTACTGGTCTTAATGATGTTCGAGATGCGGTTCCCTTCCCCCGACATCATGGAAAACTCCATAACTAATAAAGTGTCGAACTTAATATCTTTTTAAATTTGTCATGTACAAAGTCATGGTTTATATGACATACGTTGTTGTTGTTAAAAGTTCATAGTGAAATAAAGTTGGTGGTTTGATATGTGACCTTATTTGTTGTTGAAAATAGTTGATCTTGTCACTTTCCCTTTTTCTAATGAAAACGATAAAATATCCTGATGTATTTATGATTTGAATTTCCGGATTTTGATTCTTGAATTGTGTAATCAATTTCTCTATAAAGTATTTCGACTCAATGATTGTCTTGGTTTCATGAAATCTTTACAGAGATAAGATAAGAACGCAATTTGTGGTTTTGGCATTGAAATCACAAATCAGATTATCAAAGAGAATGTGTTTTCTCTAAGTTGTGTCTGAATCCAAGAATCCAAAAAACGAATTATCAAATCTATTTAATTGGCAGTTGTAAAATGAAAGGGTGCAACCCTTCATTTTGAGCGTGTATTCCACACTTTCTGAACTCGTTAAGTATAACTAGCTAACTTTTGCATTCAAGTAAATCTCAATTAACTAAAATGTATGTTAAATGACACTTAATTAGGCATAGTATTTAGCATTATTATCTTAGCCCATGTATTAGGTTGCTTGGGCCGAGCCCACTTGCATATACTAGGTCATTTGGCTATATATGCCTACTCATGATGTACCATATCAATCAATAAAACATATCGTCCATTTTATTATAACATGGTATCGAGCCTCACGTTGTAGTGTGTTTGTTTCCTTTTTTTCTTCCCTCCTTCAATTCATTTCTTAACCACCGACGATTGATACCCATAAACCACCGCCATGCCATTTTATCTCAATATTATCGAGTAGAAAATAATTATATTTCATCTCTCATATTCATGTGCTTACTACCCTTTATTTCTGAAGCCATCACAATAATCATTTTTTATTTTTACCACTCAATCTTTTGCCGACAAATTGTATTACTCACCAATTTCATTTACTTTAAACAATAGCATATGACTTTGACTTTTCCTCTCAGCAAAAACCCTACTTTTTTCTACCGCCTCCCTCACCTCTCAAATCCTTCTACTGAAGTTGATCCTCCTGCTTTTGTAACCACCGACGTTACTTTTTCCCGGCAGCATTTGGACATTCGGAGATGGGTAAATCATCCGGTGGAAAGAAACCGAAATTGAAATCTGGTCAGGGAACCCAAACTAGGGTGTTGCGGAGTAGGACGATCGGTGGAGAAGAGTCTGTGGAATCGAGTAGTAGCGATGAATCGATCTCTAAACCATGTGAACCTCAAGCTGATCGAACACAGGCGGAAGAAAAGGTAACGAACCTTGATTTGAAAGTTGATTCTAGTGATGCGCAGCTACAGGGACCTTCGTTGCAGGTAGATCCGACCGAGACTGTGTCGAATTCTTCCGAGAGCGAAGGTGAGAAGAAGACTAATTCTGCTTTTAATTCTAAAAATGTGGCAAACCCATGTCTAAACAATTCAAGCGTAAAAGAACTTCTCAATGAAAATAATAACGGTCTAAAAACAAACACGGGACTCTCTTTATGGCAAGCCGTGGTTTGGACTACCGGCTATATAATTTGGAAAAACCGCAATGAACATGTTTTTGGAAAATCTCGAGATTGTCAAGCTAAATTGGTGGCCGATATTCAATCGAAGAGCTTCGAGTGGATCTCTTGTAGGTGGAAGAAAGGCAACCTAGATTGGCAAAGTTGGCTAACTCACCCTAAATGTTATGATGTCTCACCTCCAACAAAAAAAGGAATCGGCTAAACTCATGGCTTCTTGAAGTCTTGCAACTGGAAAAAGAAAAACAGTTTAGTGTGACATGTTAGCTTAGTTAATATTCCTGCTGCTTATTATCTGTATATATACAGCTGCTCCGAGTCATGGTGGCATGGTGCATATCTTTTGTAACTGTTTCAAGATTCATATATATATTCAAATCTCTTTGCTTTTAAAAAAAAAAAAAAAATGCTAGATCTGCTATAGGGAATGAAGATAACCAATTTAATTCTATGAATTATGAGTTCCCTGTTTTGGGTGTAAATCCTAGTGATGCACATGAGAAGTTTACTTGCTTGAATGGTGTTCAATCACAAAATGAAGAAAATCATGTAGACCAGTGTAAGCCTAATGATTATTTAAAGGCTGTAAATGGTTCTCATTCCGAAAAGAAGGTGAACTTTAGATTTGTTGAACCTATTTCTAATATCGATGATAATGTTGATGTAGAGTTGCCTTTAAATTCGGTTTTAGAAGTTCAAGATCGTTACAGGAATACGATTTATGGTTATTTTTGGGGCAAAAGGGTTGCTTATCCAGTCGTAAAGAATTATGTGACTAATGTTTGGAGAAAGTACGGGTTGGAGAAAATAATGAAGAATTCTAAAGGATTCTTCTTTTTCAAGTTTTCATCATTAGAAGGCATGCAAGGTGTATTGGAGAATGGACCGTGGATCATACGTTCAATCCCTATTATTCTTAATATATGGTCCCCATACACCACTCTAACGAAGAAAGAATTAACCCGGGTCCCTGTTTGGGTAAAAATACATGATATTCCTTTAGCGGGGTTTACTGATACTGGTTTAAGTGTTATTGCTTCGAATATTGGTACTCCCATGATGTTGGACTCTTACACGAGTACGATGTGTCTAGAATCATGGGGTCGACCAAACTTTGCCCGGGCAATGGTTGAAGTTTCGACTAAAAAGGAGTTAAAGGAGAGTCTTCGTATGGCTATTCCAAGTATTGATGGTAAGAGTAAATCTGTTTGCACTCTCAATATAGAGTATGAATGGAAGCCTCCTCGTTGTGCTACATGTGTTATTTTCGGTCATAACGACGCACGATGTCCAAAGCCGGTGGTTGAAATAAATGATAACAAGGTTATGGATGTTGATGGGTTCGAAACTGTTGGGAGCAAGCAGGTTAAAGGTGTGAGTATGGTTAAGGGTGTAAGCATGGGCAAAAGAAATCAAAAGCTTGTTTACCGTCTTATTAATAAGAAGAAAACTGAAGTCGTAGTTCCTGCTACTTCTAGTTCGCTGAAGGCTGTTAAGGTCGCGTCTAGTAAAACTAATACGGATCATAAGGGTCAGCTTGGGACTAGTAAAGGCGCGCAAGTGAAAGTTAATAATTCGTTTGGAGCTCTTAATGATGATATTTTAAACCTAGTGGATGAACCGAGTGATATAGAGAGTGATGAAGATGAAACAACTATGTTTATGGTGGGGATAAATGATTCTAAGGCAAAACCTCCGTTTGGAATGAAATCGGGTTGGTTGTAGTTTAGATTGTGTCTTGTACAAGTCTAGTAGTGTCAGTCTATTGGTTCTACTAGGCTTGTAGGTTCTAGTTTTGTTTCTGGTCGTTTGTGAGGCTGCAAGGCGCGCTTGTGGTTATTGTCCTTATTTGTATTTTTTTTATTATTTTTATAAATAATATTCACCGGGTAAAACCCATTACCCCAAAAAAAAATATCCATCTTTAATTGAGTAAACTCTTGTTCCTATCGATAATATAGCACATCCACAATTATTTATTCGAGCGCCCTCTTATTTCTATTAATCGATTATAATATATTTTTGTGGAGGGTTTGGTTTTACATCAACGAGAAAGTATTACGAAGTATTAATTATTTATTCAAAGTTCAATTCAACGCATCGCAAATATGAACATCGTTGACAACAGCGGCTGTAGGTCTACCAACTCAGAAACCCTAGTACTTAAAGTTATTCAGACCCAAAATTGTATTTTAGCCCAACAACAGCAGGCCCAACAGCAAACCAATGCTTTTACACAGAACATCCCGCTTCTTTTACTGATCACGGTGCTGTCGGGTGGCACATGGACACGAGTGCGTCTTCACATCTTACCTCCTGTATTAAATAATCTTAGTTCTGTTTTTAATCATAGCAAATATTCATTTGTAGCCGTTGGTAACGGGAACACCATTCCCGCCACTAACACCGGCCAGCGCTTGTTACCCAATGTTCACCGGCCGTTACATTTAAATAACGTTCTTCTAACTCCTAACATCATTAAAAACCTCATATTCGTTCGTCAATTTACCCGTGATAATCTAGTTTCCGTTGAATTTGATCATTTTGGTTTTTCCGTGAAAGATTATCTGACGCATCATCTGCTTCTCCGATGTGATAGCACTGGGGATCTCTACCCACTTACATCACCTACCTCTCACTCTTCTCAGCAGGCTCTTCTCACCAGTCCGGTTATCTGACATCAGCGTCTATGACATCCCGGACATGATGTTTATCGAAGACTCCTTTACATTAAAGATACCATTTGTAATAAATCGCCGTCCCCCGTTCTTTGCCATGTCTGTCAGCTTGGCAAACACGCTCGACTCCCTTTTTCTGTTTCTAGTTCTAATGTTAATGCTACCTTTGATATTATCCATTCAGATTTATGGACATCTCCCGTTTCTAGTTTTAGTGGTTTAAAATATTATATTTCTTGATCATTTTTCGCATTATGTATGAGTTTTTCCGCTTCGCAATGAATCTGACATGTGACGACCCGTCCTAATCCATAAGGACGAATACAATAACATATGGTAACATCGCGAGGTACTTGACCTCTATATGTTACATTTTACAAACATTGCATTCGTTTTTAAAAGACAAACTTTCATTTCATTGAAAGTTGACAGACATGCATACCCTTTCATAATATATCCAATCTATAAATGACTTAATCTGTTATCTTCTTAATAATAATCTTTATTGAACTCAATGACTTGAATGCAACGTCTTTTGAAATATGCCATGAATGACTCCAAGTAATATCTCTAAATGAGCAAATGCACAGCGGAAGATTTCTTTCAAAACTGAGAATAAACATGCTTTCAAGTGTCAACCAAAAGGTTGGTGAGTTCATTAGTTTATCATAAACATTCATTTCCATCATTTTAATAGACCACAAGATTTCAGATATATAATTGTACATGTAACCCGAGTACAAAATGGTACGCATAACCTGCGAATTAAAAATCATTCATATGGTGAACACCTGGTAACCGACATTAACAAATGCATCTAGAATATCCCCAATATACAGGTACACTCATCTGTATATAAAATCGAAGTACTAAAGCATCCGTAACCCAGATGGGACGTGTCAAAGTCCATAGATCTATCTTCAGGATTCGCGTCAATTTGAGGGTCTGTTCCCAAATTCTTAGGCTACCAAGCTAAAAGGGTGATATCTAGTATAATAATTCAACCATAGAATGTAGTTGCAAGTACTTGTGTCTATTTCGTAAAACAATTATAAAAGCAGCGCATGTATTCTCACTCCCAAAAATATATATATAAAGGGAGCAAATGAAACTCACAATACTGTATTTCGTAGCAAATATGCATATGACGGCTCTGAATAAGTGCAGGTTGGCCTCAGATTCACGAACCTATATTAATTATATATATTTATATGTTGGTCAATATCTGTCTAACAATTTAGATCAAACCGTAGTGTATCACAATCCTAATGCTCGAGACTAATATGCAAAAGTCAACAAAAGTTAACTTGATCCCAAAATGACTTCCAAAATCTATACATGATTATTATGTAACTTAAATATAGTCGTTTTATATATTTAAATATACTTAACAGATTTTTATTGAAGTAAATAATATAAATCATTTATTAATAAATAAAAATTTATATTAAAATTTATATATATAATAAAAATATACTTTTATATATCTTAGGTAAATAAACTTATAAAATTCACTTAATATCATAAAAATATAGTGGTACGTATTATTAATGTAATTATATTACATGTGGTAAAATATCTTTGTATCATATTCATTTGATAAAATAATATTGATAATAATAATAATAAGTAAAAGTTGTATTATTTTGTAATAATAATAATTATTATTATTCTACTAATAATAATAACAATATTTATATTTACTAATGATGATATTAATTATGATAAAATGATAATTTTAATCATGATAATCTTCATAATAATGATACTTTTTAATATTAACTGTAATAATAATAATATTTTATAAACATACTAATTCTATTCAAAATGATAATTTCTAAAATGATAATAATAATGATATTTTATACTAACAATAATATTCTTATTAAAAATGATAATTTTAATAAAAATGATAGTTTTAATATTAATGATACTTTTAATAATAATAACAATAAAATAATGAAAACGATATTCTTATCTAAATCAATATCTTACAATATTTTAATTTCATCATGATGCTTATACTCATTATTTTCCAATCAATTTGTTTAATAGCTTTTAATCTTTGTTTATATCGCATTCATAATAATGATAATAACATTAATCATGATAATTAGATGATACTAATATTAGTTTTAATGATAATGATACTAAAAATAATAATTATGATAATATTGATGATAATACTAATAATCAGTGTTGTAAAAAACCCGATTACTCGCTGATTAACCCCCGATTAATCATTTTTAGGAGCAATCCATTCCGATTTTCAAAAAACCGTTAATTAAACGGTGAACGTCAATTAATGGATCAAAATCGAATTTGGTAATAAAAGTCAGTCAAAGTAAAAAATGGTTAACATTTTAACATGAATTTAAATTAGAATTTTATAGTTTTGAAGCAAAATAAACAATTTTAAACAATCATTTTAAAAATTATCTATATTTTTATGGTTTTTTTTGTAGTGACCCGAACTTTTCCATGTTTATATATATTAAATGAAGTTGATATTTACATGATTAAATGTTTCCAACATGTTAAGCAATCAAACTTGTTAAGACTTGATTAATTGAAATAGATTTCATGTAGACAATTGACCACCCAAGTTGACCGGCGATTCACGAACGTTAAAACTTGTAAAAACTATATGATGATATATATATGGATATGTATATAGCTAACATGATATTATAGAAAGTATCTCACTAGGTATATTAACAATGAGTTATATACATAAAATGAGACTATTGAATTATGAAACTCGAAACGATATATATAACGATTATCGTTATAGCAACGCCTTACTAAATACATATGTATCATATTAAGATATAATTATTGTTGGTGATTTGTGTCACCAATATGATTTAAGTGTAATGGGATTAATTTGTTAACCAAAATAACCTTGATAAATATCGAACAAGTTTGGGAAAGTGTGAAGTGCACACTTGTTTGAACTTATCTTGATTATGCGGGGGGTTCGAGGGCAGCGCCCCTGATAGCGGGATCCAAGGGGTGGCAACCCCTGGCGGGGTCCAAGGGGCAGAGCCCCTGGCTGGGATCGAGCTGCCAGGTCAGCTCGGAGATTTTTTTGTTTGGGTTAATATCGCTTTATTAAAAATGTGTTAAAATTTGATTTAAAGCTTTCAACAACATTAAATGAGATCGTTAACTTAAAGCTTTCAAAAACAACACTTACATGTAACGACTAACGATGACTTAACGACTCAGTTAAAATGAATATACATGTAGTGTATTAAGATGTATTAGTACACTTTTGAAAGACTTCAAGACACATATCAAAGTACTTCTACTTAGCAAAAATGCTTACAATTACATATCCATTCATTTTCATTAACAATTCTACTCGTAGTCATTCAGTATTCGTACCCGTATTATACACAGCTTCTAGACGTACTTACTATGAGTATATACCAATAGGAACTAGCATGAGATTCCACTCTTGATTATGTCATGCATGACTAATAAAATTTAACTTCTACCATGAACTAATCAACTAACTAGAGCTCCTTTTAACCCCACTCACCACTCATCATTCACCACTCACCAATCAATCCATTTCACTTCCAATTCTCTTTCTAATTCTCTCTAAACACACACACACACACACTTAGGAACGAAATTTCCAGTAAACTAATCATCATCTTCATCAAAAATTACTTCAAGAATCAAGCTATAATCATCATAGGAAGAACACTTCAAGAACACTTCGAAAATCCTTTCAAGTTTGCTAGTTTACTTTCAATCTTGCAAATCCATTCCAAGTAATCATCTAAGATCAAGAAATCTTTGTTAATTACAGTACGTTATCTTTCTTATTCAAGTTAATATTCATATCCAAACTTTGATTCGATTTCTATAACTATAAACTATCTTAATTCGAGTGATAATCTTACTTGAACTTGTTTTCGTGTCATGATTCTACTTCAAGAACTTTCAAGCCATCCAAGAATCCTTTGAAGCTAGATCAATTTTTGTCACTTCTAGTAGGTTTACCTACTAAACTTGAGGTAGTAATGATGTTCTTAACATCATCCGATTCATATATATAAAACTATTTTATTCGAAGATTATAACATGTAATCACTAGAACATAGTTTAGTTAACTCTAAACTTGTTCGCAAACAAAGTTAATCCTTCTAACTTAACTTTTAAAATCAACTAAACACATGTTCTATATCTATATGATATGCTAACTTAATGATTTAAAATGTAGAAACACGAAGAACACCGTAAAACCGAGTATACGCCGTCGTAGTAAAATCGGGGGCTGTATTGGTTTGGATAATTAAAAACTATGATAAACTTTGATTTAAAAGCTATTCTTCTGAGAAAATGATTTTTATTATGAACATGAAACTATATCCAAAAATCATGGTTAAACTCAAAGTGGAAGTATGTTTTTCAAAATGGTCACCTAGACGTCGTTCTTTCGACTGAAATGACTACCTTTACAAAAATAACTTGTAACCTGTATTTCCGACTATAAACTTATACTTTTTCTGTTTAGATTCATAAACTTAAGTTCAATATGAAACCATAGCAACTTGAATCACTCAAAACGAATTTAAAACGAAGAAGTTATGGGTAAAACAAGATTGGATAATTTTGCTTGTTGTAGCTACGTGAAATTTGTAACAAATCATAACTTAACCAACTTATATTGTATTATACATGTATTCTAACATATATTATGTAATCTTGGGATACCATAGACACGTATACAATGTTTTGACATATCATATCGACCCATCTATATATATTATTTGGAGCAACCATAGACACTCTATATGCAGTAATGTTTGAGTTAGCTATACAGGGTTGAGGTTGATTCCAAAATAATATATATACTTTGAGTTGTGATCGAGTCTGAGACTTGTAGACACTGGGTCGTGGATTGATTCGAGATAATATATATATATATTGATTTATTTCTGTACATCTAACTGTGGACAACTAGTTGTAGGTTACTAACGAGGACTGCTGACTTAATAAACTTAAATCGTTAAAACGTAATAAAAATATTGTGAATGTATTTTGATCGTTAAAACTGTGGACAATTTGTTATAGGTTCGTGAATCGACCCGTGGCCAAGTCTTATTTTCCGACGAAGTGAAAATCTGTGAAAGTGAGTTATAGTCCCATTTTTACTATCTAATATTTTTGGGATGAGAATACATGCAGTTTTGAAAATGATTTACAAAATAGACACAAGTATTGAAACTATATTCTATGCTGAATCGTAATACCGGATATCGCCCTTGTTGAACTTGGTAGCCTAAGAATTGGTGTTTATTATAATTGCCACCAATTGACGCGAATCCTAAAGATAGATCCATGGGCTTTGACACGCCCCAGTCAGAGAATTTGAACTACTTTAGTACTTCGATATTTATATATGGAGATATTCTAGATGCATTTGTTAATGTTGGTTACCAGGTGTTCAACCATATGAATGATTTTTATGCAGATTGCATGTTATTGAAAGATGAAATCTTGTGGTCTATTATTTCAATTTGATATATAGGTTAAACCTATAACTCACCAACATTTTTGTTGACGTTTAAAGCATGTTTATTCTCAGGTGATTATTAAGAGCTTCCGCTGTTGCATGCTAATTTATGAACAAGAGTTGGAGTCAGCATGCTTGTATAATATTGTTTAAAAACTGCATTCGAAGACATATATATTGCTGTGTAATATTATTGTAAACCATTATGTAATGGTCATGTGAAAACGCTATATTTTAGATTATCATTATTTGATAATCGTCGTAATATTTTAAAGATTATGGTTTGTTTTAAAAATCGAATGCAGTCTTTGAAAAACGTCTCATATAGAGGTCAAAACCTCGCAACGAAATCAATTAATATGGAACGTTTATAATCGATATGAACGGGACATTTCATTTTTCTATAGTTATACATATAATTTTTAAAATTTAATATATAAATGTGTACAGTACAATCCGATTAATCCCCGAATTGCCGATTAATCCTTCCAAAGTCCCAACTGATTAATCCCCGAATAGCGAATTTTGCAACCTTGCTAATAATTACTATAATGATAATAATAATTGTAATAATAATAAGAATAAGAATAATAATAATAATAATAATAATAATAATAATAATAATAATAATAATAATAATAATAATAATAATAATAATAATAATAATAGTAATAATAATAGTAATAGTAATAATAATAATAATAATAATAATAATAATAATAATAATAATAATAATAATAATAATAATAATAACTTAGTTATAATTACGATAGTGTTAATAATAAAAAATAATGATTTTTAATGATAATATCTATATTGATAATGATAATAATAATAATTTTTAGATAATAATAATAACGACGATAATAACGATGATAGTAATAATAATCATTTTAACAATAATAATACTAAAATTAATAATAATTCAGTTGACTATATCTTTTAATCCGTTCATCGAAATCACACGATTCCTAAATGAAAAGTTATTGATTTTTCGTCAGCTTTCCAACGACATGCATATCATATACCTTATCCTAGTAGCATATGTAATTAAATTCATGATCTATCATAAGCTATTTAATGACGAAATTAAACATACAAGCATGCATAATCCTATATACTCGAGCACTAGTCAGGGATACACTATTGATATATAAAAGAAGGATATGAGTGCTCACGTATCAATATTGTGATTCAATATTGCAGGAAAGTACTTAGATGCAACGGAGATGATAAACACTAGTTTGATCTCACGAGCATACCCCCGACAATACCCATAACCTCCATAGCTATAACCCATAATTTCCTTAGCTCTATCCCACTCGAAAAATTCGTTTGAAATAACTCGCTCATGACTCCGTCGTAATATTTTATGTATAATAATACTAATAATAATACTTCTAACTACAAGATTAATAATAATATTAATCTTAATAATAATAATAATAATAATAATAATAATAATAATAATAATAATAATAATAATAATAATAATAATAATAATAATAATATAAATAATAATAATAATAATACAGAGTGTGAGAGAAGAAGGAAGAAGAACAATTGAATGAACGATCCAAACTGAACTCGCTCGATTTATAATCATTTCAGCCACCAACCCCCATGCGATCGCATGGGGATTGTGCTTCGAATCCATACGATCGCATGGTACTAGTTTCCAGCTCAAATTCGCGTTTAATATCCTGCCGACACTCATGTTATACATATATATATTTATTTAATATATAATCTATTTAATCTTTAGAATTAATTAAATATTATATTATATTCTCGTGCATAGTTGATTTGTAATTTTAGCACCGATGAATTGTACGTTGATGCTCGACTTATGTGCCGGTTCCGGTTTTTTGAACGTCCTTTCATACGCTTAGAAAACTTGTACTTTACGTTTCGCGACATGTACCTTTATTAATAATTAGACTTATTTCACCAATAATTATACTCCATGAAATGTAACTTATACATTTGAATGTTTTGGTCATTTGCTTCTATAAATCGACGTCTCTTTATATATACATATGATAATTTAAATCAAAACACTTTGTATCAAGTTAATATTATATTTAATCACTTTGCAATATATATATATATATATATATATATATTCTCAAAGAAAAATATAATTTTGTACATATTATATAGGATTGAAATATTTATTTAATAATATTATATTTTAGTTTTTCAAAAATAATTTATATTTCGACGTTCAATATATATAATTTAAAATCGTTTAAATAATAGATATTATTATATCACCTAACGTTTATGCTCTAGAACTTAATTTGATATAATTCATTTATGCGCCAACGTTTATTTTAACTTCCCAAACGTTCTAAAAATCAATCGAATCAAATAACCAAATGTTACTATCGTTTACTTAATTAATTTGAAACCATATATATTCAATATTCATAAACATGTTTTAAATACACGTTGCGAGTTATTTAAGTACTTAATAATTAATATTCCAACCTTTTGTATATATAATCAAATTATATTACAAAAACATCTTAATAATCAAATTCTATTGAATCGAAAGACATTTTCGCACGTTTGAAAATAGATCAATCGAATATTATGAAATTCAACTCTCCACTAACTTTTGTCTAACTCTCGTTATTTGGCACTTTTGTTTTTACTTGTAATTCACTTTACCATTTATTCCGAATACTGTTAAAAAGAAAGGTTTCCTAAATCAAAGTGGACCTCTCAACAGAGACTGGTAATCATACAATGTATTTGATAAATCAATCATTTGATATTATCTTCTAATTCCATCGATAAACATATTGAAACAAATATGTTCATGTAAAGTATTATACGTTTAATACTTTGTTAATATTCTCAAGTTATAATATATACATATACATATACATATATATACATATTCATATCCAATTATATAATGGTTCGTGAATCGTCAGAATTTGGTCGAGGTTAAATGAATGTATGAACATAGTTTAAAATTCTTGAGATTCAATATTACAGACTTTGCTTATCTTGTCAGAAACATATAAAGATTAAAGTTTAAATTTGGTCAAAAATTTCCGGGTTGTCACATGACACACTTACCACATTCATACAATTTCGTACATTTTTCCGCACTCAATTTAACCAATAAATCAAAGCTTTTCAATGTGATAACGGGGGTGAATTCTATAACACTGCTTTCTATCAAATCCTTCTAACTAATTGTATACAATTTCGATTCTCCTGCCCTCACACCTCTCAGCAAAACGGAAAGTCCAAACGCATTCTCCACACCATTGACAATCTAATTCGCACAATACTCTTTCAAGCTCATCTTTCGCCTACTTACTGGGTGGAAGCTCTCCACATGGCAACCTACCAACTTAACATTCTTCCCTCTTCCGCCTTTAATCACGAAATACCACACTATCGTCTACTCAAACAAAAACCTGATTACACCACACTACGAGTATTCGGTTGCCTCTGCTACCCTCATCTTCCCATCACTCACAAACTCGCCCCGCGCTCCACTCCCTGTATATTTCTCGGGTACCCCTTCAACCACCGGGGATACCGTTGTTTAGATCTCACTAGTAATAGAATCATTCTGTCTCGTCATGTCAGATTTGATGAGACATATTTTCCCTCCGGCTCCATGAAACCCACTGAACCACCTTCCTATGACTTCCTTGATCCACCGCCGATTCTATTTTCCCGATCCTTCTACCTTCCTGCACATAACCTATCCTCTCTTGCTCCTACCCACTCTTCGAAGTCGCAGCCTCCTACTACTGAGGCTACCACTGAAACTTGTCAGCCTACTCCATCCCTGGAGACTTAGCCTCCTCCTACTGAGGCTATCGTCACTAACACTGCTCAAAATCCCACCTCGGAGACACAACCTCCTCCTACTGAGGCTACATCTTCTTTTTCCTCCACTCATCCTATGATCACACACACATGTCTTGGTACCACTAAACCCGTTCAATGTCTTAATCTATGCACCACTATTATCTCTCCCATTCCATGTACCTACCCTGAAGCCTTTCGGGGCTCTAATTGGAAATAAGCTATGACTAATGAATATAATGATTTAATTAATAACAATACTTGGACACTTGTGCCTCGCCCATTGGACACGAACATAGTTCGCTCCATGTAGATCTTTAAGCACAAGTTTAATGCAAATGGTAATTTGAGCAGGTACAAGGCTCGACTCATTACTAACGGTCGTAGCCTGCAGGTCGGCATTGATTGTGATGAGACATTTAGCCCGGTTGTCAAACTGACATCGATACACACTGTCCTTAGTTTGGCAGTCTCTCGGCACTGGCCTGTTCATCAGCTAGATGTCAAGAACGCCTTTCTTCATGGACAACTCTCAGAGACTGTCTACATGCACCATCCACCAGGGTTTCGGGACCCCAGATTCTTGGATCATTTCTGCTTATTGCAGAAGTCATTATATGGTCTTAAGCAGGCCCCTCACGCTTGTTTTAAGTGATTTGCAGGTTATGCTTAAAGGAATGGCTTTCATCCAAGCCTTTGTGACACCTCACTTTTTGTTTATCGCCAAGGATCCGACACTGCATATCTACTTTTATATGTTGATGATATCATCTTGACTGCTTCATTCACAGGTCTACTTCAGCGGATTATCTCGTCCTTACATAAGGAATTTACCATGATTGATTTGGGACCCCTGTACTACTTTCTAAGAATCCATGCCACCCGTATTGCATCTGGTATGTTTCTCTCTCAGAAACAGTACGCCTCTGAGATTATTGAGTGGGCTGGTATGCCTACATGTCAACCTTACAGGACCCCGGTTGAACCGAGTGCCAAACTCACTAGTCACGGTCCTCCTATCAATGATCTTACTCTCTATTGGAGCCTTACAGGTGCATTACAGTATCTCACATTCACTTAATCGGACATCTCCTACGTTGTCCAACAGATTTTTCTCTTCATGCATGATCCTCGAGAGCAGCACTTGCATGACAAAAAGAAAGAAAAAGTTGATACCAAGAGCTGATAGTCCATTCAAAGTGTTAGAAAAGGTTGGTGACAGTGCTTACCAAGTCGAGCTGCCTGGTGATACTGTTGTGTATAGCACATTTAATGTAGGTGATCTGATGCCCTACTTGGAGAATGATAACCTCAGGAACTTGAGGTCAAGTTCCTTTTTAGAGGGGGAGGATGATACGGGTGAGCTGGTCAATGTAATTAGCAAGGCAACCAGCACAAGCTCTAAATCTGTTAGACCGTAATCAGGCGAAGCAATGGTCATGTTACCATCTCTTTCATATCATCTAAGTGTTTTTGGATCTGGTTCAAGAGGCTCAGGGGTTACCCTACTTCAGTCCTTAAACTGAAGTAGTTAAGTTCATGAATCAAGTTTTTGATAGTTGAAGGCAAGCGAACACATAAAAAGAACTAGTAAAAAGAACAATCAAATGCACTTTAGTTCAACCAGCAAAACGACATTAGTTCAACCAGCAAAATGACTTTAGTTCAACCAGCAAAGTTATACTCAGCCGATAAAGCTAGTTCAACCAGCAAACGACGTTGTTTTCTTTTTGAAGGGCCAGAATACTGATACAATTCAAAGTTTAACTTATGCTTTTCAATAACCAGGCCAAGTCATGTGCTTAACACGTGTGTGTGGCTGTTCTATAATGTTAGCTGTCAAAGGAATATTCTCATATATCATTGGCTGCTTTTTATCATGGGAGGAGCACTACCAAATGGCAGACTTTTGTAGATTATGTCCTTTATTCTTATTGGACAATTTGTAATTGTTTATCCTTTTGTCTCCTTTTTCTTTTTATGCATTTGTATTATCTAGAAAATAGCTGTTATGGTAAAGGACTGCAAGTGGTTATGATACTATTTGGGTAATAGTCGATCGTCTCACCAAGTTAGTACACTTTCTACCAATGAGAGAATATGATAAAATGGAGAAGTTAGCACGACTATACTTGAAGGAAGTCGTCTCCAGATATGGAATACCAGTCTCTATTATCTCTGATAGGGATGACAGATTTATTTCAAGATCCTGGCAAACGTTGCAACAAGCATTGGGAACTCGTCTAGATATGAGTACTGCCTATCATCTACAAACTGATGGGATCAACATCTACCATTAGCAGAGTTTTCCTACAACAACAGTTACCACTCAAGTATTGAGATGGCACCGTTTGAGGCACTTTATAGTAGAAAGTGCAGGTCTCTGATTTTTTGGAGCGAAGTGGGGGATAGACAAATTACGGGTCCTGAGATAATCTAAAAAACTACCGAGAAAATCATTCAAATTCAATAACTGTTGAAAGCCGACCAAAGTCGACAAAAGAGCTATGCGGACATTAAAAGAAAAGATATAAAATTTAAATTGGAGAGATGGTCATGCTTAAGGTTTCACCTTGGAAAGGCGTTGTTCGATTTGGTAAATGGGGGAAACTGAATCCAAGGTATATTGGACCATTCAAGATTATAGATCGTGTCGGACCAGTAGCCTACCGACTTAAATTACCTCAACAACTCGTCGGCGTACATAATACTTTTCACGTCTCGTATCTGAAGAAATGCTTAGCCAAAGAAGATCTCACTATTCCTTTAGACGAAATCCAAATCAATGAAAAACTTGAATTCATTGAAGAACCCGTCGAAATAATGGATCGTGAGGTTAAAAGACTTAAGCAAAATAAAATACCAATCGTTAAGGTTCGATGGAATGCTCGTAGAGGACCCGAGTTCACCTGGGAACGTGAAGATCAGATGAAGCTGAAATACCCGCACCTATTTCCAGAAGATGCGTCAACACCTTCAACTGTTTAAAATTTCGGGATGAAATTTATTTAACGGGTAGGTACTGTAGTGACCCGAACTTTTCCATGATTATATATTAAATGAAAACTATATTTACATGATTAAATGTTTCCAACATGTTAAGCAATCAAACTTGTTAAGACTTGATTAATTGAAAAGGATTTTGTGTTAACGTTTGACCACCCAGTTTGTCCGATGATTCACGAACGTTATAACTTGTATATGACATGATATTATATATATGAACATATATATATGTTTAACATGATGAAATGATAATTAAGTATCTGATTATGTATATTAATAATGAACTTTATCTGAAGATGGTAGACATGGATCTACTGATGTATCTCATGCTTCTTTACAACGAAGAAGAAGGCATAGGAAACGAGTTGATGATTTGAAAGATATCAAGATAGATCCACTGATTTTGAAGGATCCTTTAATACTGAAGATTACTATGAATGGGTTCAGACTATGGATCGAATTATGGAGGTTAAAGGCTATGATGATAAAAAGGGCATGAAAGTTGCTGTAATCAGGCTAAAGAAGTATACTTCAATGTGGTATGACAATCTGATAAAGGAAAGGCAGTATGAAGGAAAGAAGACAATCATAACTTGGTCTAAACTGAAAGAATGTATGTAGAAAAGGTTTGTTCCTCAAGCTTACAAACAAGATTTGTATATACAGATGAACACCTCAAAGCAAGGCAGCATGAACTTGATTGATTACATCAGAGAGCTTGAGCAGCTCAAAATTCGTACCAATGTCAAAGAAGTTGAAGAACACACTATAGCAAGATTCATTAGAGGCTTAAATGCTTTTATTGCTGACCAAGTTGAGATGCAGCCTCTATGGACTTTTGTGAGTGCTTTCAAGCTGGCTCTTCAAGTAGAGAGAGGCGAAAAAGAAAAATAATTTTAAGTCTTATTCCAAACCAGCAGTGCTGCCTATGAAGGGTCTGTAGTAACCCGAACTTTTCCATGATTATATATTAAATGAAAACTATATTTACATGATTAAATGTTTCCAACATGTTAAGCAATCAAACTTGTTAAGACTTGATTAATTGAAACGGATTTTGTGTTAATGTTTGACCACCCAGTTTGTCCGATGATTCACGAACGTTATAACTTGTATATGACATGATATTTTATATATATATATATATATATATATATATATATATATATATATATATATATATATATATATATATATATATATATATATATATATATATATATATATATATATATATATATATGAACCTGCACGAATTTGAACCTGCAATCCTACTGAGTCTGCAAACTCCGCAGTCGCGGAGCTTTTCTGGAACAAACATACCGCAGTCGCGGCGCCCTCCCAGACTGCAACCTTGTACGCATTAATTACAGATTAGGGTTTTTATTATTATTATTTTTATTAACCTAATTAGGTTTTTATTTATTTAATTAGTATTTAGTATTTAGTTTTAGTTTTATTTAGTAATATTAAGTTTAAATATTATTATTAAATATATAGAATAATATTTTTATAAAATAATAATATAAAATTAATATTTGTTTAAAATTGTATTTTTATCAACTTAGTTTCTTTTTGTATTTTGTATTTTTTTTATTATCGTTTAATCGTAATTTGTATTTTTATCATTCGTAACTAGTTTTAAACTTAGTATTTTGCCATAGTTATTTTATATTTCTAGATTTTTAGGCTTTGCCGTAAAATCCCTTAAGTGCTTTTTCTTAGATTAAGATTTAGACGCTTTAGGATTTTACGACGTCAATTATCGCTTTAATATTTAATAGATTTTAGTGCCTTTTTAAGTTATTGCTGTTTTGGATATAGAATTCCTTTTAAGCGTTAATACCTTTAGACGCAAGTTCTAATATTTAGTTTTTAGACTTTTAAGTTTCGATGCTTTACGTTCTTATTATTATTTGTTGACTTTTTGTTTTTCGACGTTTGTTTTTGGACGCTCTTTTTCTTTCTCATTTCTATGCTCTAGTTTTTAGGACATAGACTTTTTATCTTCTTCAAATTTCGAAAAAAATTTATTTTAAGCGGTTAAATTGATAGACATCCAAAATTTTCTGATTCGTAGTAATAGTTGGATTTGTTAGTGGCGAGTTGTGGGCTTCCGATTTAAAGGGTCCTGGCTACCTGCTGCATCTATTGGCTATTCGAAAAGTGGGCAAAATCAGAAAAGTCTATTAATTTGATAACTTATATAATTTTTATTTTTATAACTAATAGGATATTCAGTGAATGCACCGAGCAAAACGTGCACCACCTGTAACTCGATCAAGACATCTAGCCAATATTGCCGCCGTTGATTTTTTCTTAGAATCATCATCAATTCGACCAAGTACTCCAATTTAAATTTCTGATAATCCATTTTTTGAACCCGACATCACAATTGAGAACCCGGAGGATATTCAGGGACAATTCAGAGATCCTGAACCACTAATCATTCCTCCTGAACCACAAATCATACAACCAGAGGTTGTCGAGGAAGAATCCATTAAATCAGAATCCTCTAGTGATTCAGATTCAACAAATTCAATCATGAAAAATCAGGAACCTCTAAGTATGGAAGATCGAATGAGAGCTACACGCACATGCCAAGGTCATGCAATTACTCAACCAGATATTAATGCGCCAGATTATGAAATCAAAGGACAAATCCTACACATGGTAACTAATCAATGCCAATTTAGTGGTACGCCAAAAGAAGATCCAAACGAACATCTTCGAACCTTTAATAGGATTTGTACTCTATTCAAAAATAGAGAAGTTGAGGATGAACAGATCTATCTCATGTTATTTCCCTGGACTTTAAAGGGAGAAGCCAAAGATTGGTTAGAATCATTACCTGAAGGAGCGATTGATACATGAGATGTTTTAGTTGAGAAATTTCTTAAAAGATTCTTTCCGGCATCTAAAGCCGTGAGACTTCAAGGAGAAATTGTTACGTTCCCGCAAAAGCCAAATGAACCTCTATATGAGGCGTGGATAAGATTCAGAAAGTTGTTGAGAGGATGTCCTCAACACGGTTTAGACACTTATCAAATAGTGCAAATATTCTACCAAGGATGCGATGTTGCTACACAAAAAGATATCGACACAGCAGCTGGTGGTTCCATTATGAAGAAAACCGCAACTGAAGCTCACAAAATTATTGATAACACAGCCTCCCACTTACATGAGTGGCATCAAGAAAAAGATATTCTTCGTTCATCTAAAGCGGCTAGAGCCGATTCTAGCAATGACTTTGATGTGACGACCTGGAAATTTCCGATCAAATTTAAACTTAATCTTTACATGATATCGACAAGATAAGCAAAGTCTATAATATTGAATCACGAAAATTTTGAACTATTCCAATATATTCATTTAACCTCAGACTATTCCCGATGATTCACGAACAAATGTTTTTAAAATAAATATATAAATATAAATTCTATGCATAAGTAATACTATAAATATTATAATATACATATATAATTAATAAATATTAAAGAATTAAAATATTATGTAATAAGCAAATGTGATACAATTAATAAATTGTAAAAATAATTACTAGTTAAAATATAGTTATTAATAGTATTATTACTTACATTCGGACTAAAGATAAATATTAATATTAACATTATTGTTATCATTATTAGTATCATTGTTATTAGTAAAATCATGAATTTAATTATTATTAGGATTATTAAAAGTATTATTATTAACTTGATTACTAAAATTATCATTTTATTAAAAATTGTTATTATCATTATTCTTATTAGTATTAATATGATATTAATATCATTATTATCTCTATTATTATTATTACTACTAGTTTGGTTATTATTATTAATATTAATGTAAATATTAATGTTTGTATTGTTAATAATATTATGTTTCCTTAATATGTAAAAAATACATATATAATTAAATAAACAAATATACAGATATGTTATACATATATATATACATATTACATATATACAGGTATATATAAATATATATAAATACATTTGATTTGTTGAATTATTATCATTATTAGCACTATTATTATTATCAAGTATTATGAGAATTATTATCATTATAATTATTATTATTAATTATAAATGTTTATTAATTATATAAAATAAAAACAGTTATAAACATAAAAATCTGTTTCTATTACCCTTTTGCTATCTGTATTGTTTTATCCAGTACAATTCAACTTTACATCCCCATCAACTGTATTAGATTGGTACTTTCCTTCTCCAACTTGTTTCATATCGTTATCAGTAGTACCAATCAGATAATAAACGTATTTGGTTTTTGATTATTTTATTTACCTGCTACCCTTTGTCTGATTGAGAAATACTCAGGTTCTTATATCTAATTGACCAACGAAGGATATGTTTCAGGCATCCCAAATTCCTTTTCGTTACCATTATCAATTATCAATAATAATTAATCCAATCTGTTGAATCAAAACAGAAAATATAACTGAACCCATTTTTCTTTTACTCTGTTCTTGATTCATTTTATCAAAAGCCCGATTTCAAATCATATTTCAAAATCTATAAAAGCAGTTTTGTTAGGAACAATCTAATGAAGCTATCTGCAAAATCTCATCTTCTAATTCTTCAAAACGAAAATGAATTCTTGAGTCAAAGTTTAGTTTCAAAAAGTCAAACAGTTTAATCTTTGAGAAATTCGTCATTGTTTGAATGTTTCAAGTACAATTGATGGCTCCTAAAGTTTCTAAAAATGACTTACAACCTATTTCGTATAGAAACCTTCTTTTATTATGTGACGACCCGGGAATTTCCGACTAAATTTAAACTTAATCTTGATATGATTTCGATACGATAAGCAAAGTATGTAATGTTGAGTCTAGAAAATTTTGAAACAATGTTCATATATTCAATTGACTTTCGACTGTTTCCGATGATTCACGAACCATTGCTTGTAAATATGTGGATATATATAAATATGTGTATATATAAATATATGTATAATATATATAATAACATGAACATTAATAAACTATTATATACATTTATTGTTATAAATAAATATGTACAATAAAATACATTGTAATAAAAACTATTATTTTATATGTATATATATTTTAATCATTTAATATATATTTATGTGAATAGTAAATTTTTTTATTTAAAACTGTTTATATATATACATAGTGTATATTAAATATATTTAATTTTGAGCTTAAATGGTAAATGTCTGTAACTTTCGGTTGACGTTTAATTATTTTAAAATAGATCTAATATATATATATAAGAAGTTCTAAAATAAATGTTGCTTCAAAATTTGATTAAAAAGACAATAGTTTTGATAAATATTTTTTTACCATTTCAATCTAAGTTTTTGTACTCCGTACATATAAATTGGAACAGAAAATAAATATTTTTCGAACCTTTTTGATCAGGTTTCAAACAGGTAATGAGTGAAATAATTAAATATGTTTAATCAAAAAAATTGGGATTTTTAGGAACACTTTTATATGTTAACTGTTTAGCAATGGACACAATATAATACTCTGTGAATTAGATATTATTAATAAAGCAACCATTTTTTTATCATTAATAATATTATTATCATTTTTATGATTTTTGTATCATTATTACTTATTATTATTATGGATATAATGATGATGATGATTATTATTATTATTATTATTATTATTATTATTATTATTATTATTATTATTATTATTATTATTAATATATTTATTAATTATTAATATTAATCTAAAAAAAAAGTCAAGAACTAGTACCATTCCGTTACCCATTTCAATCCAACTTTTTCAAATTTTGTTTTCTGTCTGTAATCTGTTAGATGTCCATTTCACAACTCAATTAGGATCAATGCAATCACTCTATAAAAGATTTATTCTGCAATTCATTAAGTAAAACATAAAAAATCACAAAATAAGCTCGACACTCTGTACATTCATCTTTTTCACCATATTTTGATTTCGAATGAATTTCCAAAATGTAATAATGCAGTCTTGTTAGGAATCGTCTATCTAAACTATCTGTAAGTTTTCAATCTTCAATTATTTCTATCAATTTTTAATTTGAGAGTCAAAGTTTTGGTTTTCAAAGTCAACTAAGTGTTCTTGAATCAAATTCGAGTTTGTTTTGATATCTCCAGTTAATTTGATGATCCATAAAGTTTATAGGAATGATTTGCAACACAATTCATGTTGTAATCATAACCTATAACACTCTTAATCTAAAAATCAATTTTTGAGTTCTTGAGTTCTTGAGTTCTTCACAGTAATATACACTAACGTAAATTCGAAACAAATTTCAAAAACTAAAAATTCAGAGTTGTTAGGAATCATTTACTTAAACTTCCTGCAAAATCTCAAGTTCCAATTCTTAATAACGAATTCGAATTTGCGAGTCAAAGTTAAATTGTCAAAAGTCAACTGTTTTGTTCTTGGAGAAATTAGAGCTTGTTTTGATGTTTTAAGTTCAATTAACGATTTCAATAGTTTTTAGGAATGATTTGAAACATGTTTCATGTTGTAAAGATTGTCCAAAACGAACTCAAAATTGAAAACAAATTTTTTTTTTCTAGCTAATAGCAAGCAGTAGGATTTTTTTTGTTTTTTTCTCATTTTTTTTATATCATGAACACATTTTTATTTTTTGTTTCATGTTTGTTTAGAAGTCCTAAAACCATTTTGATGATTGACTATTAAGAATGAAGTTGTTTGATTGTTTAGATTTTGGTGAAGAAGATGAAGTGGGTTGAAACATGTAATAGATAAGTATTTGGGTTTGTATTATAAATCAGAAAAACTGAAATGGAGGAATGGTTAAGGGTGTTGATGAGTGAGCGAGAGGTCTCGGGTTCGAGCCCGGCTTGTTGCAATCTTTTTAAAACTGACTCCTAAGGTAGTTTTATACTTTTAAAAATTATTATTATTATTATTATTATTATTATTATTATTATTATTATTATTATTATTATTAATATTATTATTATTATCCTTAGTTAGGTATTTCTACAATTATTAATTTTGCAAAACAAAAGATATATATGTAAATATATTATTACATAAAATATACTAATATTATATAAAATTATGTTTCAACTAATATTATTGATATAACATTAATTAAATATTAAATAAGTATCATAATATATTATAAGAATAATTAATACATAACAAATATATAAACTTAATTGATTTATACTATAATGTGTTAATACTTGATATAGGTTCGTGAATCCGAGGCCAACCATGCATTGTTCAATGTCGTCATATGTATTTTTACTACAAAATACAGTATCGTGAGTTTCATTTGCTCCCTTTTTAAATGCTTTTGCAATATATATTTTTTGGGACTAAGAATACATGCGCTTTTATAAATATTTTACGAAATAGACACGAGTAATCAAAACTACATTATATGGTTGAATGATCGAAGCCGAATATGCCCCTTTTGCTTGGTAGCCTAAGAATTAGTAAACCGATCTACTAATTGACGCGAATCCTAAAGATAGATCTATTGGGCCTAACGAACCCCATCCGTTGGAGCGGATGCTTTAGTACTTTGAAATTTATATCATGTCCGAAGGAGGATCCCGGAATGATGGGGATATTCTAATATGTATATTGTGAATGTCAGTTACCAGGTGTTCAATCCATATGAATGATATTTTTGTCTCTATGCATGGGACGTATGTTTATGAGAAATGGAAATATGAAATCTTGTGGTCTATTAAAATTATAGAATGATTATTTATGTTAAACTAATGAACTCACCAACCTTTTGGTTGACACTTTAAAGCATGTTTATTCTCAGGTAAATCTTTCGCTGTGTATTTGCTCATTTTATAGATATTACTTGGAGTCATTCATGGCATATTGCAAAAGATGTTGCATTCGAGTCATCGAGTTCATCAAGATTATTATCAAGTCAATTATAGTTGGATATATTATAAAATGGTATGCAAGCCTGTCAACTTTCGATGAAATGAAAGTTTGTCTTTTCAAAAACAAATGCAATGTTTGTAAGATGTATCATATAGAGGTCAAGTACCTCGTGATGTAATCAACTGTTGTGAATCGTTTATAATCGATATGGACTTCGTCCAGATGGATTAGGACGGGGCGTTAAAGTTGGTATCAGAGCGGTGGTCTTAGCGAACCAGGTCTGCATTAGTGTGTCTAACTGATAAGTTGTTAGGATGCATTAGTGAGTCTGGACTTCGACCGTGTCTGCATGTCAAAAGTTTTGCTTATCATTTAGTGTCAAAAATTATTTTCCTATCATCCTTAAAGTCTAGACACGTCTTACTGCCTCTATTGCATAGACAGTGTATAGATAAGTTCATATCTTAGCGTATATGTTATTGTTACCTTTGCCTGACAGCTTCCGTAGATTCCTCCATAATTTATGGGATTTTAGTATTATATATGCATATGTAAATTATGTATTGCAGGGTACTAATCTACATCCTATAATCTATTTCTTATCGAAAATCCTTCATCTGATCGTACGAGATGAATTCCTCAAGCAGTTCGAATTCCTCGGATTCCGATGGCTATTCCGATATGGAGTTTCACCTATCAGCGTCACCGGAATGAATCAATCAATCAGTCATCCCCAATTCATATGATGGGTTCGTAGTCGACTTAATTAATGGAGATGCGAAGAAGGCGATCCCTTCTATCAAAAGAATTCACCTATTGACAATGAACCTGAAGCGTTTACCGGCGAATCTGTTCGAGACACCATTTTCTCTCTCACTTCCAGAGTGTCTCGTCACGATCATATATTATCTTAGATTCTAAACCTCATTCATCCGCTTGTTCGAACCGACAATCATCTTAGTATAATAGAAGAAGTCAACGAGCTTCACGCCCGAGTTGTAGCCTTGGAAAAGATAGTGCAAAATTTACCAGCTTCAGCAACATCACCGGCATCAACAGTACCATCAATAACAGTACCAGTACCATCAACAATCCATGCCTCAACATCTCACTCTGTACCTCAAGTATACTCATCGTTCTACGTATCGTTCTACATCATTTATCTTCGTTCGACATGGCGATTATGTAATCTCTAATGTTTTAAAGATTATATATTCTTGTTCCAACGGTAAATCAAATGAGTTTAATATCATATTGACTCATTAAATCCATGATTACATCTGAAGAAAATATATATGTATATATATTTTCATAAAGATTGTAATTAAAAATTCTTGTGTACAAACTGTTAATGGTGAAAATATTTTAACGGGTAGGTAATACCCGAGGAGTATTTAGATTTCACATTAATAAGTTACACTGTACATTCTTCGAATATAATTCAACAGTCGTTTACTATCCTACTTACGTCCACCGATATACAAATCCGTTCACCACAGAATAACCATATTCATCCAATTTCATATTTGGATTTTGATTTATCAAAAATCAAGTGGCATAATGAAGGAAACATTTGACAAAATAAAATTTGTTAGAAACAAACAAATTAACTATGAGAAATTTTGTTAAGAATCCACGCTAACTGTTCCTAACTAATTGTTCCCAGCTAACTGATTACACTTTATTTATCGCAATTTAATTAACGCAATTTACATTCTCGCAATTTTATTTATCGTCATTTAATTTCTGTTATTTACTTTACGCACTTTATTTATCGTCATTTAATTTCTGTTATTTATTTTTACGCACTTTAAATATCGGGACACGTATACAAGGTTTTGACGTATCATATCGACCCATCTATATATATTATTTGGAATAACCATAGACACTCTATATGCAGTAATGCGGGAGTTAACTATACAGGGTTGAGGTTGATTCTATAATAATATATATACTTTGAGTTGTGATCGAGTCTGAGACGTATACGGGTCACGACACGTATTAATTAATTCGAATATTATATAGTAAACTATATATGAATTATTATTTGTACACTGCTAACTGTGGACTATCAACATTGGACAATTAAAATGAATTAAAATATTGATTATAACATATGAAACTAAACATTTCTTCAAGTTTGCCACTTAGTCTCATCTTAAACCTCATTTGTATCTTGACGATTACAGTCTGCGTTCAAACCTTTCATGATTCTTGAAAACACCTCAATCGAGAGGATGAACCAACCACACTTCATCTACGGAAGAAAAGATTTATGCATATAGTTATGCACCTAAGAAACTCTCGGCAATTGAGTAAAAGTTTAACACGTAGCCGCGTCAGATCCTTTGGCATTTATTAGCAAAAATAACTTTGCAATCCCTTTTCAAAGTAACCAATTTTGTCACAGCTCCAGCAGGTCAACTTCGACTTTTCATTCGAAGTAACCTTACTATAAATCCTGATATATACAATTACCCTTTTGATAACGGAGAATTCTTTTATATTCCACCATATTACCAGCAGACGTACCAGCAACCTTGTTGCTTCTTGGCTTAAATCTCTCTGACAAATCATTATATTTATTCATTGAAACCCTATCATATACTCATCCGCATCTTGTAACGAGAACTGCCATACCAATTACCGGGAATCAGCCATCAGTACTTTGAAAACTCACAGCATATCTACATCAACAGTTACATGTATGACATTTATCTCTTAGAATTATGATCTCTCATTCTGAAATTCTGAAAAGCACTCAGTCACAAATCAATACTCTGAATGTTGAAAAAAAGTTGAATGAAGCAGCAGAAACCATAGACAACCATAAACGCCCTTAATCATCCGAAGTTTGATGATAAAGAATAGTATGTTGGAAAAGCTCAGAAAAGTTAGAACTGGAAAACTGATTGAGCAAACTACGAAGGAGTCTTTGAACAAATCACAAGAACTAAGCTTGTACATTAAGAATCCTGATGATTCTGTTTCTGATGAAATCTTTAGCGAATACCTTGCTTCTGACTCTAAACTCTTGCGGATAAATTTTCTTCACCACCCTTCGATATTAGAAATTCCAAGATATCATCGTATCTTTCATTATAAATATCCTCTATATTTCTGAAGATATTTTCATAACTATTCTAATCTGAAATCATTAATCTCTTCGTGCTATCAGTGTTACATCATATAGAAACTGTTAGTTTCTATATTCTGTAAACTTTTGAGCTTAAAATATGAATGTTATTGAAGTAATGTTCGGAACCGAAGCATGAGTTAGTATAATATAATGACACTTGATCAACGTGATTATATTACAATAAGTCATGCTGAGTTTCTAAATGGAACATGATGATTCACAGATCATAACGTCATCATGTGCCATGCTACACGACTCTTACGTTCTGTCTAATCTATAAACATATTAAGAACATTTTTTTCTTGATAGTCCTATCTTTACTTGAATTCTGGTAATTTTACAAATCAAATTGTGCTATTACCGTTTCTTTCTTAGGACACTAACAATGTTCATTTTGAAACTTATATCTGCGAATTCTGGACCATTACCAGAGATGCACAATCGCAAGAAGAAGAAGAAACGAAGGGACAAAGCTTCGAAATATAAATTAGAGTATAAATCGCAGCAAATAAGGGGGGAAGTATTAACTGTGGATGACAGTGATTATAGGAGACAGGAATAGGGACATTGAAATATAAGGAAGAATATAAAGCCCAACAACAACACCGAAATTACAAACTGTGGATATCAGTGCGTATAGCAATATAAAGACACGGGAGGATTATAAATACAATAATCCCTAGAGCATAGTAGAAATAAACATATTCATTCTGTGGAAGTTGGAAAAGGAGAATGATTGTTACGACAGTCAGGATAAGGACAAGGATTAGAATTGGATTAAGCATTTTCACAATCTTCTGGATTTGGGAATTGAGTATAGAAGTGGTGAAAACTAATGGAACAGAAAAGGTAAATTTATAATGGAAATATCAGATGTAGTAATCGGGACAAATCGTCGCATTTAATTATAGAGATCATAATTTCCTTATTCGCCAAATAATTAAATCTTTTAGATTTCGAAGATTTTCTTTATATCCCTTGAATTCCGGAATTTAATCAAGATGACGTCAAAAGTTAAGACAAACTTTATTTTCTAAATTCAACCCTGACTCTGTCAAAAGTTAAGATGAATCTTTACTTTCCTATTTCACTCTTTGGTGATAGCTTCATTCGTGCTCTTCGAATAATCGAATTATTTTATCTGTATTATGCAATAATGATAAAACTCTATTTATCAGCTCATATTCGTCAGGAAAACATATTTATCGTTAGCCATGACGACCTCACTCAAATTTCGGGACGAAATTTCTTTAACGGGTAGGTACTGTGACGACCCGGGAATTTCTGACTAAATTTAAACTTAATCTTGATATGATTTCGATACGATAAGCAAAGTATGTAATGTTTAGTCTAGAAAATTTTGAAACAATGTTCATATATTCAATTGACTTTCGACTGTTTCCGATGATTCACGAACCATTGCTTGTAAATATGTGGATATATATAAATATGTGTATATATAAATATATGTATAATATATATAATAACATGAACATTAATAAACTATTATATACATTTATTGTTATAAATAAATATGTACAATAAAATACATTGTAATAAAAACTATTATTTTATATGTATATATATTTTAATCATTTAATATATATTTATGTGAATAGTAAATTTTGTTATTTAAAACTGTTTATATATATACATAGTGTATATTAAATATATTTAATTTTGAGCTTAAATGGTAAATGTCTGTAACTTTCGGTTGACGTTTAATTATTTTAAAATAGATCTAATATATATATATAAGAAGTTCTAAAATAAATGTTGTTTCAAAATTTGATTAAAAAGACAATAGTTTTGATAAATATTTTTTTAAAATTTCAATCTAAGTTTTTGTACTCCGTACATATAAATTGGAACAGAAAATAAATATTTTTTGAACCTTTTTGATCAGGTTTCAAACAGGTAATGAGTGAAATAATTAAATATGTTTAATCAAAAAAATTGGGATTTTTAGGAACACTTTTATATGTTAACTGTTTAGCAATGGACACAATATAATACTCCGTGAATTAGATATTATTATTAAAGAAACCAATTTTTTTTATCATTAATAATATTATTATCATTTTTTTATGATTTTTGTATCATTATTACTTATTATTATTATGGATATAATGATGATGATGATGATGATTATTATTATTATTATTATTATTATTATTATTATTATTATTATTATTATTATTATTATTATTATTATTATTATTATTATTATTATTATTATTATTATTATTATTATTATTATTATTATTATTATTATTATTATTATTATTATTAATATATTTATTAATTATTAATATTAATCTAAAAAAAAAAGTCAAGAACTAGTACCATTCCGTTACCCATTTCAATCTAACTTTTTCAAATTTTGTTTTCTGTCTGTAATCTATTAGATGTCCATTTCACAACTCAATTAGGATCAATGCAATCACTCTATAAAAGAATTATACTGCAATTCATTAAGTAAAACATAAAAAATCACAAAATAAGCTCGACACTCTGTACATTCATCTTTTTCACCATATTTTGATTTCGAATGGATTTCCAAAATGTAATAATGCAGTCTTGTTAGGAATCGTCTATCTAAACTATCTGTAAGTTTTCAATCTTCAATTATTTCTATCAATTTTTAATTTGAGAGTCAAAGTTTTGGTTTTCAAAGTCAACTAAGTGTTCTTGAATCAAATTCGAGTTTGTTTTGATATCTCCAGTTAATTTGATGATCCATAAAGTTTATAGGAATGATTTGCAACACAATTCATGTTGTAATCATAACCTATAACACTCTTAATCTAAAAATCAATTTTTGAGTTCTTGAGTTCTTCACAGTAATATACACTAACATAAATTCGAAACAAATTTCAAAAACTAAAAATTCAGAGTTGTTAGGAATCATTTACTTAAACTTCCTGCAAAATCTCAAGTTCCAATTCTTAATAACGAATTCGAATTTGTGAGTCAAAGTTAAATTTTCAAAAGTCAACTGTTTTGTTCTTGGAGAAATTAGAGCTTGTTTTGATGTTTTAAGTTCAATTGACGATTTCAATAGTTTTTAGGAATGATTTGAAACATGTTTCATGTTGTAAAGATTGTCCAAAACGAACTCAAAATTGAAAACAAAATTTTTTTTTTTTCTAGCTACCCGCAAGCAGTAGGATTTTTTTTGTTTTTTTTTTCTCATTTTTTTTATATCATGAACACATTTTTATTTTTTGTTTCATGTTTGTTTAGAAGTCCTAAAACTATTTTGATGATTGACTATTAAGAATGAAGTTGTTTGATTGTTTAGATTTTGGTGAAGAAGATGAAGTGGGTTGAAACATGTAATAGATAAGTATTTGGGTTTGTATTATAAATCAGAAAAACTGAAATGGAGGAATGGTTAAGGGTGTTGATGAGTGAGCGAGAGGTCTCGGGTTCGAGCCCGGCTTGGTGCAATCTTTTTAAAACTGACTCCTAAGGTAGTTTTATACTTTTAAAAATTATTATTATTATTATTAATATTATTATTATTATCCTTAGTCAGGTATTTCTACAATTATTAATTTTGCAAAACAAAAGATATATATGTAGATATATTATTACATAAAATATACTAATATTATATAAAATTATGTTTCAACTAATATTATTGATATAACATTAATTAAATATCAAATAAGTATCATAATATATTATAAGAATAATTATTACATAACAAATATATAAACTTAATTGATTTATACTATAATGTGTTAATACTTGATATAGGTTCATGAATCCGAGGCCAACCATGCATTGTTCAATGTCGTCATATGTATTTTTACTACAAAATACAGTATCGTGAGTTTCATTTGCTCCCTTTTTAAATGCTTTTGCAATATATATTTTTTGGGACTGAGAATACATGCGCTTTTATAAATGTTTTATAAAATAGACACGAGTAATCAAAACTACATTATATGGTTGAATGATCGAAGCCGAATATGCCCCTTTTACTTAGTAGCCTAAGAATTAGTAAACCGATCTACTAATTAACGCGAATCCTAAAGATAGATCTATTGGGCCTAACGAACCCCATCCGTTGGAGCGGATGCTTTAGTACTTCGAAATTTATATCATGTCCGAAGGAGGATCCCGGAATGATGGGGATATTCTAATATGTATATTGTGAATGTCGGTTACCAGGTGTTCAATTCATATGAATGATATTTTTGTCTCTATGCATGGGACGTATGTTTATGAGAAATGGAAATATGAAATCTTGTGGTCTATTAAAATTATGGAATGATTATTTATGTTAAACTAATGAACTCACCAACCTTTTGGTTGACACTTTAAAGCATGTTTATTCTCTGGTACGAAAGAAATCTTCCGCTGTGTATTTGCTCATTTTATAGATATTACTTGGAGTTATTCATGGCATATTGCAAAAGATGTTGCATTCGAGTCGTCGAGTTCATCAAGATTATTATCAAGTCAATTATAGTTGGATATATTATGAAATGGTATGCAAGCCTGTCAACTTTCGATGAAATGAAAGTTTGTCTTTTCAAAAACGAATGCAATGTTTGTAAAATGTATCATATAGAGGTCAAGTACCTCGCGATGTAATCAACTGTTGTGAATCGTTTATAATCGATATGGACTTCGTCCGGATGGATTAGGACGGGGCGTTAAATATTACGACCTTAAAATCAAAATCAATTATCAAGTTGTTCATTATATTCAGCGACAAGCTCAATATATGTTTTCAAAGTTTTTTTTTAATTTTTCTTTTGTTTTAAATGGATAAATCAAATTTCCAGTTGTTTCTGTACTCATAAGCAATTCTAAAAAAAAAACCGTTTATAGAAACCCCAATAAAATTGTGTATCTGGTCGATTATTAGGATGAAGAAGGAAACAAAATCAGTTATATATTATACGGGTTATATATATTCTGGGGGAAACCATATCAGAAAAATAGGCAGCGGTTCAATGGTTAAGGGTGTTTCGGGTTGAGTGAGAGGTCTCGGGTTTGAGCCCTGGCAGTGGCGTATTCTTTTTTTAAAATGTGTCTTCAAAGGTTGTACTTTAAACTTATTATTTTTATTATTATTTTTATTATTATTATTATTGTTATTATTATTATTGTTATTATTATTATTATTATTGTTATAATTATTATCATTAGTATTATCACCAATTTGATTATTATTATTATTAATTAACAATTATTATCATTATTATAATTATAGTAAGTAAATTAATATTAATATTATTATCATTACAAAGTACTAAAATTTATTATTATTATTATTATTATTATTAATATTATTATTATTAATATTATTATTATTATTATTATTATTATTATTATTATTATTATTATTATTATTATTATTACCAAGATTAATATAAGCATTGTATCATTATTATGATTATTATGATAAAGGATAATATAGTTATTATTATCACTATCATTGTTATAAATATTATTATAATTACTATTATTATTGTTATTACTAATATTATTATCAAAATAATTATTATTATTAAGTAGTATAATTATTAATATTAACATTATTAATAAGATTATTGTCATTACAAACATTAATGTTAGTATTAACATTATTATTATCATTAATATCAGTATTATTATTATGAGTAAGTATTATTTATATTATCATTATTATGAGTATGATTAATATTATTATTATGAAAATAATACAATTTATTAATATTTTCATAAATATTAGCATTACTATCATTTTATAAATACTAGAGTTATTATCATTAACATAAGTATTATTAATAGGATTAACATTGTTAGTATTATTAACATTAAAAATTATTATCATTATAATCAAATACATTTTTTTACTATTATTAATATTAAATATTATTATGTATATATAAAAAAAATATACTTATAAGTAATATTACATAAGTATGAGTTAATTATAATAACAATTTTTATATAAAGATTCACATACAACAAATTAGGTATATATATATATATATATATATATATATATATATATATATATATATATATATATATATATATATATATATATATATAACCATACAAAGAATGATCATTTTCAATCACATAAACAAATTAGATATATAATATATAAATTTATAATATATGAAAATTGTTCAGTTACAATTATATGAATTAATATATATACAAATAATATAGGTTCGTGAATCCAAGGCCAACCCTGCATTGTTCAGTTGTTCAATTCCGTCATATGTATTTTTACTACAAAATACAATATAGTGAGTTTCATTACTCCCTTTTTAAATGTTTTTGCAATATATATTTTTGGGACTGAGAATACATGCGCTGTTTTTATAAATGTTTGACGAAATAGACACAAGTACTTAAAAACATTCTACGATTGAGTTACGAGTACACCAGATATCACCCCTTTATAGTTTGGTAATCTAAGAATTAGGAAACCGAGCTCCTAATTGACGCAAATCCTAAAGATAGATCTATGGGCACTCACAAGCCCCAGTCAGAGAATTTGAACTGCTTTAGTACTTCGAAATAGGTATACAACCGCCAGCTTTAAAAGATATGATCTATTTGTGAGGTGTACATAACCATCATATTTAAAAGAGTGGCCTGTTTGTATGCTTTTTCATGATCGTGCGGAATTCCAGTATGCGGGGGATATTCTATATGCATCTTGTTAAGGTCAATTACCAGGTGTTTATATATCGTATGAATGATTTTCCAGCAGTGAGCAGACCTGCATAGATTTTTTTTGAAATATGAGTATCTTGTGGTCTATTATATTATCTGAAATGATTATTTATGATAAACTAATGAACTCACCAACCTTTTGGTTGACACTTTAAAGCATGTTTATTCTCAGGTATTAAAGAAACCTTCCGCTGTGCATTTGCTCATATTAGAGATATTACTTGGAGTCATTCATGACATATTTCAAAAGACGTTGCATTCGAGTCGTCAAGTTCATCAAGATTATTACTAAGTCAATTATAGTTGGATATATTATGAAATGGTATGCATGCCGTCAACTGTCGATGTAATGAAAGTTTGTCTTTTAAAAAAACAAATGCAATGTTTGTAAAATGTATCATATAGAGGTCCACCTCGCGATGTAACCAAATGTAATGTATTCATCCAGATGGATTAGGACGGGTCATGAAAGTTGGTATCAGAGCGGTGGTCTTAGCGAACCAGGTCTTGCATTAGTGTGTCTAACTGATAGTTGTTTAGATGCATTAGTGAGTCTGGACTTCGACCGTGTCTGCATGTCAAAAGTTTTGCTTATCATTTCGCGTCGAAAATCATCTACTTATCATCCTTAGGAAATTACCTGCTTATCATTCCTAGTCTAGACACATCTTACTGCATTAATTGCATGAATAGTGTATAGACAAAATTCATATCTTAGCATATCTGTTAATCCATATCTTAGTGTATCTGTTACTATAAACTTTGCGTGTCAGTTTCGAAAAATCCTCCATAACTTATGAGATTTTGGAATATCAAACTAAGTCCTATAATCTATTGCATATCGAAAATCAATTCCCTGATCACACCATATGGATCCCTCAACCAGTTCGAGTCCTTCGGATTCCGATAATCTATTCCGATAGTCGTTCCGATCGCTATTCCGATATGGATATTCACCTAAGCTCCGAAAGCAGCGTAACCGGAATTGATAAACCAATTAGCCATCACCTATTTTGGACGAAATGGGGATGGGTTCATAGTCGACTTAATCAATGGAGATGAGAAGAAGGCGATCATTTCCATCAACCAAATTCACCTCTTAGCGAAGAACCTGAAGCACTAACCCGCGAACCTGTTCGTGATACTATTTTCTCTCTCATTTCCAGAGTATCTAGCCACGATTATATTCTATCTAAAATTCTAAACCTTATTCATTCGCTCGTTCCGACCGACAATCATCCCGGAATAATATAAGAAATCAACGAACTTCGCGCTCGAATAATCAATTTGGAGAATATGGTGCAAAATTTACCAGCTTCAGCAACATCATCGGCACCAACAGTACCATCAATAAACAGCACCAGTATCATCAACAATCCATGCCTCAACATCTCATTCTGTACCTCGAGTATAATCATCGTTCTACGTATCATTCTACATCAATTATCTTCGTTCTTCATGGCGATTATGTAATCTCTAATGTTTTAGAGATTATGTATTCTAGTTCTAACGGTAAATAAAATGAGATTAATATTATATTAACTCATTAAATCCATGATTACATCTGAAGAAAATATATATGAAAGTATATTTTCATAAAGATTGTAATTAAAAACTCTATTGTATAAACTGTTAATGATGAGAATATTTTAACGGGTAGGTAATACCCGAGAAATATTTAGATTTCACATTAATAAGTTACACTGTACATTCTTCAAATCTGATTCAACATTCATTTACTATCCTACTTACATCTACAGAGATACGAATCCGTTCACTGCAGAATAACCATTTTCATTCAATTTCATATTTGGATTTTGACCTATCAGAATCCAACAAGTGGCATAATGAAGAAAACATTGGACAAAAATAAAATTTGTTAGAAACAAACAAATTAACTATGAGAAATTTTGTTAAGAATCCACGCTAACTGTTCCTAGCTAACTGATTACATTTTATGTATCGCAATTTAATTATCGCAATTTATATTTATTAATTTTATTTATCGTCATTTAATTTCTATTATTTATTTTATGCTCTTTAAATATCGGGACACGTATACAAGGTTTTGACATATCATATCGACGCATCTATATATATTATTTGGAATAACCATAGACACTCTATATGCAGTAATGACTGAGTTAACTATACAGGGTTGAGGTTGATTCTCAAATAATGTATATACTTTGAGTTGTGATCGAGTATGAGACATGTATATAACGGGTCACGACACGTATTAATTAATTCGAATATTATATGTCAACCTATATATGAATTGTTGAACTACTAATTGTGGATTGCTAACTGTGGACTAATAACATTGGACAGTTAAAATGAATTAAAATATTGCTTATAACATATGAAACTAAACATTTCTTCAAGTTTGCCACTTGATTTCTTCTTAAACCTCAATTGTATCTTGACGATTACAATCTGCGTTCAAACCTTTCATGATTCTTGAAAACATCTCAATCGAGAGGATGAACCAACCGCACTTCATCTATGAAAGGAAGAACTTATGCATATGGGCATGCATCTGGAAAACTCTTGGAACCTAAGTAGAAGTTTAAAAAGAATTTATAATTCCTTGGCATTGTTATTACCGAAAATAACTTTGCAATCTCTTTTCAAAATTAGCCAATTTTGTCACAGCTTCAGCAAATCAATTTCGACTTTTCATTCGGATAAGCCTTATTATAACTTTGATATATAAGCTTGCCTTTCGTCATTGTTACTGGGGAATCGTTTATATCCCACCACTTTAGCAGTAAACTTACCAGCAACTTCATTGATCTTGGACTTTCCGAAAAATCATTATATTCAGTGAAACCCTATCATTTACTCATTTACATCTTATAACGGGAATTACTATGCCAATTACTGGGAATTAGCAATCAGTATTTTGAAAATCTCGCAGCATTTCTACATTAACCGATATAGGTATACATATAACACTTATCTCATAGAATATTGATCCTCCATCATGAAATTTTGAAAAGCACCCAGGTTACAAAATCAGTTCTCTGAATTTTAGAAAATGATGAATGAAGCAGCAAAAACTGTAAACGACCTTAATAGTCGAAAGTTTGATGATAAAGAATAGTATGTTGGCAAAGCTCAGAAAAGTTGAAACTGGAAAATGGATTGAGCAAACCATGAAAGAGACCAAGGAAAAATACAAGGACCAAACTCTATATTTAAAGAATCCTGATGATTCTATTTCTGATGAATTCTTTAGCGAATACCTTACTTCTTATTTGCTCTAAATCATAGTGAATGAATTTCTTCATCGCACTATGATTCTAAAATTCTAAGATATTATTATATCTTTCGTTATGAAAATCTTTAATATTTCTGAAGAAATCTTCATAACTATTCTGACCCGATATTAATTACCTCTCCGCATTATCAGTGTTACATCAGAAAGGAAACTGTTTTAGTTTCTAATTTCTGAAAGATTCGAATTTAAAATATGAATGTTTTTGAAGTAGTGTTGGGAACTGAAGCATGAGTTAGTATAATATAATGACACTTGATCAACGTGATTATATTACAGTAAATCATACTGAGTTTCTAATGGAATGTGATGATTCACAGACTATAACGTCATCATGTGCCATGTTACATAACTCTTTCATTCTGCTTAACTTCTGAACATATCAAGAAAAATATATTCTTGATAGTTCTATTCTCAGTGATTCTGGTAATTTGATAAATTAAATCGTGCTATTATGTTCTTTTTTGTTTAGAACATGAAGTTCATTCGAAACTCTATACTTATGAATTCTGGACTGTTACTCGCTTTACTAGAGGTCGAGAAGAGAATAAAAAGGCAAAGAGCTCCAAAATATAAGAGGAAATATAAAGCCCATTAACAACACGGAGAATACAAACCGTGGATATTAATACGAATAGCAATATAAATACTCGGTATAATTAAGAATAGTATCACCTCAAGGTAATAGTAGAAGTAAACAGATTTTTCTAGTGGAAGATTAAAAAGAAGGATGACAGAAATGATAATTAGAAAAATATCAAGGATCAGAACGAGATTAAGCATTTTCACAATCTTTTAGATGTATGGACTAAGAAAGAAAGTATAGGAATGGTGAGAATAATGAACGAAAGAGCTTAATTTATAATGGAAATATCAGACAGAGTAATCGAGGTAGATCACCGTATTTAATTATAGAGATCTTAATTTCCTTATTCACCGAAGAATCAAATCTTTTAGATTTCGAAGATTTACCCTAAATCCCTTGAATTTCGAAATTCAACCAAGACAACGTCAAAAGTTAAGACGAAACTTTATTTATTCATTTCACTCTTTTGTGATAGCTTCATTCGTGATCTTCGAATAATCGACTTGTTTTATCCATATCACTCAATGATGATAAAACTCTATTTATCAACTCATATTAGTCATGAAAACATTTTTATTGTTAGCCATGACCACCTAACTAAAATTTCGGGACGAAATTTCTTTAACGGGTAGGTACTGTGACGACCCAGAAATTTCCGATCAAATTTAAACTTAATCTTTACATGATATCGACAAGATAAGCAAAGTCTATAATATTGAATCATGAAATTTTTGAACTATTCCAATATATTCATTTAACCTCAGACTATTCCCGACGATTCACGAACAAATGTTTTTAAAATAAATATATAAATATAAATTCTATGCATAAGTAATGCTATAAATATTATAATATACCTATATAATTAATAAATATTAAAGAATTAAAATATTATGTAATAAGTAAATGTGATACAATTAATAAATTGTAAAAATAATTACAAGTTAAAATATGGTTATTAATAGTATTATTACTTACATTCGGACTAAAGATAAATATTAATATTAACATTATTGTTATCATTATTAGTATCATTGTTATTAATAAAATCATGAATTTAATTATTGTTAGGATTATTAAAAGTATTATTATTAACTTGATTACTAAAATTATCATTTTATTAAAAATTGTTATTATCATTATTCTTATTAGTATTAATATGATATTAATATCATTATTATCTCTATTATTATTATTATTATTACTACTACTAGTTTGGTTATTATTATTAATATTAATGTAAATATTAATGTTTGTATTGTTAATAATATTATGTTTCCTTAATATGTAAAAAATACAGATATAATTAAATAAACAAATATACAGATATGTTATACAGATATATATACATATTACATATATATAGGTATATATAAATATATATAAATACATTATATACATTTGATTTGTTGAATTATTATCATTATTAACACTATTATTATTATCAAGTATTATGAGAATTATTATCATTATAATAATAATAATTATTATTAATATATCTATTAATTATAAATGTTTATTAATTATATAAAATAAAAACAGTTATAAATATAAAAATCTATTTCTATTACCCTTTTGCTAACTGTATTGTTTTATCCAGTACAATTCAACTTTACATCCCCATCAGCTGTATTAGATTGGTACTTTCCTTCTCCAACTTGTTTCATATCGTTATCAGTAGTACTGATATCGCATATTTCATACGCGTTTTCCTTAGCGATATCGGGTACATTTTGGTCCTTTTGGATAGGATTTGGTCTTATTTTGATAAATGTTTTGAAAGTTCGAGTTCTAAGACCAAGGAGATGAATTTTGAAGATATTTGATGGTTTTTAGTGATTTTATATGAAAGAAAGTGAAAGGGATTGGTTTAATTTGAGTTTGGTTCGAAAACAGGTGATTTTAGTGAGTTTTCAGCTCAGATTCAGCAAAAAGGGGCCTGGAGCGCCACTCCAAAAGGTCGCGCGCTGCTCCAGTGGGCATAAAAATCAGTTCGACAGTTTTCAGAAGACCAGAAAACAGTTTTACAGCAAATGGCGAGCCGCGCACCCATTTGGCGTGCCGCGCAGGTACCTGGCGTGCCGCGCCACTTTGAGCCCGGTTCAGTTTTTGTTTCCTATTTAAAGCTCGAAAAATACCCTAATTTGACACTTTCGCATCCAGACAATTTCCAGCAGCTTTTTGACGAACTTAGGTGATTTTTGGGGTTTCTCAAGGTCATTCTAACACATCAATCATTCCGGAAACAAGTCTCGATCCATCTATCAATCTAGAACACAATTTTCATTAGATTTAATTCTTATCATCATTATTAATACTCTTAATTGTTTATTTGTGATTTTTGTTCTAGCAATGATTGGCTAAGCTTTTAATGTTTGTCTAGATTGAATATTTGTATGTGTTTGGATGATACTTTAATGTTTTATTGATTAATGCATGATAATTATGAGTTTTGATTAAGAACCATTCTTGTGGGTGTTGATTATTGTTACTAGGTTGATTAGTGATCTTGTTTGAACAAAGGAAACCCTGTTTCAATTTAGTACACTAGTTTTCAATTGATTTGTCTTAACCAATTGAGTGCTTACTGGACCAAGGGGGTAAACCGGGTAACAAGGATTAAACAAAACAGGGGTGAATTGTGTGGAGCGAACGCGTAACCAATTGAATCTTAATCTTGTAGTTAGTTAATTACTAAGTCACAAACGAAAGTGGTCTTTGGTGAAAGGGAACCCTAAGCCAATAAATCTAAGTTTGACGTGTTTGCTAAAAGAGAACTCTGGGTAAACCGACTCTGTAGTTGCATGTATTTATAAATTGAACTAGTGCTTAATAACAAATCATCCGACACTACGAATAGGAGATCTAGGCGAACATTCTTTTATCCATTGAATTCAAATATCTTTACTTTTTGTTGAGTCTGCATTTATCTTTATAAACTTAAAAACACAAAAATATTGTCTTTTACTTTTAATCAATCTTTGATTTGGCTAATCGTTAAATAGCCACAAAACAAACTATCTCGTACTTTCGATTTTCATAGATTACCTTAGTTTATTTTATTAGTTACAATCTTAATTCTCACGTTTAAACTGTCCTTGGAACGATTTCGGAATTACCAATTTTATACTATTACACGATCGGGTACACTGCCCGTTAGTGTGTAGTAATCTTTTAACCGGCATTTTCCATTATAAATTATAGACACGATATCACACATCAATTTTTTGGCGCCGCTGCCGGGGACAGTTGTGTCAAAAATTAAGATTGTTATCTAATTGTTCTTAGTTTAGTTAGTTATAGTTTATTATTTCTTTTTCGTTATTCTCAGTTGAATCGGTGCGTTTAATCAGTTGTTAGTTGTGATTTCGCATGTAACAGGTAGTGCATGCCACATACGCGTCCTTCTAATTCTCCGATTCTTCAACCATTTGCAGAACCCGAAAGAGAGTTATTCAGAGCTTTAAGTCAAGAGCAACAGTCTACAGTGGATTCATCTTTTTCTTCGAGTGCTAATATAATTAATTTGGGAAGTAGTTCTGAGACTGTGGTGCCCGATACACCACCTGAAATCAGAGAAGAAGAAGAATCTTACATTTCATTAGATCTTTTCGAGACTGAAGATATGGCTGACCAAGAACAACCACCTCGTCCTCAGACTATGGCAGAAAATTTGAAGGCCACACGAGGGGGCCAGGGCAATTCGATTACTCAACCGAACATCACGCAGCCTTTTCAAATTATAGGGCCGATCCTGAGTTTGATTTCTTCTGACTGCCAATTTTATGGCAAGGATAGTGAGGATGCTAACGAGCATCTTCGTGTTTTCAATGATGTTTGCAATTTGTTTAAGTTGCATGAGGTTGCCGATACGTCGATCAAGACAAGGCTTTTTCCTTGGACTCTTAAGGGAGAGCAAAGAGATGGTTAGATAAGCAACCAGAGGGTACGATTACCTCTTGGGAGATTTTGATGGATAAGTTTTTATCGAAGTTTTTCCCTGCGTCTCGAGCTGCTAGACTTCAAGCAGAAATTTCTCAATTCAGACAAAAGAGCAGTGATAATGCTAAAAACGAACATATATTTCATAGCATTATTCCTCAAGAAAGACAAGCTTTTAGTTGCAATTGTTCTATTTACAAGTGATATTCGTTTAAATAATAAAAGGTGAAGACAAAAGACAGATTCGACGAATTGAAGACGCAAACGACCAAAAAGCTCAAAAGTACAAAAGACAATCAAAGAGGTTCCAATTATTGATAAGAAACGTCTCGAAATTACAAGAGTACAAGATTCAAAACGCAAAGTACAAGATATTAAATTGTACGCAAGGACGTTCGAAAATCCGGAACCGGGACCAGAGTCAACTCTCAACGCTCGACGCAACGGACTAAAAATTACAAGTCAACTATGCACATAAATATAATATAATATTTAAATAATTCTTATAATTATTTAATATATTATATTTATATTTAAACCGTCGGTAAACAAAGAGCCAAACTCCTCTGAGCTGTAAAAGTAAACTCCGCGACTCGCGGAGTTTGAAGGCCAAAAAGGCCGCGAGTCGCGGAGCCCCAAATTCAGAAACCCCCTATAAAGCTCGCGCATTCTGATCGTAAAATATCATCTTTTTTTTCTTCTTCTTCTCATACGTAAAATATATATATATATTTATAATTTATATTTTAATTTTAATTATAATTCTAATAATAAGGGTATGTTAGCAAATGTTGTAAGGGTGTAAGTCGAAATTCTGTCCGTGTAACGCTACACTATTTTTAATCATTGTAAGTTATGTTCAACCTTTTTACATTAATGTCTCGTAGCTAAGTTATTATTATACTTATTTAAAACGAAGTAATCATGATGTTGGGCTAATTACTAAAATTGGGTAATTGGGCTTTGTACCATAATTGGGGTTTGGACAAAAGAACGACACTTGTAGAAATTAGACTATGGGCTATTAATGGGCTTTATATTTGTTTAACTAAATGATAGTTTGTTAATGTTAATATAAAGATTTACAATTGGGCGTCCCTATAAATTACCATATACACTCAATCGGACACGATGGGCGGGGTATTTATATGTACGAATAATCGTTCATTTAACCGGACACGGGAATGGATTAATAGCCACTAGAATAATTAAAACAGGGGTGAAATTATGTACAAAGGACACTTGGTATAATTGATAACAAAATATTAAAACCTTGGGTTACACTCAGTCGACATCCTGGTGTAATTATTAAACAAAGTATTAAAATCTTGTTACAGTTTAAATCCCCAATTAGTTGGAATATTTAACTTCGGGTATAAGGATAATTTGACGAGGACACTCGCACTTTATATTTATGACTGATGGACTGTTATGGACAAAAACCAGACGGACATATTAAATAATCCAGGACAAAGGACAATTAACCCATGGGTATAAAACTAAAATCAACACGTCAAACATCATGGTTACGGAAGTTTAAATAAGCATAATTATTTTATTGTATTTCTTACCGTACCTTTATTTACTGTCATTTTATTTTCTCGCATTTTTATTTTCTGTCATTTTAATTCTGTCATTTATTTTACGCACTTTAATTATTGTCATTTATTTTTACGCTTTATTTAAAATCGACAAACCGGTTATTAAACGGTAAAAACCCCCCCTTTATAATAATAATATTACTTATATATATGTATTTGTATTTTTATAAAAGTAAACTAATATAGCGTTAAGCTTTGTTTAAAGATTTCCCTGTGGAACGAACCGGACTTACTAAAAACTACACTACTGTACGATTAGGTACACTGCCTATAAGTATTGTAGCAAGGTTTAAGTATATCCATTCTCTAAATAAATAAATATCTTGTGTAAAATTGTATCGTATTTAATAGTATTTCCTGCAAAAATTTAATAACTATTTTATATACACCCCGCTGCACATCAAGTATTTTTGGCGCCGCTGCCGGGGAACTCTCTTAAAAGCCGGAAGCGCAACACTAATATAAAAAAAAATTTTTTTTTTAGTTAACTTTTATTAAAATTCGTTTTTGTAAAAATACGTTTTAATTATTCGAAAATATAAAAAGAAAAAAAAACAAAAATTTATGTATTTTTAGGAGTTTGATAAATATAAGTTTTATTTTGTAAAAATATGAGTTTTATTTAATTTATTTTATAAATATATTTTATAAATATTAAAAAACCGAAAAAAAAGAAAAAAATATATATATATAAATCTGTTTTTTTTATTGTTATAAAGTATTTTATTTTTATCTTAGTTATTAAAGATAAGTTTTATTTAGATTACATAAATATTTTAATAAGATAATATAAACAGAAAATATAAAAACAGAAAAAAAAATAAATAAATAAATAAAGAAAAACGCGTCGAAGATTAAACCTGTCATCTGAATTTCTGAACCCCGCGAGTCGCGGGGTTTGAAGCTTTGAATACCGCAAGTCACGGAGGGAACCTGACACACGAACATGAAGCCCTAATCCTGCATTTATTACGGATTATTATTAATTATTATTATTATTAACCCTAATTATTATTATTATTATAATTAAGTTTATTTTTAATTTAAGTTTTATTTAATTTATATTTTAGTTAAATTAGTTTAATTAAATTGTAAAATTAGTAGTTTTATTAAATAAATAATATAAAAATAATATTTTTATAAAAATTGTAATTTTTACAACTTTTTGTATATTTTTATATTTTGTCCCTTTTTAATCGTTGTAGCGTAATATTTGTATTTTTTCGCTCATATTTAATTTTAAACTTAGTTTTTGCCATAGTCATTTTTACTCATAGATTTTTAGGCTTTGCCGTAGAATTCCTTAAGTGCTTTTTCTTTAGACTAAGATTTAGGTACTTTAGAATTTTGAAACGTCTTTTTAAGTTTTAGTTTCTTTTTAAGTTATTTCCATTTGGGATTTAGTTTTTCTTGTAAGCTTTAATATTTTTAGACGACTTTTACCTATGTATCAATTATCATTCCAATTAGTAATTTCAATTTGCGATTATAATTTTAAGTTAGTTGTAGTAATAAGGTTAGGTTAGTCAAGTATTTTTAAGTTTTATAAGTTTCTTTTATTTTTTTTCATCACCTTTTATTTTTCAACCATTTTTCTTTTTCGACCTTTTTCGACGAACTCTTTTTCTTTCTTATTTCTCGCTATTCTAGTTTTAGGACATAGATTTTTATTCTACTTCTTATCTAAATTTCTTAAAATTACGAAAATTTATTTTAAGTGGTTAAATTAATAGACATCAAAATTTTCTGGTTCGTAGTAATAGTTGAATTTGTACGTGGACCGGGTTATTGGAGCCAAACAGTCCTCAATTATATTGAGACCAAACGAATCCTGCCCCTCTGCTGCATCTTTTGGCTATTCGAAACGTGGGCAAAATCAGAAAAGTCTATTGGTTGGATAACTTATTATAATTTTTCTTTCCTTTTAAAAACTAATAGGATATTCAGTGAATGCACCGAGCAAGACGTTCACCACCTTTTGTACGTTCACCACCTGTAACTAGATCAAGACATTTAGCAAATATTACCGCCGTTGATTTTTCTTTAGAATCGTCATCCAGTAGACCAAGTACTTCAGTTCAAATTTCCGATAATCCATTTTTTGAACCCGACCTCACAATTGAGAATCCGGAAAATATTCAGGAACGGTTCGTAGATCCTGAACCATTAAACTTTCCTCCGGAGCCACCAATCATTCAAACAGAGATTGTTGAGGAACGAACCATTAAATCAGAATCATCTAGTGATACCGATTCAACAAATTCAATTATGGAGAATCTGGAACCTTTAAGTATGGAAGACCGAATGAGAGCTAAACGCACTGGCCAAGGTCACGCAATTACTCATCCAGACATTAATGCGCCAGATTATGAAATCAAAGGACAAATTCTACACATGGTGACTAATCAATGCCAATTTAGTGGTGCGCCGAAGGAAGATCCAAATGAACATCTACGTACCTTTAATAGGATCTGCACACTATTTAAAATCCGAGAAGTGGAGGATGAACAGATATATCTCATGTTATTTCCCTGGACTTTAAAGGGAGAAGCCAAAGATTGGTTGGAATCGTTACCTGAAGGGGCGATCGATACATGGGACGTTTTAGTTGAAAAATTTCTTAAACAATTCTTTCCTGCATCTAAAGCCGTAAGACTTCAAGCAGAAATTGTTACGTTCACACAGAAGCCAAATGAAACTCTATATGAGGCGTGGACAAGATATGGAAAGTTATTAAGAGGATGTCCGCAACATGGTTTAGACACCTGTCAAATAGTACAAATATTCTACCAAGGATGCGACATCACTACAAGGAAAGACATAGATATAGCAGCTGGTGGTTCTATTATGAAGAAAACCGAAACTGATGCTTACAAAATTATTGATAATACTGCTTCCCACTCACATGAGTGGCACCAAGAAAAAGACATCGTTAGATCATCTAAAGCAGCTAGAGCCGATTCTAGCCATGACTTAGATTCCATTTCAGCAAAGATAGATGCTGTGGAGAGACGAATGGAAAAGATGACTAAAGATATTCACTCAATACGAATTAGTTGTGAGCAGTGTGGAGGACCACATTTGACAAAAGATTGTCTCAGTATTGAATTAACAATGGAACAAAGAGAGAATATTTCATACATAAACCAAAGGCCTGGAAATAATTATCAGAATAATTATCAACCGCCAAGACCGATTTACAATCAAAACCAGAATTATAACAGAAATATTCCATACAACAACCAACAAGGTCCTAGCAATCAACAAGTATCCAATAATACTTATAATCAGCAAAGACCTAATTTTCAAAACAAACCACCACAACAAACCGATGATAAAAAGCCGAATTTAGAAGATATGATGACGAAGCTAGTTGAAACTCAAACGCAGTTTTTCACATCTCAGAAACAAACCAATGAACAAAATGCTCAAGCATTTAGAAATCAACAAGCTTCTATTCAAAATCTGGAACAAGAAGTGAGTAACCTAGCAAGGTTAATAGGTGAAAGGAAACCGGGAAGTCTACCTAGTGATACAAATGCTAACCCCAGGAATGAAACAGCTAAACCTATTACCACAAGAAGTGGTACAACACTTAAACCACCGGAAATACCTGTAACTTCTGATGAAACTATTCCTACTCCACAAGAACCACAACCTGATCAAGATAAGGAAAAAGAACCGGTAGTTGAAAAGGTTAATGAAGATAACACAGTTAAGGATAAACCTTATGTTAAACCATACCAACCACCACTTCCTTACCTGAGTAAAATGAAGAAAGAGAAACTTGAAGCCGAGCAATCCAAATTCTTGGATATGTTTAAACAGATAAATGTAAATCTTCCTTTCATTGATGTGATTTCAGGAATGCCTAGATATGCTAAATTCTTGAAAGATCTAATTTCAAATAGAAAGAAAATGGAAGAACTCTCGGCTGTTACTATGAATGCTAATTGTTCAGCAGTGCTGTTGAATAAGATACCAGAAAAATTATCTGATCCAGGAAGTTTCACAATTCCATGTTTTCTGGGTAGTCTTAGTTCAATAGAAGCATTGGCAGACTTAGGTGCTAGTATAAATCTAATGCCGTATTCACTATACGCTAAACTAGACCTTGGAGAATTGAAACCAACTAGAATAAGCATACAACTAGCCGATAGATCAATAAAATATCCTAGAGGGATAATGGAGAACATGCTAGTTAAAGTTGGTACTTTAGTATTTCCAGTAGATTTTGTTGTTCTGGACATGGAAGAAGATTCTTAAGTTCCTCTCATATTAGGAAGACCATTCTTAAACACGGCTAAAGCAATGATAGACGTGTTCGGTAAGAAACTGACCCTAAGTATAGAGGATGAGAGTGTTACCATTTCAGTTGATAGAGCAATGCAACAACCACAATCTGCAGATGATACATGTTATTATATTCAAACTATAGATGCACATGCAGAATTATTAGAAGAATTTCCAGAATTACAAGGAACAGGAGAATGTTCTTTAGGAGAAGGTAATGAACCAATTGATGAAGCTGAAATGTTAGCTACACTTATAGCTAATGGATATGAACCAACAACAGAAGAAATTCAAATGCTAAAAGAAGAAGACAGATATCGATACAAATCATCGATAGAAGAACCTCCGAAATTAGAGTTAAAGCCACTTCCAAACCATTTGGAATACGCTTATTTACATGGTGAATCTGAATTACCTGTAATAATATCGTCTTCTCTTACTGAAAATGAGAAATCACAACTCATTTCTGTGTTGAAAGCTCATAAACCCGCCATTGCATGGAAGATTCATGATATTAAAGGAATAAGTCCTTCGTATTGCACACATAAAATCCTTATGGAAGAAGGTCATAAAACGTATGTGCAACGCCAACGAAGACTAAATCCTAATATGCAAGATGTTGTTAAGAAGGAAATTATTAAACTGTTAGATGCAGGTTTAATTTATCCAATCTCTGATAGTCCATGGGTAAGCCCAGTTCAATGCGTGCCTAAGAAGGGTGGCATGACTGTCATTACAAATGAGAAAAATGAGCTTATTCCTACTAGGACTGTAACAGGATGGCGTGTGTGTATTGATTATAGAAAATTAAATGACGCCACCAGAAAAGATCACTTTCCCTTACCTTTCATAGATCAAATGTTGGAAAGATTAGCCGAAAATAGTTACTATTGTTTTCTAGATGGATTTTCCGGATATTTTCAAATTCCAATAGCACCCGAGGACCAAGAGAAAACCACGTTCACGTGTCCTTATGGTACTTTTGCTTACAAACGCATGCCATTTGGACTTTGCAACGCCCCTGCAACCTTTCAAAGGTGTATGATGGTGATTTTTCACGACATGATAGAAGAATGCATGGAAGTATTCATGGATGACTTTTCAGTCTTTGGTGATACATTTAAATCATGTCTAGTTAATCTGGAACGAATGCTAATTAGATGTGAAAAATCAAATCTAGTACTTAATTGGGAGAAATGCCATTTCATGGTTAAAGAAGGCATCGTTCTTGGACATAAAATTTCAAAAGAAGGAATTGAAGTGGATAGAGCTAAAGTAGATGTAATTGCTAAACTTCCACATCCCACCAATGTTAGAGGAGTTAGGAGTTTTCTAGGGAATGCCGGTTTTTACCGACGTTTCATAAAAGATTTTTCTAAAATTGCCACTCCTATGAATAAACTCCTAGAAAAGGATGCTCCATTCATCTTTTCAGATGAGTGTATCAAATCTTTTAATATTCTTAAAGAGAAACTCACTAATGCGCCGATCATGATAACACCAAATTGGAATCTACCATTTGAACTAATGTGCGATGCAAGTGATTTTGCAATGGGAGCCGTTTTAGGACAAAGGATTGAAAAACGATTTCAACCTATATATTATGCTAGTAAGACGTTACAAGGAGCACAAACGAACTATACAACTACTGAAAAAGAACTCCTTGCTATTGTATTTGCTTTTGACAAATTTCGATCATATCTCGTTCTAGCAAAAACGGTGGTCTATACCGACCATTCTGCTCTTAGATACTTATTTTCAAAACAAGATGCTAAACCAAGATTAATCCGTTGGATCTTACTCTTACAAGAGTTTGATATTGAAATCCGAGATAAAAGAGGAGCAGAAAATCTCGCCGCTGATCATCTTTCTCGTCTTGAAAATCATGAGTTAGAAGTTCTAAATGAATCGGCCATACAAGACAACTTTCCTGATGAATATCTATTGAAGATAGATTATAAAGAAATCCCATGGTTTGCAGACTATGCAAACTACTTAGTTTGTGGATTCCTTGAAAAAGGATTATCGTACCAAAGACGAAAGAAATTCTTAAGTGATATAAAACACTATTTCTGGGAAGATCCACATCTGTTTAAAAGTTGTCCCGATGGAATAATACGCCGATGTGTATTTGGAGATGAAGCTAGTAAAATTTTAAACCATTGTCACACAGGACCAATAGGAGGGCATTATGGGCCTCAACTAACAGCAAGAAAAGTTTATGATGCTGGATTCTATTGGCCTACAATTTACAAAGACGCACACCTACTTTGCAAATCCTGTGATGCATGTCAAAGGGCCGGAAAAATAAGTCAACGTGATGAAATGCCACAAAATGTCATCCAAGTATGTGAAGTATTTGACATTTGGGGTATTGACTTTATGGGTCCATTTCCAAAATCTCATAATAATCTATATATACTCGTAGCCATTGATTATGTATCTAAATGGGCGGAAGCACAAGCTCTCCCAACTAACGATGCACGAGTTGTAGTCAACTTTTTAAAACGTCTTTTTGCAAGGTTTGGAACACCGAAAGCTTTAATAAGTGATCGGGGTACTCATTTCTGTAATAATCAACTTGAGAAAGTTCTTAAAAGATATGGAGTAACTCATAAAATCTCCACCGCATATCATCCACAAACAAGTGGACAAGTTGAAAATACCAACCGAGCTTTAAAACGTATTCTAGAGAAAACCGTAGGATCAAATCCGAAGGAATGGTCCATTAAATTGGAGGATGCACTCTGGGCTTTTAGAACAGCCTACAAAACTCCAATTGGAACCACACCTTTTAGACTTGTTTATGGAAAAGCATGTCATCTTCCTGTAGAAATTGAACACAAAGCATTTTGGGCTTTGAAGACATGTAATCTTGATTTACGTGAAGCTGGACGTCTACGATTAATTCAACTAAACGAATTAGAAGAATTAAGACATGAAGCATACGAAAATTCGTTAATCTATAAAGAAAGAACGAAGAAATGGCATGATAAAAGAATCAGAAGTCCAAAAGAATTTAAAGAAGGAGACAGAGTTCTTCTTTTCAATTCACGATTCAAGCTATTTCCTGGAAAATTGAAATCAAGATGGTCTGGACCATTCATAGTCAAAAGAGTTTTCCCATACGGAACGATAGAATTAATAAATTCAAATGGGATGGAATTTAAAGTTAATGGTCACAGAGTTAAACATTACATACATGGACCAATGGAAGTCGACAACGAAGTTAATCACAATTTCGACACCACAGCTAACTAAGTGTGGGGAGAATGAAGTCTTTAAAGGATAATATGTATTTATGTTAGAGTTAGATTGTCTGTTTTCGTGTAGTTCTCGAAAATGGAACCCGAATGGTCTTTCCCTAGCAGACCCTAAAGAACTAGTCTTCTCCCCCCATTCTGAATTTTTTATTTTTTTAGGTTTTTACAAAATGAAGACTGCCTGTGAACTAAACCATGGTCTAATGCTACACGCTTTGATCACTAAACGTAATAATGACATACTACCGAGTGAAATAGTATCAGTAATCAGAGAAAGAATGGACGGAGTTAGAAAAGAATCCAGATGCGAAGATAATAAGTTACAATTTGGTAAAGAAAAATCAAAATCCGCAGCGAAAAGAAGAGCACGACACCTAGAAAGATGTTACAAATGCGGAAAATGGTCACATGGAGGTAAATGTTCAAATAATCAAACCTATTCAAATACCGAATTTGTTACTTTATGCAGAGACGGACCGTTCATATGTTTAGAAGAAAAGACACTGAATGCTCGAGGTTACGCCTATGTAGCCATGGAAAACCAATTAAACCGACTATCTTATGAATGGGATAGATCATATAACTAAGAAATCTATCTCACAGGTATGTCTGTACAGTTTTTATTTTTATTTTTATTTTTAACCTTTTGATAATAAACGCTAATTTGTTCGCTAAAAAGTATTAAATTGGTATTGAATAAAATTAGGTTTGGCGACCGAAATTATTGATATCATTTAAAAATTTATTACATCACTGCGAAATTTAACGTTTATTCTTAAGGTATAAATATCTTTAAACAATCAACCCAAAATATTTCAAAAATTCATCATGAGTTAAATTAGGTTTTGGAACCAAAATTACTTTACCGAAAAGAGGGGCGCATATTTTTGATAATATTTGATTGATTAAAGTAGGATAAAAAGACAAAAAAAAAAGATTTTTAATTTTATTTTTACCATGTTTTTAAAATTAATATTTAAATCTTAAATTAATATTGTAAACTTTGTAAAAACAATATATTTAAAATTGTAAATATTTGAATTTTTAAATTAAGTTTGGTGTGAATTTTTAAAGTAAGAATTTTTAATTTTATGCATTTCAAATTTTAAGTTTGGTGTGAATTTTTAATATTAATTTTGAATTTTATATTTAAGTTGTGTGAATTTAAAAACAAAAATTTACTTTATCTCATTAAGTTAAAAGTATGATTTTTAAAATTCGTCGTAAGTTGAAGACTAGGTCTTTGAACCGAAATTGCTTTACCCAAGGGAGGGACGAGAACTTTTATTATCATTATTTTTAATCTTATTAATTTAAAGTATGCCAAAAACATTAAAAAACCCAAAAATCTTAGCTTTTAAAACAATCGCTACAAAAAGACAAATTTTAAAATTTTGTCGAGGGACGGACTAGGACATCGATCCGAAACGACCTCGTCCTAAATAACAAAGGAAACGAAATTTTAAAATTAAGTACTTAATTGTTTTATAAGTTAATGATTATAAAAAAAAAAATATATCAAACTCCGCGACTCGCGGAGTTTGAAGGGTATTTCACCGCGAGTCGCGGAGGGACCAAAACCCAGAAAAAAATAAAACGTAAAAAAACAGAGCAGTTCACTCCCCCACCCAAAAATACTGCGAAGAACAGCGAAAAAACCCACGAAAAACCCGAAAAAAACCCCCAAAATCACAATTTTTAACCGTTAATCACCAAATTTTTTACTAAAATTATGTTGAGAAGGATGCTATCTAGGAATTACTCAAGAAAAACGGTAAATTTCTACACCTAAACACCATTTAATTCGAAATTTGGTGTTCTTGAGCCATTTTTTCCCAATTTGATTTTGATGCTTTTTAGTGTAATTAGGCTTAAATTGTTTATGTATTATGCTTGTATAACCTAGATTGATGCTGTTTAACATGATTAGAAGCCTTAAACTTCACATTTAGAGTAATCTAGGATTTGTGTTCTTGAGCAAATTTGGGGCTTTTTGATATAAACAGGTTATGGCCGATTTTTGTCATGAATTGTTGCTAAATTGAGTAGTGTAACATGTCTAGGTAGTTAAATGATCCAAACTTTGAGCCTAAACATGATTTTGAGAATTAAAGTGGACTTTTTCAAGTCTAAAATTCATGAACTTGATTTTTGAAAGATAATGCCATTTGAAACTTGTTTAATTGCTAGTAATGATTATTTTGACATGTTATTTGAGTTGAATGCTTATGAACTTGGCGAACATTTTAGTATATGCTTATTTGAAAAAGTGTAAATTTGATAAAAATGTGAAAATGAGCTTAAGTTTGATATAAATTGATAATGTCATTGTAATTATTTTGATTGATGATTTTGCTGACACTAATGCATATTTGGATGCACAAAAATTGTGTTTGATGTGTTTTGCAGACTGAAAGGGGTGAATCTTCATCCCAAGCCCGCAATGCTCCTGCTGAGAATGTGGAACAACAGGAGGTGGATAACTACTACAAGCAGGATATACCTCATCCAGTCATGACCTTTTCTGATATGCACTTGGAAGAATTGCACCCGAACCTGAGATTTGACAGACTTTGGATAGATTATCCAAAATATCAAAGGGGTTTGCATACTCTTCATTCTAAGGTTGTTGAGGTACCGAGGGTCATAGAATGGGGACCCTTAGAAGCTGTAGAATTGGCCGGACCAATTAGGGAATTACTTGTACAGAGGTATGGTAATTCTTCTTTTAATGACTGGGTACGTTTATTCACCATGCGTAGACCTGCATATAAAGTATGGTGTGAAGAATTGTTATGTAGTATAGAGTTGAATGATCGGGTAGCTAGTTTAACCGATCGTTCTTTTATTAGATTTTTGTTAGGCGGTTCGATGCGCCACATGTCTTTACTGGACATGGCTCAGGCTTTACGTATATATACGCCTGAGGAGTTAGCATCTACCGATTGTAGAGGGTTGATACTAAACGGTAGAAAGATAGATGAAAATTTTGATACACACGGTGTATGGAGTCAAATGACAAGCCATCACCGTTTCAAAGGGGGAAATTACTCTTATTTGGATATAGATAGAGCCGAATTAAGAGTGATTCATAGGTTTTTAGCTAATTCGATTACACAAAGGGGTAAAAACAAGGAAAAAGTAAATGAACAGGATTTGTTTTACCATATGTGTATTCGAGACCCACAAAGCGCTGTAAGTATACCATATTGTGTGGGTTATTATTTATCAGCTATGGTTCGGGGGATGAGACTGCATAGCATAATAGGAGGTGGTATTTTTATTAGTTTGATTGGTGAATATCTCGGTGTGGATATAAGTCGGGGGGGATTATTAGTAGAAGAACCGGAACCCCGCGATACTATAGGTTTAAATGTATACCATGGTGCGAAAGTTTTGAAGAGGCGAAATAACGCCGCAGTACAATACCATGGTAGACATCCACAGGTGGAGAGAAACCAACAGCAAGGTAATGTAGGAGGGGGGAATGAGATGCAAGAAATGCAAAGGTTTATAGCTTCTCAGGAATACGAAAATGCTAGACAGAGAGCATTTGAAGATTGGCAAGTTCATCAGAACCAAATCATAGCTCATTGCCAACATATAGGTAGAAACTATATTCCTACACCGAAACCCATCTTCCCTCCCTGGTCTATAGAGATACAACCACCATATCCTACGTATAACCCTGCCGAAGCATTCTATAGCACCTATGGTTATGCCTGGAACCCCTATTGGTACCAGTATCATCCCTAGTATACTTAGTTTTATTTATTTTGTAATTTGTAATTATTGATACGTTTAATACTTTTGTTAATATTGTAATCATTTTTATAATTATCTAACTTTTATTCTTAGATTTTAATAATTTTTGAATGTGGGGTAATATACCAAACTTCAATAATATGTATATATGTTTGCAGTTTATCTTATGTACACAACAGGGTAAAACAACACATTTTCAAAGACTGGCATTAAGTTCAGCAAAAGCAACTAATTTTGACGACAAGATGCAAAATATATGTGAAATAACAACAAGACGGAATGAACAAATGATGTGCACCATTTATCATTCAGCAAACAAACGCCAATATATTTGGAAACTTTGGTAAAATTTAATCATTTTCACACAAATCACCCTCAATAATTTAAATTGTTACTGATTTCTTGCAAATGAGGGCATTGCAAGATCTTAAGTGTGGGAAGGGGTTAAATTCTTTCGGATTTTAAAAATTTTTACTTTATACACTTGGTTACCATTAAAAATACTAGTAAAGCAGTAGTTGTATTAGAATCTAGTGCTCTCTGATAATAAAGAACAGCCCTGGTCTTATATACTGACTACCCAATTCTTGTAAAATTTTTCAAAATTTTAAATTAAATGAACTAAAAATCATGTTTATACATATTTATGAACGATAAAACTAGGTTTTAACACCGAAATTATTGTTACCTCAAAAAGGACATAAATTGAGAAACAAACCAAAATGTTAAAATTCATTTAAAATGGAATAGAGGACGATAAAAAGGAAAATAAAAGCCAAGTGTGGGAAAATTTACCAAGTTATCTTAAACATATGTCACATATATCTGTAACAAATAACTGAAAATACTTTTGCTTTGGACTAAACTAAACTGTTTTACCCGATGAAAGAAAAGAAGAGATGGATCTACACGATGAATCAATTCCATCATTAAAAGGAAGTAAAGTCTTCCGAAAAAGACACGCGCTTCTTGATTTAGGTCATGAAGTTGTCGTCCAGACCAGCTGTAGGTTGACGAAAAATCTAGAAAAGTCATCACTAAAATCAGCAGGAAATCCACGGACCTCAGCATTAAACAGGGTCGCCAAGTGGTCAGATTTATCCTAACCATGAGAAGGATTTATCTCGTACAATGGGGGGGCACCATGCAAATTAGCCGGATAAGACTAATGAATCAGATCCCCAGAAAGGATAATCTCCTTAAAGATTAAAAATCAGCTTTTAAGACTGATATTACTCAATCATAGAGATTGACCTTAAAGATTGAGAATTCAAACTCATGGAATTCAATGATATCTAAACTCGAGCTTGAACGAGAAAATATTTTGATCAAAATTACAAACCGATTTGTTTTCTGAAAACCCTATTTTCAATGCGTTCATTACCATTGAACGTAAAATCCTAGGAATTCACCTGGAATTCATTAGGTCACCTGAACCAAATCGGGTGTCAACCGTAAGAACGGTGGTTGCATAGCATGGTCAAAGACAGGACCTTGTGCCATACCGAAAAATTATAAGGGTGAGCTTTACTATTGCTCCTACCAAGGATAGTAATTGCGTCCGACACGTTATAGACCATAATTAAAAGCATGTCAGGGGACATTGCCTTAACAGTTACTTGTTCAACGCTTTCCTTTACAACCGGACGGTAGTTTACCGAAAGGTAATATACGGGACAAGTAAACTGGATGTGTTGCTTTCTAAATACAAGGTTAGCACGTGGGTGACACAAAACCATAAGTTTTGAGCTAAAATTTTCAAATCTGAAACCCACCAAACCTACAAAAATATTTTGCAAACACCGGTAAAGGGTTATTCCGGAAAACTTATCTAGGGTAAAAACTAGATTTAATTTTCAAAAGATCAAATGTTTTCATAAAGATCCAATTTCCTTAATGGATCTAAATTTTTATAGTCATGTAGGAACTGTAAACCATATCGTTACTACCATTGTTTATACCGCCGTATAAAAATCACTGATGTACAAAGTGTGATGAATAAAGAAGTGATTCTAGTATTTCAAGACGATATTGCTTGAGGACAAGCAACGCTCAAGTGTGGGAATATTTGATAATGCTAAAAACGAACATATATTTCATAGCATTATTCCTCAAGAAAGACAAGCTTTTAGTTGCAATTGTTCTATTTACAAGTGATATTCGTTTAAATAATAAAAGGTGAAGACAAAAGACAGATTCGACGAATTGAAGACGCAAACGACCAAAAAGCTCAAAAGTACAAAAGACAATCAAAGATGTTCCAATTATTGATAAGAAACGTCTCGAAATTACAAGAGTACAAGATTCAAAACGCAAAGTACAAGATATTAAATTGTACGCAAGGACGTTCGAAAATTCGGAACCGGGACCAGAGTCAACTCTCAACGCTCGACGCAACGGACTAAAAATTACAAGTCAACTATGCACATAAATATAATATAATATTTAAATAATTCTTATAATTATTTAATATATTATATTTATATTTAAACCGTCGGTAAACAAAGAGCCAAACTCCTCTGAGCTGTAAAAGTAAACTCCGCGACTCGCGGAGTTTGAAGTCCAAAAAGGTCGCGAGTCGCGGAGCCCCAAATTCAGAAACCCCCTATAAAGCTCGCGCATTCTGATCGTAAAATATCATCTTTTTTTTCTTCTTCTTCTCATACGTAAAATATATATATATATATATATATATATATATATATATATATATATATATATATATATATATATATATATATATATATATATATATATATATATATATATATATATATATATATTTATAATTTATATTTTAATTTTAATTATAATTCTAATAATAATGGTATGTTAGCAAATGTTGTAAGGGTGTAAGTTGAAATTCTGTCCGTGTAACGCTACGCTATTTTTAATCATTGTAAGTTATGTTCAACCTTTTTACATTAATGTCTCGTAGCTAAGTTATTATTATGCTTATTTAAAACGAAGTAATCATGATGTTGGGCTAATTACTAAAATTGGGTAATTGGGCTTTGTACCATAATTGGGGTTTGGACAAAAGAACGACACTTGTGAAAATTAGACTATGGGCTATTAATGGGCTTTATATTTGTTTAACTAAATGATAGTTTGTTAATGTTAATATAAAGATTTACAATTGGGCGTCCCTATAAATTACCATATACACTCAATCGGACAAGATGGGCGGGGTATTTATATGTACGAATAATCATTCATTTAACCGGACACGGGAATGGATTAATAGCCACTAGAATAATTAAAACAGGGGTGAAATTATGTACAAAGGACACTTGGTATAATTGATAACAAAATATTAAAACCTTGGGTTACACTCAGTCGACATCCTGGTGTAATTATTAAACAAAGTATTAAAATCTTGTTACAGTTTAAATCCCCAATTAGTTGGAATATTTAACTTCGGGTATAAGGATAATTTGACGAGGACACTCGCACTTTATATTTATGACTGATGGACTGTTATGGACAAAAACCAGACGGACATATTAAATAATCCAGGACAAAGGACAATTAACCCATGGGCATAAAACTAAAATCAACACGTCAAACATCATGGTTACGGAAGTTTAAATAAGCATAATTATTTTATTGTATTTCTTACCGTACCTTTATTTACTGTCATTTTATTTTCTCGCATTTTTATTTTCTGTCATTTTAATTCTGTCATTTATTTTACGCACTTTAATTATTGTCATTTATTTTTACGCTTTATTTAAAATCGACAAACCGGTCATTAAACGGTAAAAACCCCCCTTTATAATAATAATATTACTTATATATATGTATTTGTATTTTTATAAAAGTAAACTAATATAGCGTTAAGCTTTGTTTAAAGATTTCCCTGTGGAACGAACCAGACTTACTAAAAACTACACTACTGTACGATTAGGTACACTGCCTATAAGTGTTGTAGCAAGGTTTAAGTATATCCATTCTCTAAATAAATAAATATCTTGTGTAAAATTGTATCGTATTTAATAGTATTTCCTGCAAAAATTTAATAACTATTTTATATACACCCCGCTGCACATCAAGCAGTGAGACATTATTTGATACTTGGGACCGTTATTCTAATATGCTACGCTCGTGTCCGAAACACGGGTTGAATGATTTACAGAAGGTCCAGATTTTCTACAAGGGTTGTGACATCCCAACTCGTCAGACTATTGATCAAGCAGCAGGTGGTACGTTAATGGATAAGACCGGAGAAGAGGTGCTAGAGATAATTGAAAAGCAAGCTGCCTACTCTCATGAATGGCATCAAGATCATGAGTCATTCCATTCAGCTTCAGTTAAGAGAACCAAAAACCATGGTGCATATGACGATTTTGGGTCTATAAGTGCTAAGTTGGATTCCTTTGGTAGGAATTTGGAGAAGATAAATAAGGATATTCATGGTATGAATGTTGGTTGTGAGTATTGTGGGGGATTACATCTGGCAAAAGATTGTGATGCATGTTTGACTATGAATCAGAAGGAAGAGATAGCTTATATTAGTCAACAGAACAACAATCAGTTTCAGGGATGTGCGCAGTTTAATAGGAATTTCAACAATCCCTATAATCCTTAAGGTAATCAAGGTTTGAGGTTCCAGCCAGGTTCTACTGGAGGATATCAACAGCAAGCTCCCGGGTATTTTCAAAAACCCCAAGCCGAAGAGAAAAAGTCCAACCTTGAAGCTAAGATTGAGAAGCTTGTGATTTCTCAAACTCAGCTTGTTACTACTGTTACTCAGAACAATGTGAAGAATGGTCAAATGTTTCGAAATCAACAAGCAGCTATTCAGAATCTGGAGAAACAAATTGGTCAGCTTGCTAGTCAGAATAATGTGAGGAAACCGGGGGAGTTACCGAGTAAGACAGATACTAACCCGAAGAATGGGCACGTTAATGCTATCACTACACGCAGTGGTTTAGCATATGATTCACCGAGGAAGTCCGATGAGTATGATTTACGAGTGCCGTTGGTTAAGGATAGTGAGCCGGTTGTTGTTAGTGAACCGGAGGGGGATAAGGAGCCGGAACAGGTGATTGAGAAGGTTGTGAGGGTACCGAAAACTGTTGCTGCTAAACCGGTAGTTAAAGAGTATCAACCACCACTCCCATTCTTGAGGAAGCAGAGATTAGAAAAGCTGGAGGCAGAAAAGTCCAAGTTCATGGACTTGATTAAAAAAGTTAACATTAATTTGCCTTTTATTGATGTGATTGCAGGTATGCCCAAGTATGCAAGGTTTCTTAAGGACTTGCTAACTAACAGGAAGAAGCTGGAGAACGTGTCTTCAGTCAGGTTGAATGCCGCATGCTCAGTGGTAGTTGCAAACAAGCTTCTCGAGAAGCTTGAGGATCCTGGGAGTTTTACCATTCCTTGTTTACTGGGTAATTTGGATTATATGAGGGCATTGGCAGATTTGAGGGCTAGCATAAATTTAATGCCCTATTCTATTTACTTGAAGCTAGACTCCGGGGAGTTGAAACTCACGCGTATGGCTATTCAGCTAGCGGACCGCTCTATTAAATTCCCTCGTGGAATTATCGAGAATATGCTAGTTAAGACCGGGTCGTTGGTTTTTTCGGCCGATATCGTGGTGTTGGATATGGAAATGGATGAGAGGATTCCACTGATTTTGGGTCGGCCATTTTTGAATACTGCTAGGTGTATCATTGATGTCTATGGCCAACAGTTGACCCTTAGGATAGATGATTTGCATGCAACCTTCTCAATTGACCATGCTTTAAAATACCCTGCCTACACTGATGATACATGTTATTTTCTTAACACTGTGAATGTCCAGTCTGAGTTGTTGCAGGAATTCCCAGAGTTACAGGGTTTAGGAGAATGTTCATTGGTTGAAATTGATGAAGAGTTGGAGGTTGAGGAGGTGGATATTTTGACCACCTTGATGGAAAATGGCTATGAGCCGACTGAGGAGGAGTTCAAAGAACTCGAACGTGATGCAGATTACCGGAGCAAGTCTTCAATTGAAGAACCTCACGAGTTAGAATTGAAGCCACTTCCTGATCATTTGGAATACGCTTATTTGCAGGAGGAATCTAAGCTCCCGGTAATTATTTCTTCTTCTCTTACTACAGGTCAGAAAACTGAGCTTGTAACCATGCTGCAGGCCCATAAACCGGCCATTGCGTGGAAAATTCACGACATTAAGGGTATTAGTCCCTCCTATTGCGCCCACAAAATCCTAATGGAGGATAACTGCAAACCTGTGGTGCAACGTCAAAGGAGGTTGAACCCGCACATGCAAGAAGTCGTGAAGAAAGAGATCATTAAGCTCCTCGATGCAGGTCTGATTTACCCGATCTCAGACAGTCCCTGGATTAGCCCGGTACACTGTGTACCTAAGAAAGGTGGTATGACTGTTACCACCAACGATAAAAATGAGTTAATTTCCACTAGGACTGTCACGGGGTGGCGTGTTTGTATTGACTATCGAAAGTTGAACGACGCTACACGTAAAGACCACTTCCCGTTACCTTTCATGGATCAAATGCTAGAAAGGTTACCAGGGAACAGCTTTTATTGTTTTCTTGATGGTTTTTCGGGCTATTTCCAGATTCCTATCTCGCCCGAGGACCAGGAGAAAAGTACTTTCACGTGCCCGTATGGCACATTTTCATACCAACGCATGCCCTTTGGCCTTTGCAATGCTCCGGCCACTTTTCAAAGGTGCATGATGGCCATATTCCACGATATGATAGAGGATTGCATGGAGGTGTTCATGGATGACTTTTCGGTCTTCGGTGACACTTTTGATTCATGCCTTCTTAATTTAGAACGGATGTTGGAACGGTGTGAGAAGTCTAATCTTGTGCTCAATTGGGAGAAGTGCCATTTCATGGTTCAAGGGGGCATAGTTCTCGGGCACAAGATTTCTAGGGACGGTATCGAGGTGGATCCCGCGAAGGTAACGGCTATTAAGAACCTTCCACCTCCCACCGATGTTAAGGGTGTTCGGAGTTTTCTCGGGCACACCGATTTTTACCGGCGATTTATTAAAGATTTTTCTAAAATTGCTAACCCGATGAACAAACTCCTCGAAAAGGACACGCCTTGGAATTTCTCCGAAGAATTCCTAAAGGCATTCAATCTTCTTAAGGAGAAACTGATCAATGCGCCAATCATAATTGCTCCGAATTAGTCCCTTCCATTCGAGCTTATGTGCGATGCTTCCGATTTTGCTGTTGGCTCTGTTTTGGGTCAAAGGGTCGAGAAACATTTCCGACCCATTTACTATGCAAGTAAGACTTTGCAGGGAGCGCAATTGAATTATACTACCACTGAAAAGGAGCTCCTTGCGATGGTATTTTCTTTTGATAAGTTCCGGTCCTACTTAGTCTTGTCTAAGACTATAGTTTTTACGGACCATTCTGCTCTGAAGTACCTATTTTCGAAACCGGATGCAAAACCTCGACTGCTTAGATGGATCTTGCTTTTGCAAGAATTCGACATCGAGATCCGGGATAAGAAGGGTGCTGAAAATCTAGCGGCTGACCACTTGTCTAGACTTGAGAACTCAAATCTCGAAGTCCTTCACGAATCGAATATCCATGATGATTTTCCCGATGAATATCTCATGGCGATGGACAAGGTGGTCGAGCCATGGTACGTGGACATTGCTAATTATCTCGTGGGGGGATTCTTGGAAAGAGGGTGGTCGTATCAAAGGAGGAAAAATTCTTCAGTGACCTTAAGTACTATTTATGGGAGGCCCCTTATCTTTTTCGTTGTTGTCCCGATGGGGTTATCCGCCGGTGTGTTTCCGGTGAGGAGTGTATGCGTATTTTGACAGAGTGCCATAGTGGGCCTACCGGTGGGCATTTTGGACCCCAAATCACGGGGCGTAAAGTCTATGATGCGCGCTTCTTTTGGCCGACAATTTTCAAGGATGCCCACCGGATTTGAAAGTCGTGCGATTCTTGTCAAAGGGCCGGTAAAGTCTCCAAACGGGACGAGATGCCTCAACAAAGCATCTAATTTTGTGAAGTATTTGATGTTTGGGGGATTGACTTTATGGGGCCATTTCCGAAATCTCAGAATTATAGTTACATACTCGTTGCCATTGACTACGTGTCTAAATGGGCCGAAGCTCATGCTTTGCCCACAAACGATGCACGAGTTGTGATTTCGTTCCTTCAACGTTTATTCTCTCAATTTGGAACTCCTAAATGGAGAAGGTATTGAAGCGATATGGAGTTCTCCATAAAGTTTCTACTTCATACCATCCCCAAACGAGCGGTCAAGTTGAGAATACCAATCGTGCTCTCAAGGGGATTCTTGAGAAAACTGTAGGGTCAAATCCGAACGAGTGGGCGAATAAGCTCGATGAAGCTTTGTGGGCGTTTTGAACCGCCTACAAAACGCCAATTGGTACCACTCCTTATCAGTTGGTTTATGGGAAAGCGTGCCATCTCCCATTGGAGATTAAGCATAAAGCAATGTGGGCACTTAAAAAGTGCAATTTAGATTTGAAGGAAGCCGGACACCTAAGGGCGGGGCAATTGAATGAGCTTGGTGAATTACGCCTTGATGCGTATGAGAATTCGTTAATTTATAAAGAGAAAACCAAGCTATGGCATGATAGAAGGTTAGAGGGTCCGAAAGAGTTTAATGAGGGCGATTGAGTGCTCTTGTTTAACTCTCGGTTAAAGCTTTTACCGGGAAAACTTAAGTCCCTGTGGACGGGACCATTTGAGGTTGTTAAGGTGTACCCATACGGTGCGATTGAGTTGAAAAATGCTAGTGGTACTTCCTTTAAGGTTAATGAACATCGTGTGAAGAAATATTTCGATGGTCCATTGGAGATTGATGACGGGGTTCACGTTGAACCCGATCCTAAGGTTACTTGAAGTTGGAGACGAGTCTTGTGAATGACTCGGTAATAAACTTTACATTGTTGTAGAGTTTGTATATTTTTGTGCTTGTTTGATGATATGTGCAATGTGATCATGCTCGGATTTTTGTTGGGGTTGTTTGTTAGTTTTTAGGTTGAGAAAATGGGTTAAAATGGCTTAAAATTGCGAATTTTTGAGAAAACAGCATTTGGAGCGCCGCTCCACATAAAAAGGCCTGATGTGCCAGATCTTTGAAAACTCTCGAACTGGATTTTCAATTGAATGGAGCGCCGCGCAGCATTTTGGCGCGTCGCGCGGAAACCCGGCGCGCCGCGCCGTTTGCTGTCGGTCAGTCTGTTTTGTTTTTTAATTGAAATAAAAACGAATTTTCTCCACCACACATAATAAAAAATGGGTACCAGCTGTATTTACTCTCAATTCCTTCATTCTTTTCATTCAAAACACCTCTTTTACACCTACAAACATATAGATCTTACAAACCCTAATTTTCAAGTCTTAAATTTCTTGTTCAATTAACTTCCAATCTTTCAAGAATGGTTAACCCAAAGGTCCAAATTTGTTTCCTATCTTACTAATTTCATCTTCTTATATGTAATTACTTGCTTAATTTTTGATTTACATGATGAATTAGTGTGGGGTTTCTTTAATTGGGGTTATGTGTTCTAATTATTGATGAGTTTTGTTAGATAAAGATTGTATGCTTTGAATTCATAATTAATTTTGTGTTTTTAGAAGTTGCAATTAAAACTAGGGTTTGTATGATTGAAAATCCGAATTTGAAGAGGATAAAGGTGTTTCATGCTTGAAATTGATCCAGTTTTTGAATTGTTTATGTGTTTTTGAACTAGTGTGGGGTTGTGTTCATATGGGCGGGTCATAATGGTTTGAATGACTTGATGAAAATTGGTTTAGTTATGTATGATGCCATGCTAGTGAGGATGAAACATGTAATTTTGAGTTGTGATGAGTATGTTGGTGGTAGTAATTTGCATTGGTTAAGATTGGTACACGTGATGAACTTTTCTAGATTTTTGGAAGTTAAGAAGTGTTATGAGTGGTCGGGTTTGTTAATATTTTGGTAATGGTGTTAAGTGAGTGTCATTGATATGATGAATTGGTTTACATGATAGTATGATATGAGATAGATTGTGGTCTTGGCATTGTTTTACAAGTATTATTTGTTAACTTGGAGATTGTTTTCAAAAGTGGATTGACATGAAACATGGTTTGGTTGTGAATGGTACTTGGTGTTTATTATTATGACTAACACTAACTTTTGAGTTTGGTGTTTTGTTTTCTTTACTTGTTTCATGAATGTAGAGATCAAGAGGAAACTGTGACGACCCGGGAATTTCCGACCAAATTTAAACTTAATCTTGATATGTTCCTGACACGATAAGCAAAGTATGTAATGTTGAAGTCTAGAAAATTTTGAAACGATGTTCATATAATCATTTGACTTTTGACTATTACCGACGATTCATGAACAATTATTTGTAAATAAATATATTTATAAATATCAATATAAGTGTATATATACTATTTTGAAAGTATACTTTATTTAATAGGAATTAAAATGAAAACTAATAAATAAATAATTAAGTTACTATTAAAATGTATGTATATAAATATACATATGATAATATTATAAATCTATGTATGATTCCTATTAATAATTATTAATATATTGTAGTATATATAAAATATATAAATATAGAATATTCACTAAATGTATTAAATAATATAATATTACATAATTAATAAATTATAATATTAAATGTCACAAGTTTAATTATAGTTGTTATATTATTATTAGTATTATTAATAATATTAGAATTCTATTATTATTATTATTATTATTATTAATATTATTAATATTATTATTATTAAATATATATTTAGGAGCACGATACACTACCTAAATTGAAACTGTCGACACATTAACCCAATAAAGAGGCTGTTAATATATATTCTTACATGTTTAATTTATGATATTTTTATTCATTTATTCCCATTCACCTGATCCACTTGCTAGTTCTTCTAGTACATACATTGATATATCGATTGATATTCATGCACTCAAACGAAACACTAAATCTTAAGATTCGTTTACTGTGTTAGTATGAGCCCCACATCATTTATACGTTACTTTTCTGATTGATAATTGATTTATATCATATTGAGTGAGTACAAAATTAAGAACAATAATTGGGCAACATAGCTATTTGGGAGTAAACAATAGCAAATGGTATGCCTTATAATATTAAAAAGATAACCCAACTTGCTCTTCATATATGTAAATATATACATATAAAGAAATCATTCACAACATAGCTATCAATTCTTTTTTCTTCTCTCTAGTAATTGGCTAACAATCCAAGAGTTGAGGTAGGGATACAAAACCCTCCCACCACCATTCAACGCCGGCCATACTTCACTCCCTTGGCCGTGAGCCTTCATCACCAATCAACACTACCACCGTCACCCATCACCTTAACCATCACAAACCCATGACTGCAACTAATACCACCACCTTCGAATCAATCCACAACCACCGAGACCATGGTTCACCACCCATCCATCTTGCCACCCTATCGTCCCATTTACAAACTACCTTGTATCACCATTTATCAAACTATCTATATATTCCTAACTAGTTTTTAACTGCAACTCAACCGATAACCACTTCACTCAAGCTCCATCATTATCATTAGTCTACCCTCACCATTACAACTCTATTCGTTGTTTACTCTTGTTTGACCAAACTAACTACCACCCATCACTCTAAATTTTCTATTTGATCGAACAACCACAAACCCAATAACCACCTGCAAAACTCATTATGTTTGTTTGATTATTTCTGTTTCATTCTCTTATACACCACGATCATCATGAATCCTTTCTCTAAACTGCAAATCATTTATGTTGCTACTACAGCTAGTCTTCTTCTAAAATCAAATATTTTGCAGTTCGAACACTACCTTTAAAACCATCTTAAACCGTGAACCATCCTCCACCAACCTCAAACCCACTTGATACTATGTAAACTATTATGCTGCTTTACAGTTTCTATTTTAGGCTGAACACCCACCAAATTGTCACGAAAACCTTCCATGTTTTCTTTTCATGACCAAAGAACCACCCTCACAACCGTTGAGTATATGTTCTATTTCAACCAAGCTAAACCACCACCTTAGTCACCACACACCACCCTACAAACACCCATGAACACCAACACTATCACCACCCCGTCGCCATCTTCGATCAAACACCACCACTGAAACATAAAAAGCTGTTAACTATTACTATTTTCCTTCATTACAACCACTTCATTCAAGGTTATATCTTTCTGTTTCGATTAGGAAGAAATTCCTATTACGGTTATCCTTTAGTTTCTACTAATAAATATATGTAACGATGAAGATAGATGTTAAATAATGAATTTCGATGAAATGATTAAGGAATACTTTATGTTGATGGCTATGAGTTGTAAAGAAGATATTGACATGTATGTGAATATTAAAAGCATGATAGATACGATGCACTCCTGGTGATCACTAGATTCATGGTCCACTATCCTTTTGACACAATATTAAACTCTAATATTGCGGGTTGGTGATATTAATAACTGTAATTTTTTTTAAACCAAAATACAAATTTGGGCCGAGTCCTTGTTGGATTAATCATCAGGCCCAACAGCGGTTTTCTCTTGGGCTGAAATAAGGAAAGGGAATGAGAATGCAGGGGCATGTTGATATGTGAAATGGTGATAGTGATGATGTTTAAGTGACAAGGCAAAGGATGATGAGAAGTTTAATGATATAAGATGATGATCGATATGTACGATGATGATGAAGGTGATAAGTCATTTCTTAGGGTTTTATAGATTTAAGTTAGGAATAATTTCAGAAAAACATAATAGAGCAGAAGGTTTGGGTGCAAGTTAGGGGAACGGGAGGTTGCGAGTTCAAATCCCTGCTGTGCCATTTTTTTTCCTAGAAAAAAGAACCAAAATTTTCTATTGGGCCATGATTAGTACTTGGGCCGAGATAATATGTTTTCAGTTGGGCAGGAATCTCAATTCAGTTGAGCCGAGATCCTTTCTTTGTTAGGCCGAAAAGATAAACAGAAAAACATACTTCTTAAATAAATTAGGATTCTAAGAATAGCAGAAAAGCAGCAGATGGAGGTGTGGTATAGTGTTATTGGTTAAGCGAGAGGTCGCGGGTTCGAGCCTTGGCTGAGGCATTTGTTTTTGGGAAAAGCTTTTAAGGTAGAATACTTGTTATTCCTAATATCATTATTATTATTATTATCATTATTTTAGTAATATTATAATAAACAAATGATATTTATATAAAAATATATTTTTACAATATCCTAACTTTATTAATATTACATATTGATTTATCTTAATTGTTATTATTATAAAATATTAATTAAGTTATAAATAATAGATAAATACATTTTAATATAATCATATATACAATTATCTAAAATATATAAAATAGTTATAAATAAACTTTTTATTAATATAACATACAAATTATGAAGTATATTAATATTAATATATAAAACTTGTTTAAATGTTATTATATGTGTTAATATATATATAAATGATATAGGTTCGTGAATCTGAGGCTAACCCTGCATTGTTCAGTTTCGTCATATGTATTTTTACTACAAAATACAATATTGTGAGTTTCATTATTCCCTTTTTAAATGCTTTCGCAATATATATTTTTGGGACTGAGAATACATGCGCTGTTTTTTATAATTGTTTTACGAAATAGACACAAGTAATTGAAACTACATTATATGGTTGAATGATCGAAATCGAATATGCCCCTTTTTATTAAGTCTGGTAATCTAAGAATTAGGGAACATACACCCTAATTGACGCGAATCCTAAAGATAGATCTATCGGGCCCAACAAGCCCCATCCAAAGTACCGGATGCTTTAGTACTTCGAAATTTATATCATGTCCGAAGGATGATCCCGGAATGATGGGGATATTCTTACATGCATCTTGTTAATGTCGATTACCAGGTGTTCAATCCATATGAATGATATTTTTGTCTCTATGCATGAGACGTATGTTTATGAGAAATGGAAATATGAAATCTTGTGGTCTATTAAAAATTATGAAATGATTATTTATGTTAAACTAACGAACTCACCAACCTTTTGGTTGACACTTGAAAGCATGTTTATTCTCAGGTAAGAAAGAAGTCTTCCGCTGTGCAATTGCTCATTTAAAAGATATTACTTGGAGTCATTCATGACATATTTCAAAAGACGTTGCATTCGAGTCGTCGGGTTCATTAAGATTATTATTTAGTCAATTATAGTTGAATATATTATGATATGATTTGCATGTCATCAGTTTTCGATATAAAAAAAGTTTGTCTTTTAAAACGAATGCAATGTTTGTAAAATGTATCATATAGAGGTCAAGTACCTCGCGATGTAACCAACTATTGTGAATCGTTTGTAATCGATATGAACTTTATTCGGATGGATTAGGACGGGTCCTTTCAGTTGGTATCAGAGCGGTGGTCTTAGCGAACCAGGTCTGCATTAGTGTGTCTAACTGATAAGTCGTTAGGATGCATTAGTGAGTCTGGACTCCGACCGTGTCTGCATGTCAAAAGTTTTGCTTATCATTTAGTGTCGAAAATTATTTGCTTATCATCCTTAAAGTCTAGACACGTCTTACTGCCTCTATTGCATAGACAGTGTATAGATAAATTCATCTCTTAGCGTATCTGCTAATTCATATCTTAGCGTATCTGTTATTGTTACCTTTGCCTGACAGCTTTCCTAGATTCCTCCGTAACTTATGGGATTTTAGTATTATGTATGCATATAAAAATTATGTATTGTAGGGTACTAATCTACATCCTATAATCTATATCTTATCGAAAATCCTTCATCTGATCGTACGAGATGAATCCCTCAACCAGTTCGAGTCCCTCAAATTTCGATAACTATTCCTATAGTTATTCCGACAGCTATTTCGATATGGATATTCACCTAAGCTCCGAAAGCGGTGTCACCAGAATGAATCCATCAATCAGCCACCCCCAATTCATCTGATGGGTTCGTAGTCGACTTAATCAATGGAGACGCACAGAAGGCGATCCCATCCACTAACCGAATTCACCTTTTGGCAAAGAACCTGAAGCACTTACCGGCGAACCTGTTCGTAACACCATTTCACCCTCATTTCCCAAATATCTCGCCACGATTATATCATAAATCAGATTCTAAACCTTATTCATCTACTCATTTCGACGGACAATCATCCCGGAGTAATCGAAGAAGTCAACGAGCTTCGCGCTCGAGTAATCAATTTAGAGAACATGGTGCAAAACTTACCAGCTTCAGCAACATCACTGACACCAACAGTACCATCAGTAACAGCACCTGTATCATCAACAATCCTTGCCTCAATATCACATTCAGTACCTCGAGTACAATCATCGTTCTACGTATCGTTCTACATCAATTATCTTCGTTCTTCATGGCGATTATGTAATCTCTAATGTTTTAGAGATTATGTATTCTAGTTATAATGGTAAATCAAATGAGTTTAATATCATATTAACTCATTAAATCCATGATTACATCTGAAGAAAATATATATATGTATATATGTTTTCATAAAGATTGTAATTAAAAATTCTTTTGTGCAAACTGTTAATGGTGAAAATATTTTAACAGGTAGGTAATACCCGAGGAATATTTAAATTTCACTTTAATAAGTTACACTGTACATTCTTCGAAGCTGATTCAACAGTCATTACTATCCTACTTACATCCACAGACATACGTATTCGTTCACCACAGAATAACCATTTTCCTTCAATTTCATATTTGAATTTTGACCTATCAGAATCCGACAAGTGGCATAATGAGGAAACATTGGACAAAATAAAAATTTGTTAGAAACAAACAAATTAACTATGAGAAATTTTGTTAAGAATTCACGCTAACAAAATCCTAGCTAACTGTTTCTAGCTAATTGTAGACTAATCAACTGAGGACTACCAACAATGGACAATTAAAATGAATTAAAATATTGATTATAACATATGAAACTAAACAATTCTTCAAGTTTGCCACTTGATTTCATCTTAAACCTCATTGTATCTTGACAATTACAATATGCGTTCAAACCTTTCATGATTCTTGAAAACACCTCAATCAAGAGGATGAACCAACCGCACTTCATCTACGGAGGGAAAGATTTATGCATTTAGTTATGCACCTGGAAACTCTCGGCAACTGAGTAAAAGTTTAACACATAGCCGCGTCAGATCCTTTGGCATTTATTAGCAAAAATAACTTTGCGATCTTTTTTTTCAAAGTAGCAAATTTTGTCACAGCTTCAGCAAATCAACTTCGACTTTTCGTTCGAAACAACATTATTATCACCTTGATTATTATGTATGTTCTTTTATTGTTACCGGGGAACCTTCCATATTTTACCATATTACTAGCAGACATACCAGCAACCTCGTTACTTTTTGGCTTAAATCTCTCTGACAAATCATTATATTTATTCATTGAAACCCTATCATATACTCATCCGCATCTTGTAACGAGAACTGCCATACCAATTACCGGGAATCAGCAATCAGTATTTGAAAACTCACAGCATATCTATATCAACAGTTATATGTATGACAATTATCTCTTAGAGTTATGATCTCTCATTCTGAAGTTCTGAAAAGCACTCTGTCACAAATCAATACTCTGAATGTTGAAAAAGCTGAATGAAGCAGCAGAAACCATAGACAACCGTAAACAATCTTAATCATCAGAAGTTTGATGATAAAGAATAGTATGTTGGAAAAGCTCATAAAAGTTGGAACTGGAAAACGGATTGAGCTAACCACGAAGGAGACCAAGAAGAAATACAAGGACTATACCCTATATTCAAAGAATCCAGATAATTCTGGATCCGTTGAAATCTTTAGAGAATATCTTGCTCCGAAGTCATGTTAAAATTTTACGGAAAATCTTTCTCTATCAACCATCGAACTTAGAAATTCCAAAATATCATCATCAATATCTTCGATATTTCTGAGGTTATTTTCATAAATATTCTCGTCCAAAATTATATACCTCTTCGTGCTTCCTGTGTATCATTATATTTGAAACATTCAATAGAAAATTTAGTACCGAAAAGCAGATTATGCGAAACTATGAAGAAATCCGTGGACAAATCACAAAGAATAAGTTTGACTTCAAAGAATCCAAATAATTCAATGCCTGCTGAAGTCTTTAGCGAATATCTTGCTCCTTACTCCAAACTCTTGCGAACAAATTTTCTTCACCATCCTTCGATAATAGAAATTCTAAGATATCATAGTATCTTTCATTATAAATATCCTCCATATTTCTGAAGATATTTTCATAACTATTCTTATCTGAAATCATTAATCTCTTAGTGCTATCAGTGTTACATCATATAGAAACTGTCAGTTTCTATATTCTGTAAACTTTCGAGCTTAAAATATGAATGTTATTTAAGTAATTTTGGGAACTGATGCATGAGTTAGTATAATATAATGACACTTGATCAATGTGATTATATTACAGTAAGTCATGCTGAGTTTCTAAATGGAACATGATGATTCACAGATTATAACATCATCATGTGTCATGTTACATAACTCTGTCATTCTGCTTAACTACTGAACATATCAAGAAAGTATATTCTTGATAGTTCTATTCTCAGTGAATCTGGTAATTTGACAAATCAAATCGTGCTATTACGTTCCTTCCTATTTAGAACATTAATAATGTTCATTCTGAAACTTATATTTTCGAATTCTGGACCATTACAAGAGATGCCAAATCGCCAGAAGAAGAAAAGAAGGGACAAAGCTCTGAAATAGAAATTGGAGTATAAATCGCAGCAAATAGGAGGGAGTATTAACTGTAGATGACAATGATTATAGGAAACAGAAAGGGGGACATTGAAATATAAGGAGAGATATAAAGCCCGATAACAACGCATAAATTACAAACCGTGTATATCAATGTTTATCGCAACATAAAGACATGGGAGAATTAAAAGCACTATAACCCCAAGAGCAAAGTAGAAGTAAGCAGATTCCTCGGGTGGAAGTTGAAAAAGGAGAATGATTGTTACGATAGTAAGGATAAGGACAAGGATTAGAACTGGATTAAGCATTTCCACAATCCTTTGGATGTATGAACTAAGAAGGAAAGTATAGGAATGGTGAGAATAATAAAAGAAAAATCAGACACAACAATTGAGACAGATGACCGCATTTAATTAAAGAGATCCTAATTCCCTTAAAGTCCGAAGAATCAGATCTTATAGATTTCGAAGATTTTCTTTAATCCCTTGAAATCCGGAATTCAACCAATACAACATCAAAAGTTAAGACGAAACTTTATTTCCCATTACATTTCTTTTATGACAGCTTCACTAGTACGCTTCAAGTAATCGAATCGTTTTATCTATATTACTCAATAGTGATAAAACACTATATACCAACTCATATTCATCATAAAAACATTTTTATTGTTAGCCATGACCACCTCGTTCAAATTTTGGGACGAAATTTCTTTAACGGGTAGGTACTGTGACGACCCTGGAATTTTCGACCAAATTTAAACTTAATCTTGATATGTTCCCGACACGATAAGCAAAGTATGTAATGTTGAAGTCTAGAAAATTTTGAAACGATGTTCATATAATCATTTGACTTTTGACTATTACCGACGATTCATGAACAATTATTTGTAAATAAATATATTTATAAATATCAATATAAGTGTATATATACTATTTTGAAAGTATACTTTATTTAATAGGAATTAAAATGAAAACTAATAAATAAATAATTAAGTTACTATTAAAATGTATGTATATAAATATACATATGATAATATTATAAATCTATGTATGATTCCTATTAATAATTATTAATATATTGTAGTATATATAAAATATATAAATATATCATATTCACTAAATGTATTAAATAATATAATATTACATAATTAATAAATTATAATATTAAATGTCACAAGTTTAATTATAGTTGTTATATTATTATTAGTATTATTAATAATATTAGAATTCTATTATTATTATTATTATTATTATTATTATTATTATTATTAATATTATTAATATTATTATTAAATATATATTTAGGAGCACGATACACTACCTAAATTGAAACTGTCGACACATTAACCCAATAAAGAGGCTGTTAATATATATTCTTACATGTTTAATTTATGATATTTTTATTCATTTATTCCCATTCACCTGATCCACTTGCTAGTTCTTCTAGTACATACATTGATATATTGATTGATATTCATGCACTCAAACGAAACACTAAATCTTAAGATTCGTTTACTGTGTTAGTATGAGCCCCACATCATTTATACGTTACTTTTCTGATTGATAATTGATTTATATCATATTGAGTGAGTACAAAATTAAGAACAATAATTGGGCAACATAGCTATTTGGGAGTAAACAATAGCAAATGGTATGCCTTATAATATTAAAAAGATAACCCAACTTGCTCTTCATATATGTAAATATATACATATAAAGAAATCATTCACAACATAGCTATCAATTCTTTTTTCTTCTCTCTAGTAATCGGCTAACAATCCAAGAGTTGAGGTAGGGATACAAAACCCTCCCACCACCATTCAACGCCGGCCATACTTCACTCCCTTGGCCGTGAGCCTTCATCACCAATCAACACTACCACCGTCACCCATCACCTTATCCATCACAAACCCATGACTGCAACTAATACCACCACCTTTGAATCAATCCACAACCACCGAGACCATGGTTCACCACCCATCCATCTTGCCACCCTATCGTCCCATTTACAAACTACCTTGTATCACCATTTATCAAACTATCTATATATTCCTAACTAGTTTTTAACTGCAACTCAACCGATAACCACTTCACTCAAGCTCCATCATTATCATTAGTCTACCCTCACCATTACAACTCTATTCGTTGTTTACTCTTATTTGACCAAACTAACTACCACCCATCACTCTAAATTTTCTGTTTGATCGAACAACCACAAACCCAATAACCACCTGCAAAACTCATTATGTTTGTTTGATTATTTCTGTTTCATTCTCTTATACACCACGATCATCATGAATCCTTTCTCTAAACTGCAAATCATTTATGTTGCTACTACAGCTAGTCTTCTTCTAAATCAAATATTTTGCAGTTCGAACACTACCTTTAAAACCATCTTAAACCGTGAACCATCCTCCACCAACCTCAAACCCACTTGATACTATGTAAACTTTTATGTTGCTTTACAGTTTCTATTTTAGGCTGAACACCCACCAAATTGTCACGACAACCTTCCATGTTTTCTTTTCATGACCAAAGAACCACCCTCACAACCGTTGAGTATATGTTCTATTTCAACCAAGCTAAACCACCACCTTAGTCACCACACACCACCCTACAAACACCCATGAACACCATCACTATCACCACCCCGTCGCCATCTTCGATCAAACACCACCACTGAAACATAAAAAGCTGTTAACTATTACTATTTTCCTTCGCAGCAACCACTTCATTCAAGGTTATATCTTTCTGTTTCGATTAGGAAGAAATTCCTATTACGGTTATCCTTTAGTTTCTACTAATAAATATATGTAACGATGAAGATAGATGTTAAATAATGAATTTCGATGAAATGATTAAGGAATACTTTATGTTGATGGCTATGAGCTGTAAAGAAGATATTGACATGTATGTGAATATTAAAAGCATGATAGATACGATGCACTCCTGGTGATCACTAGATTCATGGTCCACTATCCTTTTGACACAATATTAAACTCTAATATTGCGGGTTGGTGATATTAATAACTGTAATTTTTTTTATAACCAAAATACAAATTTGGGCCGAGTCCTTGTTGGATTAATCATCAGGCCCAACAGCGGCTTTCTCTTGGGCTAAAATAAGGAAAGGGAATGAGAATGCAGGGGCATGTTGATACGTGAAATGGTGATAGTGATGATGTTTAAGTGACAAGGCAAAGGATGATGAGAAGTTTAATGATATAAGATGATGATCGATATGTACGATGATGATGAAGGTGATAAGTCGTTTCTTAGGGTTTTATAGATTTAAGTTAGGAATAATTTCAGAAAAACATAATAGAGCAGATGGTTTGGGTGCAAGTTAGGGGAACGGGAGGTTGCGAGTTCAAATCCCTGCTGTGCCATTTTTTTTCCTAGAAAAAAGAACCAAAATTTCCTGTTGGGCCATGATTAGTACTTGGGCCGAGATAATATGTTTTCAGTTGGGCAGGAATCTCAATTCAGTTGGGCCGAGATCCTTTCTTTGTTGGGCCGAAAAGATAAACAGAAAAACATACTTCTTAAATAAATTAGGATTCTAAGAATAGCAGAAAAGCAGCAGATGGAGGTGTGGTATAGTGTTATTGGTTAAGCGAGAGGTCGCGGGTTCGAGCCTTGGCCGATGCATTTGTTTTTGGGAAAAGCTTTTAAGGTAGAATACTTGTTATTCCTAATATCATTATTATTATTATTATCATTATTTTAGTAATATTATAATAAACAAATGATATTTATATAAAAATATATTTTTACATATATCCTAACTATATTAATATTACATATTGATTTAACTTAATTGTTATTATTATAAAATATTAATTAAGTTATAAATAATAGATAAATACATTTTAATATAATCATATATACAATTATCTAAAATATATAAAATAGTTATAAATAAACTTTTTATTAATATAACATACAAATTATGAAGTATATTAATATTAATATATAAAACGTGTTTAAATGTTATTATATGTGTTAATATATATATAAATGATATAGGTTCTTGAATCTGAGGCTAACCCTGCATTGTTCAGTTTCGTCATATGTATTTTTACTACAAAATACAGTATTGTGAGTTTCATTATTCCCTTTTTAAATGCTTTCGCAATATATATTTTTGGGACTGAGAATACATGCGCTGTTTTTTATAACTGTTTTACGAAATAGACACAAGTAATTGAAACTACATTATATGGTTGAATGATCGAAATCGAATATGCCCCTTTTTATTAAGTCTGGTAATCTAAGAATTAGGGAACAGACACCCTAATTGACGCGAATCCTAAAGATAGATCTATCGGGCCCAACAAGCCCCATCCAAAGTACCGGATGCTTTAGTACTTCGAAATTTATATCATGTCCGAAGGAGGATCCCGGAATGATGGGGATATTCTTACATGCATCTTGTTAATGTCGGTTACCAGGTGTTCAATCCATATGAATGATATTTTTGTCTCTATGCATGAGACGTATGTTTATGAGAAATGGAAATATGAAATCTTGTGGTCAATTAAAAATTATGAAATGATTATTTATGTTAAACTAATGAACTCACCAACCTTTTGGTTGACACTTGAAAGCATGTTTATTCTCAGGTAAGAAAGAAGTCTTCCGCTGTGCAATTGCTCATTTAAAAGATATTACTTGGAGTCATTCATGACATATTTCAAAAGACGTTGCATTCGAGTCGTCGGGTTCATTAAGATTATTATTTAGTCAATTATAGTTGAATATATTATGATATGATTTGCATGTCATCAGTTTTCGATATAAAAAAAGTTTGTCTTTTAAAACGAATGCAATGTTTGTAAAATGTATCATATAGAGGTCAGGTACCTCGCGATGTAACCAACTATTGTGAATCGTTTGTAATCGATATGGACTTTGTCTGGATGGATTAGGACGGGTCCTTTCAGAAACCAGGAACAACCAAAGCAACCACCGAATAATCCTGAATTATGGTTGTCTCACATCTCGAATGATGAGGATTTGGAGGAAAGGTTCACAACAAATAGCGCTCGTCCGATTGAGCGAACTTATTATTTAGATTGGTCGCATCTTTCATCAGTGGGTGCTAATATTGTTCGGGAGTTGCGTCGTTACTTGTGGGTAGTTTATGCGGGTAATGAGTTGAGACCTTATGAAAGGTTATTTGAGATTAATGAAGATATTTATGAGCAGATAACTATAGAGTTCTTCTCAACTGTTAGTTGTCGCCCTCGAGTCTCTCCGACCGAGGCAGATTTCTTGACGTTTAGGCTTGGCGGGTTAGAGCGTCGCATGTCTAAAGTTGAGTTGGCTCTGGCATTAGATCTATATCCTGAGTTGACTGATAATGATTTGAAGTGGCATTTGATGAATTGCAGAGTGTTCGGGGAGCAAGTTTTCAATGTAAGTGATTATTGGCCGACTGTGGCAAATGCTAGTGCTGGTCCGTTTAGTTCGAGTCGAAGTGTTCAGTCGATGCTTAGACTTCCTGAGGATCGAATAATTTTTAAGATGATTGCTACAATGTTTATGGCTAGGAGAAACGCGAACAAAATTCAGCGAAGGGATCTTTAGATCCTACAACAAATTAAACTGAGGGAGCCGATCGATGTTCCATGTATGTTAGGGGTATGGTTGTAGGAAATTGGAACAGACAACCGCACGGAACGCCCATTGTTAAGTGGGCATTTTGTTACTAGGTTGGCTCGGGCGTTTTCGGTCCCGACGAGTAGGTGTGATGTAGTGGGAGTTGAGGCGATGCCCACCAATATTCTGTTTTTCTCTAAGGCTGAGTTTATCCGTCGTGGTCCAGCAGGTTGGGTTTTGTGGTCTGATGAAGAGCAACAGCAACAGCCAGGTGAAGGTGCAGGTCGTGGACGTGGACGTGGGGCTAGTCGATCCACGTATGAGGCAGGTAGCTCGAGTGCTGCGAACGTACAAGGTACGTGGTCAATGGGTGAAGAGAGTTAGAATTCGTTGGTTAACAGTGTTGACGATTTTCATATAGAGTATAGGGACAGCAGATCAGCGTATGATGCTCAGGTGGAGCATAATCAGCGGATGTTAGCAGAGCAGCGTAGGCATAACGAGGATTTGATGACTTTGCACCAAAACAACTATGGGTCGATTAACACATCCTTGGGACAGTTTAGAACAGAGTTGGGTCGTTTGGGAGAGCGTGTTGACAGGGTTGAGTACGATGTTAGGGGAATTAGGGCCCACAATCAGTGGGAGGTCCATCAGCGACAAATTCAGCGTCAGATGCGTCAGCACCCGGAGGCGTATATTCCGACGCGAACTACCATTCCTGATTATACGTCAGTTACTCCTCCAAGACCGGATCCTTCATATGACCCTTACCAAGCTTTTCAGGATACGTATGGTGTGAATTGGGACCCTACCAGAGATTTTTGTCCGGGAAGTGATTGATTGTTGCGCATGTTATGTTGTATTTGTTTGAAACTATTTCCTTTTTAAGTTGGTCTGTACTTGAATAATTTTATTTTCTGTTTATGTACTCTGCAACTTATTTGAGGGACAAGGCGTTTCGGCATCGGGTGGTGCCACCTTGTCCCGTTTATGTAGTTCGTATGTTTTTATTTTCTTAGGTTTGTTGGTGAAACGATTTTTCAAGTCTGGCATTAAGTTCAGCAAAACTGCATGATTGATGATATTGGTGTGATGATCGGGAATGGATGATGTTCTTATGCTGGCAGTCAGTTAAGCGCCATCTATCACTGGCATTCCGCGATCAGTGGTTAACTCGATAAGTTTTTATATTTTCTTTCTCACATAACCCTTTCGATTTTTATCTATTTTTGATCTCAAGTGATGGGGACATTACTTGATCTCAAGTGTGGGTTGGGGATGTAAAATCTCTCGGGTTGGTTGTTAATGAAATCATCATCATATTAGTTTTGATTTAAAAAGACTTACGTTTCACGGGTTTTGGTCGTAAAAAAAAAATTTGAAAAATTAGGTAAAAAAAAAACAGAAAAGTTAGTTCAAAAATTAAAAAAAAGTGGAAAAATAATTGAAAATTCGGCCAAAATCTTTATTTTGAAAATTGGCTTGGTATTTTATGATATAATTCGTGTTTTCAAAGAAGCCAAAATTGTTTCACATGTTCATTATTTTGGACATGAAATCCTACGAGTTCGGGGAACTCAATAGTAGGTCACCTGTACCAAAACGGGTGTAAACCGTGAGAGAGCGGTGATTGCATAGCGTGATTGTGACCGAATCACGTGCCTGATCACAAACTTTTGGTTACTTGGTATAGCAGACTTCCGAAACTATATCATTTTATTATTACATCATCTAATGGTGTGATACTGTGGGAAGAGGAGCCAAGAGCTTCACCAGTGTTATCCTTTTGAGGAACAATAGCTACGTGCTTGTGTTTGCTCAGACAACACAACCCATAGCCAAAAGCTATGGCACCCAAAGGTTTTTGGGATTTATTGGAAGGGTAGTATCTACTTCCTACCTTTCTTAAAACAAGCAGAAAAGCTTGTCATGTGGGAAGTAGGCAAACCGGTGTCAATTAAAACAGATTGGCACTTCCGAGTGACTCAGATCCACTCATTAAGGAAGTAAAGTCTTCCGACCGTTTTACTTGGTACGTATACCTCTTAAGCGTACCATTTCATTACCCATCATTTCACGATGAGGTACTGTTAGAGGAGAAAGTCTTGAACTTTCAAAACATGTTCATTATTTTGAATGTGAAATCCTACATGAACATAAAAATTCATACGTAGGTCATCTGCACCAAGGCGGGTGTCAACAGTATGAACGGTGATAGTGGCGTGAGGTCGAAACCGGACCATTCGCTAGATCGAAAACTTAAACAGGGCGATCCTCATTGTTTCTCCTAACAAGGACAATGTCGCACCCGACCACCTTATTTAACCACACATGATGTATCTTTTCCATCCTTAAGGGAGTCAAGTCTCCCGAACGACACACTTGCTGATTTGTTTCAGAAGATGTAGTCCAGACCAGTTGTAGGGTGACGAAAAATCTTGAAAAGTCATTGCTAAAATTTTCTGGAAATCTACCAGGCCTCAATGTCAAACAGGGAAACTGGTAGTTAAAGCTTATCTCAATGAGGGAGATTTGCTAGCCAAATGGGAAGCGCACCATGATACACAAAATGTCAGTGATTGATCAGATTCCCAGTGGATAACCTCCGGAAAGGTAAGATATCAGCTTTTAAGCCTGATGAATCTCAATCTTTATGGTTGACTTAACGGATTAGATGATCACCTCATGATTATCGATGATATCTGGAAGTAATGTGTATCCTCCTAAGCACAATATTTTCTTACCGACATATCGCGATGTTAGGTACTGTGGGAGGCATTGGCTTGACCAATTGCGGGGTAGCCCGTGCGTTCTTTTGGCACACATGTTCGATTGCTATACTTTTTGGTGCTCGGTTTCCACTTGATTCCCGTTTACTTTGAAGACTTATTTTATGATTCAAGATTCTCTACTTCATCAGTATGGTACGTTATTCGCGATTATCTTTGGATACTATATCCATTACATATTGATTGCGGTTTGGGAAGTTATTTCGGGGGAATGCAAGTTGGAACCATGGTGGTTATTTACTCCAAATCGTGCCCACGCTAGTTGTTGTTGGTTTGGTTTCTTGTTCGTTTGGTTCTACATACATGTTTGAAGAGTTATTATATGGTAGAAGATTATTATCGAGTTTAATTTCTTGAGGACAAGCAAAACTCTAGTGTGGGGTTGTTTGATATCGCATATTTCATACACGTTTTCCTTAGCGATATCGGGTACATTTTGGTCCTTTTGGATACGATTTGGTGTTATTTTGATAAGTGTTTTGAAAGTTCGAGTTCTAAGACCAAGGAGATGAATTTTGAAGATATTTGATGGTTTTTAGTGATTTTATATGAAAGCAAGTGAAAGGGATTGGTTTGATTCGAGTTTGGTTCGAAAACAGGTGATTTTAGTGAGTTTTCAGCTCAGATTCAGCAAAAAGGGGCCTGGAGCGCCGCTCCAAAAGGTCGCGCGCCGCTCCAATGGGCATAAAAATCAGTTCGACAGTTTTCAGAAGACCAGAAAGCAGTTTTACAGCAAATGGTGCGCCGCGCACCCATTTGGCGCGTCGCGCGGGTACCTGGCGCGCCGCGCCACTTTGAGCCCGGTTCAGTTTTTGTTTCCTATTTAAAGCCCGAAAAATACCCTAACTTGACACTTTCGCATCCAGACGATTTCCAGCAGCTTTTTGACGAACTTAGGTGATTTTTGGGGTTTTTCAAGGTCATTCTAACACATCAATCATTCCGGAAACAAGTCTCGATCCATCTATCAATCTAGAACAAAATTTTCATTATGTTTAATTCTTATCATCATTATGAATACTCTTAATTATTTATTTGTGATTTTTGTTCTAGCCATGATTGGCTAAGCTTTTAATGTTTGTCTAGATTGAATATTCGTATGTTTTTGGATGATACTTTAATGTTTTATTGATTAATGCATGATAATTATGAGTTTTGATTAAGAACAATTCTTGTGGGTGTTGATTATTGTTACTAGGTTGATTAGTGATCTTGTTTGAACAAAGGGAACCCTGTTTCAATTTAGTACACTAGTTTTCAATTGATTTGTCTTAACCAATTGAGTGCTTACTGGACCAAGGGGGTAAACCGGGTAACAAGGATTAAACAAAACAGGGGTGAATTGTGTGGAGCGAACGCGTAACCAATTGAATCTTAATCTTGTAGTTAGTTAATTACTAAGTCACAAACGAAAGAGGTCTTTGGTGAAAGGGAACCCTAAGCCAATAAATCTAAGTTTGACGTGTTTGCTAAAAGAGAACTCTGGGTAAACCGACTCTGTAGTTGCATGTATTGATAAATTGAACTAGTGCTTAATAACAAATCATCCGACACTACGAATAGGAGATCTAGGTGAACATTCTTTTATCCATTGAATTCAAATATCTTTACTTTTTGTTGAGTCTGCATTTATCTTTATAAACTTAAAAATACAAAAATATTGTCTTTTACTTTTAATCAATCTTTGATTTGGCTAATCGTTAAATAGCCACAAAACAAACTATCTCGTACTTTCGATTTTCATAGATTACCTTAGTTTATTTTATTAGTTACAATCTTAATTCTCACGTTTAAACTGTCCTTGGAACGATTTCGGAATTACCAATTTTATACTATTACACGATCGGGTACACTGCCCGTTAGTGTGTAGTAATCTTTTAACTGGCATTTTCCATTATAAATTATAGACACGATATCACACATCAAGTACCAATCAGATAATAAACGTATTTGGTTTTTGATTATTTTATTTACCTGCTACCCTTTGTCTGATTGAGAAATACTCAGGTTCTTATATTTAATCGACCAACGAAGGATATGTTTTAGGCATCCCAAATTCCTTTTCGTTACCATTATCAATTATCAATAATAATTAATCCAATCTGTTGAATCAAAACAGAAAATATAACTGAACCCGTTTTTATTTTACTCTGTTCTTGATTCATTTTATCAAAAGCCCGTTTTCAAATCATATTTCAAAATCTATAAAAGCAGTTTTGTTAGGAACAATCTAATGAAGCTATCTGCAAAATCTCATCTTCTAATTCTTCAAAACGAAAACGAATTCTTGAGTCAAAGTTTAGTTTCAAAAAGTCAAACAGTTTAATCTTTGAGAAATTCGTCATTGTTTGACTGTTTCAAGTACAATTGATGGCTCCTAAAGTTTCTAAAAACGACTTACAACCTATTTCGTGTAGAAACCTTCTTTTATTACGACCTTAAAATCAAAATCAAATATCAAGTTGTTCATTATGTTCAGCGACGGGTTCAGTATATGTTTTCAAAGTTTTTTTTTTTAATTTTTCTTTTGTTTTAAATGGATAAATCGAATTTCCAGTTGTTTCTGTACTCATAAGAAATTCTAAAAAAAATCCGTTTATAGAAACCCCAATAAAATTGTGTATCTGGTCGATTATTGGGATGAAGAAGGAAACGAAATCAGTTATATATTATACGGGTTATATATATTCTAGGGGAAACCATATCAGAAAAAATAGGTAGCGGTTCAATGGTTAAGGGTGTTTCGGGTTGAGCGAGAGGTCTCGGGTTTGAGCCCTGGCAGTGACGTATTCTTTTTTAAAATGTTTCTTCAAAGGTAGTACTTTAAACTTATTATTTTTATTATTATTATTATTATTATTATTATTATTATTATTATTATTATTATTATTATTATTATTATTATTATTATTATTATTATTATTATTATTATTATTATTATTATTATTATTATTATTATTATTATCATTATTATTATTATTATTATTATTATTATTATTATTATTATTATTATTATTATTATAATTGTTATTATAATTATAATTATTATTATTATTATTATTATTATTATTATTATTATTATTATTATTATTATTATTATTGTTATTATTATTATTGTTATAATTATTATCATTAGTATTATCACAAATTTGATTATTATTATTATTAGTATTATTAATTAACACTTATTATCATTATTATAATTATAGTAGGTAAATTAATATTAATATTATTATCATTACAAAGTACTAAAATTTAGTATTATTATTATTATTATTATTATTATTATTATTATTATTATTATTATTATTATTATTATTATTATTATTATTATTATTACCAAGATTAATATAAGCATTGTATCATTATTATGATTATTATGATAAAGGATAATATAGTTATTATTATCACTATCATTATTATAAATATTATTATAATTACTATTATTATTGTTATTACTAATATTATTATCCAAATAATTATAATTATTAAGTACTATAATTATTAATATTAACATTATTAATAAGATTATTGTCATTACAAACATTAGTGTTAGTATTAACATTATTATTATCATTAATATCAGTATTATTATTATGAGTAAGTATTATTTATATTATCATTATTATGAGTATGATTAATATTATTATTACGAAAATAATACAATTTATTAATATTTTCATAAATATTAGCATTACTATCATTTTATAAATACTAGAGTTATTATCATTAACATAAGTATTATTAATAGGATTAATATTATTAGTATTATTAATATTAAAAATTATTATCATTATAATCAAATACATTTTTTTACTATTATTAATATTACATATTATTATGTATATATAAAAAAATATACATATAAGTAATATTACATAAGTATGAGTTAATTATAATAACAATTTTTATATAAAGATTCACATACAACAAATTAGGTATATATATATATATATATATATATATATATATATATATATATATATATATATATATATATATATATAACCATATATAACCATATAAATAATGATCATTTTCAATCACATAAACAAATTAGATATATATATTATAAAGTTATAATATATGAAAATTGTTCAGTTACAATTATATGAATTAATATATATACAAATGATATAGGTTCGTGAATCCAAGGCCAACCCTGCATTGTTCTTTTGTTCAATGCCGTCATATGTATTTTTACTACAAAATACAGTATAGTGAGTTTAATTACTCACTTTTTAAATGCTTTTGCAATATATATTTTTGGGACTGAGAATACATGAGCTGTTTTTATAAATGTTTGACGAAATAGACACAAGTATTTAAAAACATTCTACGATTGAGTTACGAGTACACCGGATATCACCCCTTTATAGTCTGGTAATCTAAGAATTAGGAAACCGAGCTCCTAATTAACGCGAATCCTAAAGATAGATCTATGGGCACTCACAAGCCCTAGTCAGAGAATTTGAACTGCTTTAGTACTTCGAAATAGGTATACAACCGCCAGCTTTAAAAGATATGATCTGTTTGTGAGGTGTACATAACCATCATATTTAAAAGAGTGGCCTGTTTGTATGCTTTTTCATGACCGTGCGGAATTCCAGTATGCAGGGGATATTCTATATGCATCTTGTTAAGGTCAATTACCAGGTGTTTATATATCGTATGAATGATTTTCCAGCAGTGAGCAGACCTGCACAGATTGTTTTTGAAATATGAGTATCTTGTGGTCTATTATATTATCTGAAATGATTATTTATGATAAACTAATGAACTCACCAACCTTTTGGTTGACACTTTAAAGCATGTTTATTCTCAGGTATTAAAGAAACCTTTCGTTGTGCATTTGCTCATATTAGAGATATTACTTGGAGTCATTCATGACATATTTCAAAAGACGTTGCATTCGAGTCGTCAAGTTCATCAAGATTATTACTAAGTCAATTATAGTTGGATATATTATGAAATGGTATGCATGCCGTCAACTGTCGATGTAATGAAAGTTTGTCTTTTAAAAAAATGAATGCAATGTTTGTAAAATGTATCATATAGAGGTCAAGTACCTCGCGATGTAACCAAATGTAATGTATTCGTCCAGATGGATTAGGACGGGTCATGAAATTTGATTCCATTTCTGCAAAGTTAGATGCTTTCGAGAGACGAATGGAAAAGATGACTAAAGATATTCACGCAATACGAATTAGTTGTGAGCAGTGTGGAGGACCACATTTGACAAAAGATTTTCTCAGTATTGAACAAACAATGGAACAAAGAGGGAATGTTTCATATATGAACCAAAGGCCTGGAAATAATTATCAAAATAATTATCAATTGCCAAGACCAAACTACAATTAAAATCAGAATTATAACCGAAATGTTCCATACAACAACCAACAAGGTCCTAGCAATCAACAAATATCTAACAATGCTTACAACTAGCAAAGACCTATTTTTCTAAGTAAACCACCACAAATCGATGATAAAAAGCCAAATTTAGAAGATATAATGTCAAAGCTAGTTGAATCTCAAACGCAGTTTTTCATATCTCAGAAACAAACTAATAAACAAAATACTTAAGCATTTAGAAATCAACAAGCTTCTATTCAAAATTTGAAACAAGAAGTAAGTAACCTAGCAAGGTTGATAGGTGAAAGAAAACCGGAGAGTCTACCTAGCGATACAAATGCTAACCCCCGAAATGAAACAGCTAAAGCCATTACCACACGAAGTGGTATTACACTCAAACCACCTGAAATGCCTGTAAATTCTAATGACTCTATTCCTACTACACTGGCACCACATGTGACGACCCGAAAATTTCCGACCAAATTTAAGCTTAATCTTTATATGTTTCTGACACGATAAGCAAAGTCTGTAATGTTGAGTCTCAAAAAGTTTGAACTGTTTCATATATTCAATTGACCTTCGACTGCTCTCGATGATTCACGAACAATTAATTGTAAATAGATATGTGTGTATGTATATAAATAATAATTCAAAATATAATTTGAAGTATTATATGTTGTTGTTATTAAAAATTAATAAAATAAAAATAGGATATTATAATAATTATTATTTAAAATATATCTCTATATATAAATAAAGTATATTAAAAAATAAATATTAAATGATTGTAATACTCGTTTGATGTTCCGATTGATATTAAGCAAGTTAAATTCAAACTTATGTAATTTTAAAATAAACGGTGATACGAAAATGAGTTCTATAAATTTTAGGCTTATTAAAAATGTATTTAGGAACTATTTGTTAAGTTTTAACACTTTTTATATTTTACCCAGAATTGAGAGGAACAATTGATGTAATTTTTATTTAACAAATTAAGGATCGAATTTTATACCATAATGACCAAAATAAATAAATATAGTTTGTAATGACCCGGAAATTTCCGACCAAATTTAAACCTTAATCTTTATATGTTTCCGACACGATAAGCAAAATCTGTAATGTTGAGTCTAGAAAATTTGAAAATCTATATTCGGATAATTATTTACCTTTTGACTATGCTCAACGATTCACGAACAATTTTTATAAATGAAAATGTATAAATATATACATAAAAATAAATTTATATATTAATTTAATACAAATTTAATCATCAGAGTAAATAGGTAACAATATATATTTTTAAGATAAAAGGGTGTAATTAAAAAGAATTTATATGAGTATATATATGATTTCTATACATGAATAGTATTGTATGTAAACGGATAAAAACTTTATACTCAAAATAAATTATAATATATAATCATTAAATATTATATGATTAATAATATGTAATATTAATATATTAAATTTAATAACAAGTTAAAATATAGTCATTATAGTGATATTATTATTAATTTCATATATTTTTTTTACATTAACAATAATATCAGTTTTATTAAAACGATTAATTTTAATATATAATATATAGATAATAAATCTAATATGTGTAGTTTGATATATTATTGTTATTATGTTATAATTATAATTATCAGTATCATTATTAAATTGTTATTATGTTATTATGTTAAAACTGTTATTATTATTATTATTATCATAAATATTATTAATACATTTAATAATTATTAATTAATTAAAATTATTAATAACAGATAGGTATCTGTTTCAGTCTCCATCAGCTCCATTTTTTTTTTCTTCTGTTTCCTGTTTAGCTCGTGAATTATTGTCTAACCTATTCAAGAAACAAACAAACAATATTATCTTATATATATAATATATACTCGAGTCTGTTAAAGGGAAGAAAAACAGAAAAATAACAAATAACAGACCCATAAACTCGGTTTTTCAACTTTATAGTCATATCATAAATTCGAATTATAAATCAAAAAGTAAAAATGCAGAAAGATTAGAAATCTTTTACTGAATCTATCTGCAAAAATTCAGAATCCAATTCTTTGTATCGAGTGAGAATTTTTGAAGTCAAATATAATTTCTAAAAGTCAAATGATATGTTCATCACGAAATTGGAATTTGTTTTAATGTTTCTGTTTCAATTGATGGTTCAGAAAGTTTTTAATAAGGATTTAGAACCTTTTTCATGTTGAAGTCGATGTCTATAACAGCCTCAAAGATCGAATTCAATTTAAAGATAATACACGATATTATTTTCTGTTTCAGTTTTTTTAAATTCTGTTGTTTTAATCAGTTCCAACACTTTTAAAACGTTTTTGTATAAGTTTAAATCTCAAAATTTTCTTGTAAAATTTGTTGTTAATTGAGTTGGAGCTCTGATCGAATTTAAAAGGAAGAAGAAGGTGAATAAGAGTAAACTGGGTTATATTTAGACAAAAGGGATACAAAACAGATAAATTGATTTGGTTAAGTGGTCGTGTGGGTGTTTGTCTGATCCAGAGGTCACATGGTCGAATCAGATAGCTGCCATAATTTTTTTTTTTTTTGGGAAAAACTATTAAAGGTAATTATTATTATTATTATTATTATTGATATTATTATTGATATTATTATTGTTATTATTATTATTATTATTATTATTATTATTATTATTATTATTATTATTATTATTATTATTATTATTATTATTATTATTATCATTACAAGTATTATGAGAATAATATAAATTAGTATTATTTCATAAACATTTGTATTAGTAATATTTTATAATTATTAGTATTATCATTACGTAGTATTATTATTATTACTATTTTTAATAATGTTAACAAATCAATAAAAGCATTGTTATTAATATTATCATGAGTATCGTTATTAAATAATTATAAAATTTTTTTTATCATAAACATCTTTAATGGTAAAATTAGTATTTATTTTACATTTATTATTATATTTATCACTAAAAGGATTTTTTTAACATTTTTATTTTTAATAGTAATAATAAGTATTATCAATATTATCATTTCACCATTATAAATACCATTTTAATATTAGTACAATTAGTAGTTTTAACAAACAAACGATATATATATTTTATACAACAAAAATTAATATTTTCATATACAAAATAAATACATGAAACATATATATATATATATATATATATATATATATATATATATATATATATATATATATATATATATATATATATATATATATATATATATATATATATATATATATATATATTTGATATAAAAATGATATAACTAATAAATTTAATCATATAAATATATATATTGATCGATTTTGAATATGTGTATTAATAAATAAACAAATGATATAGGTTCGTGAATCCGAGGCCAACCTTGCACATGTTCATAGATGTTATATGTATTTTTACTACAAAATACAGTATGGTGAGTATATAGTCCCTTTTAAATTCTAAATATTTTGGGATGAGAATACATGCATTTTATAATTTACGTTATGGACACAAGTGATCAAAAATAAATTCTATGTTGAGTTGTACCATGGCATATTTCTTTATACTTGGTAGCTAATATTTACCTGAGGAATGTAAACGCGAATCCTGTTGATAGATCTATCGGGCCTGACAACCCCAACCGGGCTGGACGACCAGTTTTTCAACGGTTGCACAGTACTTCGTTTCTGTATACTACACTTGGTACAGTGTAGCGATTATTTAAGAATATGCTGCGATGTTTTAAATGTTAAGTATGGTTACCAAGTGCTCAACTACTTTTACATACACTTGCGAGTGTATTATGTTTAAATATATGAAATCTTGTGGTCCATAGTTATAACGCTACTAGCATCAAACCTATATCTCACCAATTTTATGTTGACGTTTTAAAGCATTTTATTCTCAGGTACGAATTAAGTCTTCCGCTGTGCATTTGCTCATGTTAAGGACATTACTTGGAGTCGATCATCGCAATGGGACCAAATGTTGACGACTTCGTCCTGGAGGATTAGGACGGGTTGTTACAGGTGGTATCAGAGCTAGTTTAATGCCGTTTATGAGCGGGTTAATCGTAGAGGGGGTTCTCACAGTGTTACCTGTGACGAAGCATTGGCTCTTACTCCTCGCGGTCCCTATTAGGGTTGGCTGTACGTTGCCGAGAGGCGGGCCGTAAAATCAGTGTCTGAGGTACGCTCAGTGGTCACCAGGCGGTTAGCTGGGAAGGCACTGAGTGTGATGCGTCCCCACTGTTGTTACAGGTGGTATCAGAGCGTTGGTCCTAGTGAACCATGTCTTGCATTAGTGGGTCTAACTGATAGTTGTTAGGATGCATTAGCAAGTCTGGACTTCGACCTTAGCTGCATATTATAAGTATTGTATATCATTCCCAGTGGAAAATTTCCTGCTAATCATTCCTAAGTCTAAACACGACTTCCTGCACTTATTTGATAGATAGTGTACAGAAAAATTCATATCTTAGCGTATCTACTAATTCATATCTTAGCATATCTGTTACTGTAGACTTTATCTGACACGTTTCCTTAAATCCCTTCGTAATCTACGGGATCTTCTGTACTATGTATAGGTATTCTATATAATTAGAATACCATCCGATATCCGAAAATCATTTCATATCGAAAAATCCTTTATTCAATCGTACGCAATGGAACTCACCATTAGATCAAGTCTCTCGGATTCCGATATGGAGTCCCACTCCAGCTCCGAAAGCAGCGTCACCAGAATGAATCAATCAATCAGCCATCCCCAATTCATCAGATGGGTTTCGTAGTCGACTTAATCAATGGAGATGAGAAGAAGGCGATCCTTTCCAATAACCGAATTCACCTCTTGGTGAAGAACCTGAAACACTTACCGGCAAACCTATCCGAAACACCATCTTTAGCCTCATCTCCAGGGTAGCTAGTCACAATTATCTTCTATCTAAAATTCTGAACCTTATTCATTCGCCCATTCCTACCGACAACCATCCCGGAATAATAGAAGAAGTCAACGAACTTCGCGCTTGAGTTGTAGTTTTGGAAAATGTGGTGCAAAACTTACGAGCACCAGTAGCATCACCGTCAATAACAATACCACCAACACCAACAACCCAAATTTCAACATCACATGCCTCAATATCTCATTCTGTACCTCGAGTATAATCATCATTCTACGCATCGTTCTATCTACTTTATCTTCATTCTACATATCGTTCTATATCGATTATCTTCGCTTGACATGGCGATTATGTAATTTCTAAAGTTTTAGAGATCATGTAATCTAGTACTAACAATAAATCAAATGAGTTTAATATCTTATTGACTCATGATTACATCTGAAGAAAATATATATGCAAGTATATTTTCATAAAGATTGTAATTAAAAATTCTTTCGTACAAACTGTTAATGATAAAAATATTTTAACGGGTAGGTAGTACCCGAGGAATATTTAGATTTCACATTAATAAGTTACACTGTACATTCTTCGAATCTGATTCAACAGTCATTTTCTATCCTACTTACATTCCCGGAGATACAAATCCGTTTACCACAGAATAACCAATTTCATTCAATTTCATATTTGGATTTTGACCTGTCAGAATCCAGCAAGTGGCATAATGAAGAAAATATTAGATATGATAAAAATTGTTAGAAACAAACAAATTAATTAAGAGAAATTTTGTTAGGAATCCACGCTAACTGTTCCTAGCTAACTGGTTACATTTTATTTATCGCAATTTAATTATCGAAATTTTATTTATCGTCATTTAATTTCTGTTATTTACTTTTACGCACTTTAAATAACGGGACACGTATGCAAGGTTTCGACCTATCATATCGACCCATCTATATATATATATATATTTCGGAACAACCATAGACACTCTGTATGTGAATGTTGGAGTTGGCTATACAGGGTTGAGGTTGATTCCAAAATATATATATGGTTTGAGTTGTGATCAATACTGAGATCGGTACACAGGTCACGATACGTATTAATTAATTCGAATATTATATATTAAATTATATATGAATATATTGGACTATTGGACAATTGGACTATTGGACTGCTAACTTTGGACAATTAAAATGAATTAAAATATTGATTATAACATATGAAACTAAATAATTCTTCAAGTTTGCCACTTGATTTCATCTTAAACCTCATTTGTACCTCGACAGTTACAATCCGTGTTCAAATCTTTTCATGATTCTTGAAAACACCTCAATCGAGAAGTTGAACCAAGCTCACTTCATCTACGGAAGAAAAGATTTATGCACCTAAAAAAAAAACTCTCGAACCCAAATTCATAGTTTAACACGTACCGTGTTGAATCCTTTATCATTTATTAGCAAAAACAATCTTACGATTCCTTTTCAAAGTAGCCAATTTCGTCACAGCTTCAGCAAGTTAATTTCGACTTCTTTGTAAGACTAGTATTATTATAACCTCGATATATATACGTTGTCCTTTAGCTGTCATTACCGGAGAACCTTTTATATTCCGCGACATCATCAGCAGATGTACCAACAGCTCGTCATCTCTTTGGCGGAATCCGCAATCAGTATTTTGAAAATCTCACAGAACTTCTCCAGTTATACCTACAATGTCTACCCCTAAGAATTTCATACTCCGAATGTGAAGTTTCTGAAAAACACCCTGAACTGCAAACTAGTTCTTGAAATGCTGATGAAGCAGCAAAAACTGTAAACGACTTTAACAAGTCAAAAGTTGACGATAAAGTACAGAGTGTTGGTAAGGCTCAGAAAAAGAGAAGGTTTGGAACTGGAAAATGGATTGAGCAAAGTATGAATGAAGCTGTGGATAAATCACAAGGACTAAACCTGCCTTCAAAGGATCCAAATGATTCAGTGCCTGCTGAAATCATCAGCAAACACCTTACTCCTCATTCTAAACCTTCACATACAAATCTTTTACATCATCCATCGATGATAGAAAATTTAAGATATCATCGTGTCTTTCATTATAAATATCCTCGAAATTTCTGAAGATATTTTCATAACCATTTTTATCTGAAATCATTTATCACTCCGTAACATCTGCGTTACAACATAAAAGAAACTGTGTTAGTTTCTAAATTCTGAAATCTTCAAGTTTAAAATATGAATGTTTTTGAAGTAGTGTTGGGAACTGAAGCATGAATTAGTATAATATAATGACACTTGATCAACGTTATTATATTACAGTAAGTCATGTTGAGTTTCTAATGAAGCATGATGATTCTCAGCACCGTCATCATGTGCCATGTTACACGGCTCTTACAATTTATCTAAATTCTAAAAATATCAAGAAAATATTTCTTGATGATTCGGTCTTTCCCAGGATATTCTGGTAATTTGACAAATCAAAATCGTGCCATTACCAATTCTTTCTTAGGATATTAACCATGTTCATTTCGAATTTCATACCTATAAATTTCGGATCATTGCTCTCTTGACTTGAGGACGGGAAGAAGAAACGAAAGGACAAAGCCCCGAAAAAAAAAATTGGAGTAAAAATCGCAGCAAATAGGAGAGAGTATTAATTGTGGATGACAATGATTACGGAAGACAGAAGTAGGGACATCGAAATATAAGGGAAGATATAAAACACAATAACAACCCTAAAACTACAAACCGTGCATATCAATACGTATTGCCACGTAAAGGCGCGGGAAAATTAATAACACTATAACCCCAAGATAATAGTAAAAGTAAATAAGATCCTCAGATGGTAGATGAAAGAGAAGGATGATAGATGTGAAAATTAAGAGTATATCAAGAATTAGAATGGGATGGAGCATATTGGCGAATGTCTTAAAATAGGAATTAAGGAGAAAGAGTAGAAGATGTGAGTTGTGGAAAATAAGGAAACGAAAGAGGTGGATTTATAGTGAAATATCCGACAGAGCAATCGAAACAGATTATTGCATATAATCAAAGAAGATCCTGATTTCCCTAATCACCAAAGAACCAAATCTTATTACGTAAGATTTTCTTTAAATCCCATAAATCCCGGAAATCAATAGTAATTACGTCATCGGTTGAAACGAAAATATTTATTTACTCATTTCACTCTTTTGTGATAGCTTCACTCGTGCGCTTCACATGATCGAATCGTTTTATCTATATCTCTCAATACTGATAAAACTCCATTATTACCTCATATTCGTCATGAAAACATTCCTATTGTTATCCATGACGACCTCTATCAAATTTCGAGGGCGAAATTTCTTTAACGGGTAGGTACTGTAATGACCCGGAAAATTTCGGCCAAATTTAAACCTTAATCTTTATATGTTTCCGACACGATAAGCAAAATCTGTAATGTTGAGTCTAGAAAATTTGAAAATCTATATTCGGATAATTATTTACCTTTTGACTATGCTCAACGATTCACGAACAATTTTTGTAAATAAAAATGTATAAATATATACATAAAAATAAATTTATATATTAATTTAATACAAATTTAATCATCAGAGTAAATAGGTAACAATATATATTTTTAAGATAAAAGGGTGTAATTAAAAAGAATTTATATGAGTATATATATGATTTCTATACATGAATAGTATTGTATGTAAACGGATAAAAACTTTATACTCAAAATAAATTATAATATATAATCATTAAATACTATATGATTAATAATATGTAATATTAATATATTAAATTTAATAACAAGTTAAAATATAGTCATTATAGTGATATTATTATTAATTTCATATATTTTTTTTACATTAACAATAATATCAGTTTTATTAAAACGATTAATTTTAATATATAATATATAATATATAGATAATAAATCTAATATGTGTAGTTTGATATATTATTGTTATTATGTTATAATTATAATTATCAGTATCATTATTAAATTATTATTATGTTATTATGTTAAAATTGTTATTATTATTATTATTATTATTATCATAAATATTATTAATACATTTAATAATTATTAATTAATTAAAATTATTAATAACAGATAGGTATCTGTTTCAGTCTCCATCAGCTCCATTTTTTTTCTTCTGTTTCCTGTTTAGCTCGTGAATTATTGTCTAACCTATTCAAGAAACAAACAAACAATATTATCTTATATATATAATATATACTCGAGTCTGTTAAAGGGAAGAAAAACAGAAAAATAACAAATAACAGACCCATAAACTCGGTTTTTCAACTTTATAGTCATATCATAAATTCGAATTATAAATCAAAAAGTAAAAATGCAGAAAGATTAGAAATCTTTTACTGAATCTATCTGCAAAAATTCAGAATCCAATTCTTTATATCGAGTGAGAATTTTTGAAGTCAAATATAATTTCTAAAAGTCAAATGATATGTTCATCACGAAATTGGAATTTGTTTTAATGTTTCTGTTTCAATTGATGGTTCAGAAAGTTTTTAATAAGGATTTAGAACCTTTTTCATGTTGAAGTCGATGTCTATAACAGCCTCAAAGATCGAATTCAATTTAAAGATAATACACGATATTATTTTCTGTTTCAGTTTTTTTAAATTCTGTTGTTTTAATCAGTTCCAACACTTTTAAAACGTTTTTGTATAAGTTTAAATCTCAAAATTTTCTTGTAAAATTTGTTGTTAATTGAGTTGGAGCTCTGATCGAATTTAAAAGGAAGAAGAAGGTGAATAAGAGTAAACTGGGTTATATTTAGACAAAAGGGATACAAAACAGATAAATTGATTTGGTTAAGTGGTCGTGTGGGTGTTTGTCTGATCCAGAGGTCACATGGTCGAATCAGATAGCTGCCATAAATTTTTTTTTTTTTGGGAAAAACTATTAAAGGTAATTATTATTATTATTATTATTATTGATATTATTATTATTATTATTGTTATTATTATTATTATTATTATTATTATTATTATTATTATTATTATTATTATTATTATCATTACAAGTATTATGAGAATAATATAAATTAGTATTATTTCATAAACATTTGTATTAGTAATATTTTATAATTATTAGTATTATCATTACGTAGTATTATTATTATTACTATTTTTAATAATGTTAACAAATCAATAAAAGCATTGTTATTAATATTATCATGAGTATCGTTATTAAATAATTATAAAAATTTTTTTATCATAAACATCTTTAATGGTAAAATTAGTATTTATTTTACATTTATTATTATATTTATCACTAAAAGGATTTTTTTAACATTTTTATTTTTAATAGTAATAATAAGTATTATCAATATTATCATTTCACCATTATAAATACCATTTTAATATTAGTACAATTAGTAGTTTTAACAAACAAACGATATATATATTTTATACAACAAAAATTAATATTTTCATATACAAAATAAATACATGAAACATATATATATATATATATATATATATATATATATATATATATATATATATATATATATTGATATAAAAATGATATAACTAATAAATTTAAACATATAAATATATATATTGATCGATTTCGATTATGTGTATTAATAAATAAACAAATGATATAGGTTCGTGAATCCGAGGCCAACCTTGCACATGTTCATAGATGTTATATGTATTTTTACTACAAAATACAGTATGGTGAGTATATAGTCCCTTTTAAACTCTAAATATTTTGGGATGAGAATACATGCATTTTATAATTTACGTTATGGACACAAGTGATCAAAAATAAATTCTATGTTGAGTTGTACCATGGCATATTTCTTTATACTTGGTAGCTAATATTTACCTGAGGAATGTAAACGCGAATCCTGTTGATAGATCTATCGGGCCTGACAACCCCAACCGGGCTGGACGACCAGTTTTTCAACGGTTGCACAGTACTTCGTTTCTGTATACTACACTTGGTACGGTGTAGCGATTATTTAAGAATATGCTGCGATGTTTTAAATGTTAAGTATGGTTACCAAGTGCTCAACTACTTTTATATACACTTGCGAGTGTATTATGTTTAAATATATGAAATCTTGTGGTCCATAGTTATAACGCTACTAGCATCAAACCTATATCTCACCAACTTTATGTTGACGTTTTAAAGCATGTTATTCTCAGGTACGAATTAAGTCTTCCGCTGTGCATTTGCTCATGTTAAGGACATTACTTGGAGTCGATCATCGCAATGGGACCAAATGTTGACGACTTCATCCAGGAGGATTAGGACGGGTTGTTACATAGTTAATTTAAAAATATGGGATTTTTCTGAAGACTTTTATTCGCCACTGATTAACAATGGAGTATGAAATTTTGTCCGTGAAAGGCGACGGCTAACTATCTACACGTTTATATTTCTTTAATTATTATATTATTAATATTATTATTATATTATAGATTATAGCTATTTTTGTTCTCAACTGCATGATATATTCTATATTCGTGATATGTGTTTATGTGATTGATTGAAAACTACTGTACCACTTTATGAATTCTTTACAAATTGAGATTTATATATGTACATTATATATTTAATTACATACATATACTGATACACTATATTTATATATGAACAACTCAACCATCTAGTAAACATCATCACCTCACTTCTATATCTTTTTCTTCTTCTCTTTTTCACAATATCACTCTTGATCCACCTCTATAATCCCTCCACATCACGGCTACCTTCCATTACTTTTCGTCATGTAACCACCAGCAAAAATCACACACACCCGATCACTTCAATATTGATACAACCATCAACTTGTTATTTCCTTATTACCTTGTGAACTATCATCTTCACCCATCAAGAACCTAACACCAAAGATCACCACTTTAGTGCAACCACAATCCATCAAGATCACCCCAGCGAACAACAAGCAATGAAGGTTGCTATATTTGTCTTCTGTTACCACCACCTTGTCACCCATATTGAATCAACACCACCACACCTCCATTATCATCTATGATTGTTACTTGTGTTTCTATTTCTACTTTAATCCAAGAACATCCATTTTATCAAACCCACCACATTTGTCACTATTGAAACAACCCACATAACCACTTTGAAAGCCTCGGTTCCAACCTTCACAAACCATCGCCCAACTACCAAGAACCATAAAACGTCACCATGATTAAACTATTGATGCTCCTGCTCAAACTACACTTACTGCTACTACTTGTTATTGTTACAAACAAGATCACCATATCCAACCCAAACAACCAAGTTTTGTTACTACTAATTGGTTAACTGATTTACAAAGCCAAAACCCTTCCTTGCTGTTACTGCTACAACCATTTATTCTTTTTCTGTTTAATCGAATACCACCACCAAAATGTGACAACCCGGAAATTTCCAACCAAATTTAAACTTTAATCTTTATATGTTTTCGACACGATAAGCAATATTTGTTAAGTTAAATTTCAAGAATTTTAAACTATGTTCATACATTCATTCAACCTCGACCAAGTTCCAACGATTCACGAACCATTAAACGAATATGATTATATATGCATATGTGTATATATTATAACTTGAAATGTAAACAAAAATATTAGATAAAATACTTTATATGATTGTATCTGTTTCAAAATGTTTATCAATGGAATTAGAAGATAAGATCAAATGATTGAATTATCAGATATATTGAATTATGATTACAAGTCTCTGTTGAAAGGCCCACGTTGATTTGAGAAATCTTTCCATTTTAACAATATTCGGAAAATGGTAAAGTGATTTATAAATAAGAATAAATTGTGAATCATTGAGAACTAGACAAAGGATAGTGGAAGATTGAATCTCATAAAGACTCGATTGATCTATTTAGTTTCAAACGTACAAAAACGTTTTCAGTTTAAAAAGAACTTTATTATTAAAACGTATATAAATATCTAGAACCACTTTTGACAACTCATTACTTAACTAGTATGATAAAGATAACGATATTTATATTTTATTTTATTAAGTATATATAACGATTTAAATTAATATTATATATATTTATACGCGTATTATACGTACATAGTTTTATACTTTTACTATACTTAAACTTTACATTTACTTTATTTTTACTTTACTTTAACTTTAATAATTCATTTTAATAATTTATACTTTAATAATTCACTTTAATAATTCATACTTTAATAATTTACTTTAATAATTCATACTTTAATAATTCACTTTAATAATTCATACTTTAATAATTCACTTTAATAATTCATACTTTAATAATTCAATTTAATAATTCAAAAATATATTATAAATAGAATTCAATAGGTTTCATTATTTCATAGAAACTTGAAAAATATTTTTCTCTAAACTCTCTCAATCGATTTACATATATATATTTACTCCGTATTATTTCAAGATATTATTAGTATACATAAAATATTACGACGGAGTGCTGTTCGAGTGATTTCGAAGTTGTTTTTCGAGTGGGATAGGATTAAGGAAATTATGGGTTATAACTATAGAGGTGATTGAGTATGGTTCATGGGTATGCTCATGAGGTCAATATAGTGTTTATCATTTCCGTTGCGTCTACGTACCTTTCCTGCAATATTGAATCTCAATATTGATACGTGAGCACTCATAATTTAACTTTTATATACTAATAGTGTATCCCTGACTAGTGCTCGAGTATTTAGGATTATGCATGCTTGTACTTTTGATATTGCCCTTAGACAGGTTAGGTTGAATCTTGAATTAGTTACACTTGCGGTTGAGATAAGGTATAAGATATGCATGTCCTTGGAAAGCTAGCGAAAAATTAAGAACTTTTTCTTTAGATATCGAATGGTTTCGATGAACGGATTAGAAGTTATAATCAATTGAATTTTCGATATTTTTATTAAAAAATGATTATTATTATCGTCGTTTTTATCGTCGTTCTAGTTTTATCTTATTATTATCATTATTATTATCTTTATCAATAAAAGGGATTTATCATTAAAAATGTTATTTTTATTTTATTTTATTATTACTATCGTTATTATCGTTAAAGTTATAATTAGTATTATTATTATTATCCAATTATTATTATTATTATTATTATTATTATTATTATTATTATTATTATTATTATTATTATTATTATTATTATTATTATTATTATTATTATTATTATTATTATTATTGGTATTATTATTATTATTATCATTATTAATATATATCATTATTTAAAAATGGTTATTGTTATTGTTATTATTATTATTACTATATTATCATTAAGATAATTATTAGTATTATCGTTAATAATTCATAGTAACTATCATTATTAATATTAGTGTAATTAAAACAAATATTTGTAACACCTAATTATTTTGATTACTATTATTATCATTATTATGAACACGATATAAAAGACGATTAAAAGCTATTAAACGAAACGATTAGGAAATAATGGGTAAGAGTATCATGATGAAATTAAAATATTATATGATATTGATTTAGATAAAATTATCATTCTTATTATTTTTATCATTACTATTATTATTAAAAGTATCGTTAGTATTAAAACTATCATTTTAACAAAAATTATCATTTTAATAGAAATGTCATTGTTACTATAAAATATCATTATTATTATTATTTTAAAGATAATGTTAAAAATTATTGTAAATATTAAAGTTATCATAATTAGAATTATCGTTTTATCATAATGTCATCTTGGTAATTATAAATATTGATATTTTTATAATTATTATTACAAAATAATACAACTTTTACTTAATAACATTATAGATATTATTTTATCAAATAAATATGTGATACAAACATATTTTACTATGTGTAATAACTTACTTTAATAATACCTATCATATTATCTTTATGATATTAAATGAACCCTATAAATTTTATTACTTAATATATATAAAAGTATATTTTATTATATAAATTTAATTTAAAACTTTATTTATTAATAAATAAATTATATTATTTACTCTATTAAATCTTTTAAAAATATTTAAAAATATAAAACGACGATATTTAAACTATATATTAATCATGTATAGATTTTTGGAAATTATTTTGAGTCAAATTTACTTTTGTTGACTTTTGCATATTAGTCTCGAGCATTAGGATTGTGGTACACTATGACTTGACCAAATTTGTTTGACAAATATTGACCAACACATAAATATATATAATTAATTTAGGTTCGTGAATTCGAGGCCAACCTTGCACTTGTTCAATGACGTTATATGTATTTTTACTACGAAATACAGTATGGTGAGTTTCATTTACCTTTTTACCCTTTATATTTTTGGGACTGAGAATACATGCGCTTTTATAAATGTTTGACGAAATAGACACAAGTAATTGAAACTACATTCTATGGTTGAATTATCGAAATCGAATATGCCCCTTTTTATTAAAGTCTGGTAATCTAAGAATTAGGGAACAGACACCCTAATTGACGCGAATCCTAAAGATAGATCTATTGGGCCTAACAAACCCCATCCAAAGTACCGGATGCTTTAGTACTTCAAAATGTATATCATGTCCGAAGGAGGATCCCGGAATGATAGGGGATATTCTTATATGTATCTAGTTAATGTCGGTTACCAGGTGTTCACCATATGAATGATTATTTTTGTCTCTATGCATGGGACGTATATTTATGAGAACTGGAAATGAAATTCTTGTGGTCTATTAAAATGATGGAAATAAATGATTATGGTAAACTAATGAACTCACCAACCTTTTGGTTGACACTTTAAAGCATGTTTATTCTCAGGTGTTAAAGAAATCTTCCGCTGTGCATTTGCTCATTTTAAAGATATTACTTGGAGTCTTTCATAGCATATTTCGAAGAACGTTGCATTCGAGTCATTGAGTTCATCAAAGATTATTATTAAATCAATTTATAGTTGGATAGTGGATATTATGAAATGGTATGCATGCCTGTCAATTTTCGATGTAAAGAAAGATTGTCTTTTAAAAACGAATGCAATGTTTGTATAATGTATCATATAGAGGTCAAATACCTCGCAATGTAATCAACTATTGTGAATCGTTTATAATGTATATGAATGGGTCCTTTCAGTTGGTATCAGAGCGGTGGTCTTAGCGAACCAGGTCTGCATTAGTGTGTCTAACTGATAAGTCGATAGGATGTATTAGTGAGTCTGGACTTCGACCGTGTCTGCATGTCAAAAGTTTTACTTATCATTTTGTGTCGAATATTAACTACTTATCATCCTCAGGAAATTACCTGCTTATCATTTTTAGTCTAAGACACGTCTTGCTGCATTGATTGCATGAATAGTGTATAGACAAAAATTCATATCTTAGCATATCTGCTAAATCATAACTTATCGTATCTGTTACTTTAAACTTTGCCTGACATATCCCGCAAAGTCCTCTGTAATCTACGAAATCTTTTGATCTATATATATATATATATATATATATATATATATATATATATATATATATATATATATATATATATATATATATATATATATATATATATATAAAAATATAAATATTCTATGTAATTAGAATACCATCCGTTAGCCAACATCATTTCATATCGAAAAAAAAATTCCTTTATCCAATCGTACGAAATGGAAATCGTCATCAGTTCAAGTCACTCAGATTCCGAAATGGAATCCCATTCAAGCTCCGAAAGCAGTGTGACCGGAATAGATCAACCAATCAGTCATCACCTATTCTGGATGAATTGGGGATGGGTTCGTAGCCTCCTCAATCATTGGAGACAAGAAGAAGGTGATCCCTTCCATCCACCACATTGCCCTCTTGACGAAGAACCTGAAGCACTTACCGATGAACCTGTCCGAAATACCATGTTCTCGCTCATTTCCAGAGTATATCGTCACAAATATATATTACATCAAAGTTTAGATTTTATTTATTCGCTCGTCCGAACCGACAATCACCCCGGTGTAATAGAAGAAGTCAACGAGCTTCGCGCTCGAGTAGTGACTTTGGAGAATATGGTGCAGAGATTACAAACACCAGCAGCAGCATCAGCAGCATAACCAGTACCACCATCATCAACGCCAACAGTACCATTACCACCTCCAACCACAACCGCGTCGTAAACCTCAACTTCACAATCTGTCCCACGAGTATCAACGTCATATGCACCATAGATACCAAGGAATACCAACAACAATAACTGATGAAGTATTAATTCATAACTTCATTGGAGAAACATTCCGCGGCGATTATGTAATCTCTAAAGTCTTAGAGATTATCTAATCTAGCCCTAACCATAAATCAGTTAAACGAACCAAAATGATAGAAGGAAGAGTAGAAACCCTGACAAAAATAGTGTGTGATTAACAGGCTAAACTTGCTTTACCAACAGCATCAACTGTACCGTCAGCGTTACCAGCATCGTCAGTACAGTCAACATCCGAATCAACAACACCGATAACATCACAAACTTCGTCAGTTCAAGAATCACTGTGGACATCATTACGAATCAATAATGTGTATATTGTATCAACGAGTTATGAAGAATTAACTCATTCCCTCTGAAGAAATTATATGTATATTTTATATATATATATATATATATATATATATATATATATATATATATATATATATATATTGAAATAAATCTTTCCGTGCTAAGCTATTGTGTGTGAATCTTAACTACTCGGTTAATTCATATTACAAATATGCAATAATGTACGTCCTTCGGCCGCAACTTAACCAGCATTAACTACAATCTCTGTTGCAATTCAACAAATTCCAATTCATAATAAATCAAGTATATATTTTATTTTACACTTTCATCATCGATGTACCCGAAACTTTTCAGATAACATCATTCGTACTTTGCGAAATTCACAAGAATTTCACGAACCGAACATCATACATCAACAAATAACGAAGTATGGATTCATAATTTCAATGTCATTAAAGAAATACTGCGTAAAAGTTATGTACTTTTTAAAGCCTTTAGGGATTATTCAATTCTAGTTTCAACCGTAAATCAAATGAGTTTAATTTAACATTAACTCATTAAATCTATGTTACATCTGAAGAAAATATACATATATATATATTTTCATAAAGACTGTAATAAAATTCTTTTGTACAAAATATTAATTGTGAATTTTTTTTAACGGGTAGGTAATACCCGAGAGATATATAAATTCACAAATAATATGTTACATTCTTCGAATCTGATTCAGCAAATCATCCATTATACTCCCTACTTTCACAACAATATACATTCTTTTATAGAAATTAAAACAACCATACTCATTCAAAATTTAATTACATATTCTGATTTTGAAATCTCAAAATTCAACTCGAGATATGACCAAAATCATCACTCTTAGATCCTTACATCTTTTACAAGCTATATTTTGACTTCAAAACTGTGTTAGAACATCAAATGTATGTTAACGATTACAATCTGTGTTCAAACCCTTCGAAAATTTCTGAAGATACTTCGAATGATGAGCAATCGAGATGATGATCCAACCACATGTTACCCACAGTTATGTACCCGAAAAAAACTCTTGAAACCAAAGTAAAAGTTTAAACAACGTATCCGCGTCAGATTCTTTAGCATTTATTAACAAAAATAACTTTGCGACTCCTATTCAAAGTAGCCAGTTTTGTCACAGCTCCAGCAAGTCAACTTCGACTTTTCAGTCAGACTAACTTTATTATAACCTTGAGATATACACCATCGTTACCAGGGAACCTTTTACATTCCACCACATTATTAGCAGATGTACCAACAACTTCATTACCCTTTGACTTTAGCCTCTCCAAAAAGTCATTATAATTATTTATTGAAACCCCATCATTTACTCATTCACATCTTGTAATGAGAATTGCCATACGAATCATTGGGAATTAGCAATCAGTATTTTGAAATCTCGCAGCATGTCTACGCCAACAGTTATATGTGTATATATAACGTCTATCTTCTGGACTTAATTTGAATGTGAAGTTTCTGAAAAACACTCCGAACTACGAATTGGTTCTCCGAAAATGGAAAAAAAAAATGCTGATGAAGCAGCAAAAACTATAAACGACTTTAAACGGTAAAAGCTGGATGATAATGATGAAGTGTGCTGGCAAAGCGCAGAAAAAGAGAAGTTTTGGAACTGGAAAACGGATTGAGCAAAGTAGGAAGGAGGCTGTGGACAAATTACAAAGACTGAACCTGACTTCAAAGGATCCAAATGATTCAGTACCTACTGAAGTCATTAACGAATACCTTGCTCCTGACTCTAAACCCCTGCGGATAATATTCTTCATCATCCTCTGATATTAGAAATTCTAAAATATCATCATATCTTTCATTATAAATATCCTCCATATTTCTGAAGATATTTTCTTAATTTTTCTTATTTGAAATCATTTACCTCTTCGCGCTATCTGTATTACATCATAAAAGAAACTATTTTAGTTTCTAAATTCTGAAACATTCAAGTTTAAAATAGGAATATTTTGAAGTAGTGTTGGGAACTGAAGCATGAATTACTATAATATAATGACACTTGATCAACGTGATTATATTACAGTAAGTCATGCTGAGTTTCTAAATGGAACGTGATGATTCACAGATCATAACATCATCATGTGCCATGTTATACGACTCTTGTATTCTATTTAACCTCTAAAATATCAAGAAAATATTTCTTGATGATTCGGCCTTTTCCAAGGTATTCTAGTAATTTGACAAGTCAAGATCGTGCCATCACAATTTCCTTCCTAAAACATTAACAATGTTCATTCCGAAATTCATATCTGTGAATTCTGGACCATTACAAGCGGTGCTTAATCGCAAGAAGAAGAAACGAAAGGACAAAACTCCGAAATAGAAATTGGGGTATAAATTGCAGCAAATAAAAGAGAGCATTAAATGTGAATGATAATGATTATAGAAGACAGAAGCAGAGACTTTGAAATATAAGGGAACATATAAAGCCCAGCGATAAACCAGAAATTATAAACCATATATATCGATGTATATAGCAATATAAAGACACGGTAGAACTAGAAACACTATAAACCCAAGAGTATAGTAGAAGTAAATAGATTCTTTCAGCGGTAGATGAAAAAGAAGAATGACCGATATGAAAGTTAGAAGTATATCGAGAATCAGAACTGGATGGAGCATATTGATGAATACTTTAAAATATGAGTTGAAGGGGAAAGAATAGAAGGAGATGAAACATGACTAGGAACTTAGAAATCAACAGATTTAACTCACACAATGGCGGAATAAGTGAATCAAACCCTCTAGTGAATAGGTTAAGTTTTTTTTTTTTTATTAATTTAGTTAAACCACAACTAAATCAAGTGTGATTAGATCAACACCTAGAGCTATTATTCACCACCTGGGTGATTTGGACTAAGAGAGAATCGGAGAAGCTCACTAGATATGAGAGTGTGTAACAAATGAGAGGCTTAACCTAAAATGAAGAACATAAGACTTTATATACCTCTGCTATTGACTCACCCATACAATTCATTCATCACACATACGAGTTGGCTTCATCAGCCGTACGGGTGATCACTCACTCGTGTCTTCTCATTTAGGTTGTAATTGTGACTTAGCTCAGCATCAACCGTGCGTATGAGCCTGTCAGCCGTACTAGTGAGGCTTCACTCGTACGTCTGACTAAGTCTAACATAATCAAACATCTAAATCTCATTCCTGCAGTTCCTGTAACCACATACAAACACGGATAGGATAATAACGAGCAATCATGGTGGCCTGTAAACTGTTGTAACTGCAATGGACGTGGGTAGATGTCTAGGGACTTGCATAAAATGCATCAACAGAAGGTGTGAGTTGTAAGGAAACGAAGGAGGTGAACTTATAAGAAAATCTCCGACAGAACAATTAAAATGGACGATCGCATTTAAAGCGGATCCTAATTCCCTTGATTACCGGAGAGTCAAATTTTATTAAGAAGATTTTCTTCAAATCCCTTGAAATCTGGGAATCAATCATATCTACGTCAAATGATAAGATGAATCTACACTTACTCATTTCACTCTTCTATGTTAGCTTCATTCGTACTCTTCATATAAATGGATTGTTTATCCAAATTATTCGCTGATGATAAAACTCTAATTTTCAGCCCGTATGCATCATGAAAACATACTTATTATCATTCACGACCTTTCCACGCAAATTTCAGGACGAAATTTCTTTAACGGGTAGGTACTGTGACAACCCGGAAATTTCCAACCAAATTTAAACTTTAATCTTTATATGTTTCCGACACGATAAGCAATATTTGTTAAGTTAAATTTCAAGAATTTTAAACTATGTTCATACATTCATTCAACCTCGACCAAGTTCCAACGATTCACGAACCATTAAACGAATATGATTATATATGCATATGTGTATATATTATAACTTGAAATGTAAACAAAAATATTAGATTAAATACTTTATATGATTGTATCTGTTTCAAAATGTTTATCAATGGAATTAGAAGATAAGATCAAATGATTGAATTATCAGATATATTGAATTATGATTACAAGTCTCTGTTGAAAGGCCCACGTTGATTTGAGAAATCTTTCCATTTTAACAATATTCGGAAAATGGTAAAGTGATTTATAAATAAGAATAAATTGTGAATCATTGAGAACTAGACAAAGGATAGTGGAAGATTGAATCTCATAAAGACTCGATTGATCTATTTAGTTTCAAACGTACAAAAACGTTTTCAATTTAAAAAGAAATTTATTATTAAAACGTATATAAATATCTAGAACCACTTTTGACAACTCATTACTTAACTAGTATGATAAAGATAACGATATTTATATTTTATTTTATTAAGTATATATAACGATTTAAATTAATATTATATATATTTATACGCGTATTATACGTACATAGTTTTATACTTTTACTATACTTAAACTTTACATTTACTTTATTTTTACTTTACTTTAACTTTAATAATTCACTTTAATAATTTATACTTTAATAATTCACTTTAATAATTCATACTTTAATAATTTACTTTAATAATTCATACTTTAATAATTCATACTTTAATAATTCACTTTAATAATTCATACTTTAATAATTCACTTTAATAATTCAAAAATCTATTATAAATAGAATTCAATAGGTTTCATTATTTCATAGAAACTTGAAAAATATTTTTCTCTAAACTCTCTTAATCGATTTACATATATATATTTACTCCGTATTATTTCAAGATATTATTAGTATACATAAAATATTACGACGGATTGCTGTTCGAGTGATTTCGAAGTTGTTTTTCGAGTGGGATAGGATTAAGGAAATTATGGGTTATAACTATGGAGGTGATTGAGTATGGTTCATGGGTATGCTCATGAGGTCAATATAGTGTTTATCATTTCCGTTGCATCTACGTACCTTTCCTGCAATATTGAATCTCAATATTGATACGTGAGTACTCATAATTTAACTTTTATATACTAATAGTGTATCCCTGACTAGTGCTCGAGTATTTAGGATTATGCATGCTTGTACTTTTGATATTGCCCTTAGACAGGTTAGGTTGAATCTTGAATTAGTTACACTTGCGGTTGAGATAAGGTATAAGATATGCATGTCCTTGGAAAGCTAGCGAAAAATTAAGAACTTTTCCTTTAGATATCGAATGGTTTCGATGAATGGATTAGAAGTTATAATCAATTGAATTTTCGATATTTTTATTAAAAAATGATTATTATTATCGTCGTTTTTATCGTCGTTCTAGTTTTATCTTATTATTATCATTATTATTATCTTTATCAATAAAAGGGATTTATCATTAAAAATGTTATTTTTATTTTATTTTATTATTACTATCGTTATTATCGTTAAAGTTATAATTAGTATTATTATTATTATCCAATTATTATTATTATTATTATTATTATTATTATTATTATTATTATTATTATTATTATTATTATTATTATTATTGGTATTATTATTATTATTATCATTATTAATATATATCATTATTTAAAAATGGTTATTGTTATTGTTATTATTATTATTACTATTACTATATTATCATTAAGATAATTATTAGTATTATCGTTAATAATGTCATAGTAACTATCATTATTAATATTAGTGTAATTAAAATAAATATTTGTAACACCTAATTATTTTGATTACTATTATTATCATTATTATGAACACGATATAAAAGACGATTAAAAGCTATTAAACGAAACGATTAGGAAATAATGGGTAAGAGTATCATGATGAAATTAAAATATTATATGATATTGATTTAGATAAAATTATCATTCTTATTATTTTTATCATTACTATTATTATTAAAAGTATCGTTAGTATTAAAACTATCATTTTAACAAAAATTATCATTTTAATAGAAATGTCATTGTTACTATAAAATATCATTATTATTATTATTTTAAATAGAATTATTATTTTAAAGATAATATTAAAAATTATTGTAAATATTAAAGTTATCATAATTAGAATTATCGTTTTATCATAATGTCATCTTGGTAATTATAAATATTGATATTTTTATAATTATTATTACAAAATAATACAACTTTTACTTAATAACATTATAGATATTATTTTATCAAATAAATATGTGATACAAACATATTTTACTATGTGTAATAACTTACTTTAATAATACCTATCATATTATCTTTATGATATTAAATGAACCCTATAAATTTTATTACTTAATATATATAAAAGTATATTTTATTATATAAATTTAATTTAAAACTTTATTTATTAATAAATAAATTATATTATTTACTCTATTAAATATTTTAAAAATATTTAAAAATATAAAACGACGATATTTAAACTATATATTAATCATGTATAGATTTTTGGAAATTATTTTGAGTCAAATTTACTTTTGTTGACTTTTGCATATTAGTCTCGAGCATTAGGATTGTGGTACACTATGACTTGACCTAATTTGTTAGACAAATATTGACCAACACATAAATATATATAATTAATTTAGGTTCGTGAATTCGAGGCCAACCTTGCACTTGTTCAATGACGTTATATTTATTTTTACTACGAAATACAGTATGGTGAGTTTCATTTACCTTTTTACCCTTTATATTTTTGGGACTGAGAATACATGCGCTTTTATAAATGTTTGACGAAATAGACACAAGTAATTGAAACTACATTCTATGGTTGAATTATCGAAATCGAATATGCCCCTTTTTATTAAAGTCTGGTAATCTAAGAATTAGGGAACAGACACCCTAATTGACGCGAATCCTAAAGATAGATCTATTGGGCCTAACAAACCCCATCCAAAGTACCGGATGCTTTAGTACTTCGAAATGTATATCATGTCCGAAGGAGGATCCCGGAATAATAGGGGATATTCTTATATGTATCTAGTTAATGTCGGTTACCAGGTGTTCACCATATGAATGATTATTTTTGTCTCTATGCATGGGACGTATATTTATGAGAACTGGAAATGAAATTCTTGTGGTCTATTAAAATGATGGAAATAAATAATTATGGTAAACTAATGAACTCACCAACCTTTTGGTTGACACTTTAAAGCATGTTTATTCTCAGGTGTTAAAGAAATCTTCCTCTATGCATTTGCTCATTTTAAAGATATTACTTGGAGTCTTTCATAGCATATTTCGAAGAACGTTGCATTCGAGTCTTTGAGTTCATCAAAGATTATTATTAAATCAATTTATAGTTGGATAGTGGATATTATGAAATGGTATGCATGCCTGTCAATTTTTGATGTAAAGAAAGATTGTCTTTTAAAAACGAATGCAATGTTTATATAATGTATCATATAGAGGTCAAATACCTCGCAATGTAATCAACTATTGTGAATCGTTTATAATGTATATGAACGGGTCCTTTCACAAAATCTTTTGTATTTTATCGTATTACCATTCGAACCTACGAACAACTTACTACTTCTGTTTATTTTCTAATCAATCACCACAGCAAACTGCAACTCTTGAGGACCACGGTCATCATCCTTGTTCATTTATTTTTTTTCCTCGTTCCTGGCTTTTTCCATTTGTTTCCTGTCAATGGACAAAAAAAAAATCAAAACCATTAAAGTTGCTATTAAAACGCGTAAGTGCAGCCTTCTATTTCTGTTTAAACCTTGATTATATTAATACGGATGTGATAATTATGATAGCAACGTGATTAGAATAAGATTTATATGATTAAAGTGAATTGTTGTGGTGGAGCCTAGTTAGTGCTGAAACACGTTAGGTTACTGCAGTTATAACAAATTCCTTTCTATTCTATCGTATAAACCGCCCACCTAAACTAACCAGATAATTCTAACGAGCCTTGAAGACAACCTAATCATGGATTGGGCTGCCATGGTTTGCGAATTTATAAGTGGGCCGTGTATTGTTAGTGGGCTTATGGATTGATTCATTATTTGAGCTCGTAAGATTTCTGCTATGGATCGTTTCCAGTTTTATCTTCCCCTTTACTTTTTGGTTACGATGACATGTATGTTGAATATTATACGATGTCATTACGAAGGGTGATAATGAAAGATGTTAATATTATACAAAGAAGATGATAATGGTGGTGTTAAAACGAAGACTAACGATGATGATGATTGCTCGATGATAGTATGTTTCTATTTTCATTCCAGCAGGCTGCTATGCTTCGATTTTTCTGTTGCACAGCCACAAAACCTCATCGTTGTTAATACTGCCATTCTGTTTCTATTGTTTTGCTGTTAAAACGAAGAGAAGATGATGATGAGATGAGCTGTGATGATGGATGATGAAAATGATGGTGTATGATTTGATAATGATGTTGATGATTAGTATTAATGACTAAGATTATGATATAGATGGTGATGATATTAGTTGATAACGATGATGATTATGATAATCACAAGATGATTCGGTGATATTACAGAAACAAATGATTTCGAGAGGATGTTGATACATGATATGTTATGAATGATGATTATGATTGTAATATGTTAAGATTGTTGGCGATGATAAAAATGAATCCAAATAATGATAGATAATGTGTAGATGATGATAGATACTTATTGATGAAACAATAATGATGATCTGTGATTATGATGTTGGGAGAAAGGAGAAAGATTAAAGTAATCTTGTTTGGAGAAAATTACAATAATCGAATTTAAGGGTTTTAAAGAGTTAGTTGTGATGTAAAATCAGGAAATACAGAACAACTTAGTTGGTTTAGTGGTGTTGTGTTAAACCAGAGGTCTCGGGTTCGAGCCCCGGTTGTGGCATATTTTTTTTAGAAAAAGAAGAAGAAAGGGAAACAGGAAGAAAAGGGGTTATATAAATTTAAGTATCATATTAATCAGAAATGAAATAGACAGAGCTTTGGTTAAGGATGTTATCGGGTTAATGGGATATCGCGGTTTCAAACCCGGACTTGAGCATTTTTTTAGGACTACTCCTTTGAGGTAGTTACTTATCCATTCATTTTATTAATATTATCATCTTATTATTATTATCATTATTATTATTATTATTGTTATTATTAGTAGTATTATGACTATTATTATTATTATTATTATTATTATTATTATTATTATTATTATTATTATTATTATTATTATTATTATTATTATTATTATTATCATCATAAGTATTAGTATTATTATTAGTAGTATTATTATCATTATAGTTAATAATATAAATATTAATATCATTATTATTATTAGTAAAATCATTATTTTTATAGTTATTGTTATTAGTACTCATTATCATTAAAATTAACATTTTTATTAAAAGTATCATTTTTAACTCTATTATCATTATTATTATTATTTTTATCATTACTAATATTATTTTAGTATTATTATAATTTTAACAAACAAACGATATATATGTATGTATGTATATATATATATATATATAATGCATATAACATAACAAAATTAATATTTTTATTTATTTTAAATATATAAATTGAATATATGAAACATATAGGTTATTAATTTAAAAATGATATAACTAATAAATTTAGATATATATAAATTTGTTCGATTACAATTATGTGTGTTAATATATATATAAATGATATAGGTTTGTGAATCCGAGGCCAACCTTGCATTGTTCAGTTTTCGTCGTATGCATATTTTTACTACAAAATATCGTATAGTGAGTTTCATTTGCTCCCTTTTTAAATGCTTTTGCAATATATATTTTTGGGACTGAGAATACATGCGCTTTTATAAATGTTTGACGAAATAGACACAAGTAATCGAAACTACATTATATGGTTGAATGATTGAAACCGAATATGCCCCTTTTAGTTTGGTAATCTAAGAATTAGGGAACAGACACCCTAATTGAAGCGAATCCTAAAGATAGATCTATGGGCACTAACAAGCCCAGTCAGAGAATTTGAACTGCTTTAGTACTTCGATTTTATCATGTTTTCGAAGGGAGTCCCGAAATGATGGGGATATTCTATATGCATCTTGTTAATGTCGATTACGAGGTGTTCACCATATGAATGATTTTTATCTCTATGTATGGGATGTATATTTATGAAAATTGAAAATATGAAATATTGTGGTCTATTAAAATGATGGAAATAAATATTTATGATAAACTAATGAACTCACCAACCTTTTGGTTGACACTCTAAAGCATGTTTATTCTAAGGTATTAAATAAACCTTCCGCTGTGCATTTGCTCAATTTAGAGATACTACTTGGAGTCGTTCACCGCAATGGGACCAGATGTTGATGACTTCGTCCAGAGGGATTTGGACGGACCATCACACCACAGCCTGAGCAAGAGAAGGAAACAGAACCGGTAGTTGAAAAGGTTAATGAAGATAACACAATTAAGCCAAAGCCTTATGTTAAACCATACCAACCACCGCTTCTTTACCCGAGTAAAATGAGAAAAGAAAGACTTGAAGCCGAGCAATCCAAATTCTTGGATATGTTTAAACAAATAAATGTCAATCTTCCTTTCATTGATGTGATTTCAGGAATGCCAAGATATGCTAAATTCCTGAAAGATCTAATGACAAATAGAAGAAAAATGGAAGAACTCTCGGCTGTTACAATGAATGCTAATTGTTCTGCAGTGCTGTTGAATAAACTACCAGAAAAATTATCAGATCCAGGAAGTTTCACAATTCCATATTTTCTGGGTAGTCTTAGTTCAATAGAAGCATTGGCAGACTTAGGTGCTAGTATAAATTTAATGCCATATTCATTATACACTAAACTAGACCTCGGAGAATTAAAACCAACACGAATAAGCATACAACTAGCCGATCAATCAGTAAAATATCCTAGAGGGATAATGGAGAACATGCTAGTTAAATTTGGTACTTTAGTATTTCCAGTAGACTTTGTTATTCTGGACATGGAAGAAGATTCTCGAGTTCCTCTTATATTAGGAAGACCATTCTTAAACACGGCTAAAGCAATAATAGACGTGTTTGGTAAGAAACTGACCCTAAGTATAGAGGACGAGAGTGTTACCTTTTCAGTTGATAGAGCCATGCAACAACCGCAATCTACAGATGATACATGTTATTATATTCAAACTATAGATTCACAAGCAGAATTGTTACAAGAATTTCCAGAATTACAAGGAACATGAGAATGTTCTTTAGGAGAAGGAACTGAACCAATTGATGAAGCTGAAATGTTAGCCACACTCATGGCTAATGAATACGAACCAATAACAGAAGAACTTCAAATGCTGAAAGAGGAAGACAGATATCGATACAAATCATCGATATAAGAACCACCGATATTAGAGTTAAAGCCACTTCCAAACCATTTGGAATACGCTTATTTACATGGTGAATCTGAATTACTTGTAATAATATCATCTTCTCTTACGAAAAATGAAAAATCTAAACTCATTTCTGTGCTAAAAGCTCATAAACCAGCTATTGCATGGAAGATTCATAACATTAAAGGAATAAGTCCTTCGTATTGTACACACAAAATCCTTATGGAAGAAGGTCATAAAACATATGTGCAACGCCAACGAAGACTAAATCCTAATATGCAAAATGTTGTTAAGAAAGAAATTATTAAATTGCTCGATGCAGGTTTAATTTATCCAATCTCTGATAGTCCATGGGTAAGCCCAGTTCAATGCGTACCTAAGAAGGGTGGCATCACTGTCATCACAAATGAAAAAGATGAGCTTATTCCTACTAGAACTGTAACAGGATGGTGTGTCTGTATTGATTATAGAAAATTAAATGATGCCACCAGAAAAGATCACTTTCCCTTACCTTTCATTGATCAAATGTTGAAAAGGTTAGCTGGGAACAGTTACTATTGTTTTCTTGACGGTTTCTCCGGATATTTTCAAATTCCAATAGCACCCGAGGACCAAGATAAAACCACCTTCACGTGCCCTTATGGTACTTTTGCTTACAAACGCATGCCATTTGGACTTTCCAACGCCCCTGCAACCTTTCAAAGGTGCATGATGGCGATTTTTCACGACATGATAGAAGAATGCATGGAAGTTTTCATGGATGACTTTTCAGTCTTCGGTGATACTTTTGAAACATGTCTAGTTAATCTTGAACGAATGCTTATTAGATGCGAACAATCAAATCTAGTACTTAATTGGGAGAAATGCCATTTCATGGTTAATGAAGGCGTCGTTCTTGGTCATAAAATTTCAAAGGAAGGAATTGAAGTGGATAGAGCTAAAGTAGATGTAATTGCTAAATTTCCACATCCCACCAATGTTAGAGGAGTTACGAGTTTTCTAGGGCATGCCGGTTTTTACCGACGGTTCATAAAAGATTTTTCTAAAATTGCCACTCCTATGAATAACTCCTAGAAAAAGATGCTTCATTCATCTTTTCAGATGAATGCATCAATTCTTTTAATATTCTTAAAGAAAAACTCACTAATGCGCCGATCATGATAACTCCAAATTGGAATCTAACATTTGAACTCATGTGCGATGCAAGTGATTTTACAATGGGAGCCGTTTTAGGACAAAGGATTGAAAAACGATTTCAACCTATCTATTACGCTAGTAAGACGTTACAAGGAGCACAAACGAATTACATAACTACTGAAAAAGAACTCCTTGCTATCGTCTTTGCTTTTGACAATTTTTGTTCATATCTCGTTCTAGCAAAAACGGCGGTCTATACTGATCATTCTGCTCTTAGATACTTGTTTTCAAAACAAGATGCCAAATCACGATTAATCCGTTGGATCTTACTCTTACAAGAGTTCGATATTAAAATTCGAGACAAAAAGGGAGCAGAAAATCTCGCCGCTGATCATCTTTCTCGTCTTGAAAATCCTGAATTAGAAGTTCTAAATGAATCGGCCATACAAGATAACTTTCCTGATGAATATCTTTTGAAAATCGATTATAGTGAAATAACATGGTTTGCAGACTTTGCAAACTACTTAGTATGTGGATTCCTTGAAAAAGGATTGTCGTACCAAAAACGAAAGAAATTCTTTAGTGATATAAAACACTATTTTTGGGAGGATCCGCATTTGTTTAAGAGATGTCTGGATGGAATAATACGCCGATGTGTATTCGGGGATGAAGCTAGTCAAATCTTAAACCATTGTCACATAGGACCAACAGGAGGGCATTATGGGCCTCAACTCACAGTAAGGAAAGTCTACGATGCTGGATTTTATTGGTCTACAATTTTCAAAGACGCACACGTTCTTTGTAAATCCTGTGATGCAAGTCAAAGGGCCGGAAAAATAAGTCAACGTGATGAAATGCCACAAAATGTCATTCAAGTATGTGAAGTATTTGACGTTTGAGGTATTGACTTTATGGGTCCATTTCCAAAATCTCATAAAAATCTCTACATTCTCGTTGCCATTGATTATGTATCTAAATGGGCGGAAGCACAAGGTGTGCTCTCCCAACTAACGATGCACGAGTTGTAGTCAACTTCTTAAAACGTCTTTTTGCAAGGTTCGGAACACCGAAAGCTTTAATAAGTGATCGGGGTACTCATTTATGTAATAATCAACTTGAGAAAGTTCTCAAAAGATATGGAGTAACTCATAAAATCTCAACTGCTTATCATCCACAAACAAGTGGACAAGTTGAAAATACCAACCGAGCTTTAAAATGTATTCTAGAGAAAGCTGTAGGATCAAATCCGAAGGAATGGTCCATGAAATTGGAGGATGCACTCTGGGCTTTTAGAACAGCCTACAAAACTCCAATTGGAACCACACATTTTAAACTCGTTTACGGAAAAGCATGTCACCTTCCAGTAGAAATTGAGCACAAAGCATTTTGGGCTTTGAAGACATGTAATCTTGATTTGCATGAAGCTGGTCATCTACGGTTAAGTCAACTAAACGAATTAGAAGAATTAAGACACGATGCATATGAAAATTCGTTAATCTATAAGGAAAGAACGAAGAAATGGCATGATAAAAGAATCAGAAGTTCAAAAGAATTTAAAGAAGGAGACATAGTTCTTATTTTCAATTTGAGATTCATGCTATTTCCCGAAAATTGAAATCAAGATGGTCTGGACCATTCATAGTCAAAAGAGTTTTCCCATACGGAACAATAGAATTAATAAATTCAAATGGGATTGAATTTAAAGTTAATGGTCACAGAGTTAAACATTACATACATGGTCCGATGGAAGTTGACAATGAAGTTAATCATAATTTCACCACCAAAGAAAACCCTCAGAATGAAAACATAAATATGTTTTCAACAACATGTGAAAAACCAAAAGTGAAAGATGGAGAGATTTCAAATTGGAGTGATGAAGAAGAATTTCTATATAAACCTCCCATTCCAAGAAACGAAGAAAAATATGAACAAGAAGTTCAAGTAGAAGTGAAAGAACCAAGAAAAGATCACCCGGAAAAGGTTAACAAACCAACTCTACTTACTAAAGTACGAGACCCAGGTGAATTTATCATTTCTTGCTTGCTTAATGATGGTGCTATGTATAATGGGCTTGCAAATTTTGGAGCAAGTGCGAATGTTATGCCTCTTTCCTTATACAAAAGATTAAGTGTGGGTAAATTAAGACCAACCAGCATAGGTGTTCAATCATTTGACCTAACCATTAAACATCCGGTTGGAATAGCCAACAATTTACTTGTTAAAGTGGGAAGTTTGACCTTTGTTGCAGATTTCATAGTTATTAATATGGAGGAAGACCTTGATATACCTCTAATTTTAGGTCGCCCATTTTTAGCAACCACCGAAGCGTTCTTTGATGTAAGAGAAGGTAGAATGACTCTTAGGGATGGTGACAAATCGGTCACCTTTGTGAATCGAAAGTTTAAATCTCCACAAACCAAAACTGTTGAATCAATAAAAACGCCTAAGTGTGGGGAAGATGAAGAAACAACTAATGATGACCCGATAACAAAGAACCCCATTGTTGATAAGAAATTAGATGAACCTGTTTTTAACAGTTCAACGAAGAAACTTTATAAACGGATTCAAGATGCTAGGATTAAGGGGAACTTTAAGTTATGTAACCGATTAGTATCCAATTTGTCTCCTAAAGAAAAGGCGGTGTTAATTAAATTTGTGAATGTTACAGAGGAAATCAACAAATGGCTTGAAGCAAAAGTCAGAGATATGCAAGTTGTTAATGTTCCAATTGAAATTAACAATGAAGTTAATCACAAGTTCGACACCACAACTAACTAAGTGTGGGAAGATTTGAATCTTTTAAGGATAATATAATGCTATCTAGAGTTAGATTTTCTGTTTTCATGTAGTTCTCGAGTATGGAATCTGATTGGTCTTTCCCTAGCAGACCCTAAAGAACTAGTCTTCTCCCTCCATTCTGAATTTTTGTGTTTTTAGGTTTACGGGATGAAGAATTCCTTTTATTTGAACCATGGTCTACTACTACACGCTATAATTACTAAACGTAATAATAACATCTTCCCGAGTGAACTGGTATCATTCATAAGAGGCAAAATGGACGAAGTGAGGAAAGAACTCAGGAAGAATCATAATAAGACACATTTTGGTAAAGGAAAATCAAAATCCTCAATAAAAAGAAGAGCACGACACCTTGAAAGATGTCATAAATGCAGGAAATGGTCACACGAAGGGAAATGTTCGAACAATCAAACAGATTCCAATATCGAGTTCGTTACTTTATGCAGAGAAGGACCATTCATATGTTTAGAAGAAAAGTTATTGAAAAATTGAGGTTACGCTTATGTAGCAATGGAAAACCAAATCGAACGACTCTCCTATGAGTTAACTAAAGCAGGTCTATGAGAATTCTATCTCACAAGTAAGTATATACAATTTTTATTTTATTTATTGCTTTTAACCTTTTGATAATAAACGCTGAATAGTTCGCTATAAAGTATTAAATTGATATTCAATAAAATTACGTATAATAAACCGAAATTATTAATATCAGACAAAAATTTAATTCCTCACTGTGAAATTTACCGTTTATTCATAAGGTATAAATATCTTTAATAAATCAATCTAAAATATTTCAGAAATTTGTCAGGAGTAAAACTAGGTAATATAGTCGAAATTACTTTACCCAAAGGAGGGACGTATATTTTTGTTAATATTTGATTAATTAAAGTGGGATAAAAGACCATAAAGATTTTTATTTTATTTTTACCTTGTTTTCTAAAGTAATATATAACTATATTATTTTAAATTTAAAATTGTAAAATAAATATATATAAAAAATATTAATATTTACTCATATGAGATTGGGTATTGTTGTTGTTGTTGTTGTTGTTGTTGTTGTTGTATAATAAATATTAATATTTATATGAAATTTTATGCATTTTAAAGTTAAGATTTTTGTGAATTTAAAAACAAAAAAAAAATTACTTTATTTCATTAAGTTAAAAAATTGATTTCTAAAATTCATCTTGAGTTGAAGACTAGGTCGTTGAACCGAAATTGCTTTACCCGAGAGCGGGGCAAGAAATTTTGTTATCATTATTTTTAATCTTATTGATTTAAAGTATGCCAAAAACATTTAAAAAACCTAAAAATCTTTGCTTTTAAAACAATCACTTTAAAATGACAAATTTTAAAATTTTGTCGAGGGACGAACTAGGTAAACGTACCGAAACGACCTCAATACTAAAAAGAAACAAAATTTTAAATTAATTAATTAATTGTTTTAATAGTTAAAGGTTTTATATAAAAAAAAGTACCGCAGTCACGGAGCTTGTGAGTGGATATCCACCGCAGTCGCGGAGCTTCCAAAACCCAGACCAGTACAACTGGTCGACAGACCAGTCCCAAATCCATCCATCTCATATTTTTCTGCGAAAAAACACCCAAAACACACACACAAACTCACGATTTTTACCCATTTTTCACCAAATCTTCACTAAAATCATGATGAGAAGAATCCTACCTAGAAGTTATTCAAGGAGAACGGTAAATTTCTACACCAAACACTCTTTAATTCGTATTTATAGTGTTCTTGAGCATATTTTAACCTAATTTAATTTTGATGAATTCTAGCCTAATTGTGCTTAAATTGTTTGTATATTATGATTGTATAACCTAGATTGATGCTATTTAACATGATCAGAAGCCTTAAACTTTAGAATTTTGAGTAATCTAGGGATTGTGTTCTTGAGTAAAATTGGGGCTTTTTGATATAAACAGGTTATGGCCGAATTTTGTTATTAGTTCATGCTTAATTAAGTAGTGTAACATGTTTAGGTTGCTAAATGATCAAAACTTTGATCCTAAACATGATTTTTGAGCGTTAAAGTGGACTTTTTAAGTCTAAAATACATGAACTTGATTAATTTGATATGAATGCCATTTGAAACTTGTTTAATTGCTAGTAATGGTTATTTTGACATGTTATTTGAGTAAGAATGCTTATGAACATTGTATACATTTTCATATATGTTTATTTGTAAAAGTGTAGAATTGTTAATATTATGAAAAATGCGTATAAGTTTAATATTGTTCAAACATGTCATTATGATTGTTTTGATTTATGATTTTGATAACACTAATGCATATTTAGATGCACAAAAATTGTGTTTAATGTGTTTTGTAGACTGAAAGGGGTGAATCTTCATCCGCTTCCCAGGCTCACAATGCTCCTCCTGAGAATGCAGACGAACAGGAGATTAACGACCAATACAGACAAAATCTACCGCATCAATTCATTTCATATTCAAATATACAAGTGGCAGATTTACACCCTAATTTAAGATTTGACAGACATTGGATAGATTATCCAAAATATCATAGAAACTTACACATTCTTTAGTCAAAGGATGTTGAAGTACCCAGGGTGATAGATTGGGAACCGTTAGAAACAGTGGGATTAGCCGAACGAATCAGGGAATTACTTTACCAAAGGTATGGTAATTCTACTTTTAATGATTGGAAACGTTTATTCACTATACGTAGGCCTGTATATAAGGAATGGTGTGTGAAATTATTAAGTACAGTTGAAATAAATGATCAGGTAGCTAGCTTAATCGATCAAAGTTTTATTAGATTTTTTTTAGGAGGTGTGATGCGCCATATGTCTTTATTAGATATGGCTCGGGCCTTGTGTATATATACGCCTGAGGAATTAGTATCTAATGATTGTCAAAGGTTGATAATTAATGGTAAAAGGGTTAATGAAAATTTTGATATGAATGGAATATGGAGTATAATGACTAGCCATAATCGATTTCGTGGGGGATCTTACTCTTATACTGATATTAATAGAGCTGAGTTAAGAGTGATCCGTAGGTTTTTAGCAAACTCGATTACACAACGAGGTAGGAATAAAGAAAAGGTAAATGAAAATGATCTATTTTACCTCATATGTATTCGAGACCCACAGAGCGTTGTGAACATACCTTATTGTGTGGGTTATTACTTATCGGTAATGGTAAGGGGTATGCGGAATAATAGTATAATATGAGGTGGAATTTTCATTACTTTAATTACTGAGTATCTCAATGTGGATAGAAGTCAGGGGGATTATTAGTTGCAGTACTAGAACTGTGTGATAGAATTGATTTACGAGTGTATCATGGTGCAAAGGTTTTAAAGAAATGACATAACGCTGCAGTACCATATGATGGCACGCATCCACAGGTAGAACGAGATCAGGAGCAAGGTAATGCGGGTGGAGGAAACCAAATGACAGATATATAAGAATAATGGCCCAAGGTGCATACAATCAGGCTATGCATCGTGAGTTTCAGGCTTGGCAATATCATCAAGAATATATCAAAGCCTATTTAGCCTCCCAAGGTAGGAACTATATTCCTACTGAACCGGCCTATTTTTCTCCATGGACCGACGATACACAACCACCTTTTCCTACATATGACCCATTCCAAGCGTATCAAAACATATACCACGAACCTTGAAACCCCTTCTGGCACAATCAGAATCAACCCTAATTTTCTTAGTTTTATTTATTTTATTATTTGTAATGTTACTACTTTTAATATTTATTTTGGTATTGTAATAGTTTTTATAGTTTTCTAACGTTTTAAATATTAGATTTTATAAATTTTTGTAGTAGTTAATTTTTGCGCTAGCTATTAAGTATGAACTTTAACGGGTAGATACTACTCGAACTAAAATTATAAAACGCTAATATGAAGAAAAGGCTTTTATAAATAAGTTCATATTATGCTACGAAATAATATTGACTACTCCTAATATTCTATATGATTAACTTAACTCTTTTGGCTATTTTTGAAGGAAATGGCACCGACTACTCGATAGAACTTGAATATGAGCGAAGAAGATTTCCGTGCATTTCTTGCTGCAAACATAGCCGCAGTACAGACTGCAATGTAAAACAACAACAATAACTCAGGGTCTAGCAGTGGAGTTAACTCCACAGGAAACCGTGTAGGATGCTCCTACAAGGCTTTTACTGCCTGTAAACCTCTAGAATTCGATGGAACTGAAGGACCAGTCGGACTGAAATGATGGACCGAAAAGGTCGAATCTGTGTTTGCTATAAGCAAATGCGCTGAAGAAGACAAGGTAAAGTACGCCACGCATACCTTCACAGGAACTGCGTTAACCTGGTGGAACACCTATCTCGAACAGGTGGGACACGATGCTGCTTATGCACTACCGTGGTCAGCATTTAAACACTTGATGAATGAGCAGTACCGTCCCAGAAATGAAGTCAATAAGCTCAAGGTAGAGCTTAGAGAACTACGAATGCAAGGATTAGATATTACCACATACGAACGACGATTCACAGAGTTGTGCCTATTGTGTCCAAGAGTGTTCGAAGATGAAGAAGAGCGGATCGACGCATTTGTAAAAGGGTTACCTAAAAGGATTCAGGAGGATGTGATTTCAAACGAGCCCACTTCTATACAAAAGGCAAGTCGATTGGCTCACAAACTCATAAACCAGATTGAGGGGACAGTTAAAGAGCAGGTGGCCGAGGAGGCCAAAATGAAGCAAGTCAACAAAAAGTGGGAAGAACCACAATAACAATCCCAACAACAATCTCAACCACAACAACAATCCCAACAACAATCTCAATAACAACAATGGCAACAACAATCAGAAAATTCCATGCTATAGGTGTGAAGGATATCATCCGGGTAAATACTGTGAGGTAGTATGTACCAAATGTAATAGAAAGGGTCATGGTGCGACGAAGTATGAAGCTTATGGACCAACGACTAAAAGAACAAATAATGCTCACATTACTTGTTTCGGATGCGGGAAGAAGGGTCACTACAAAAATATGTGCCCAAACTAGGAAAATAATAATGAGCAAAGCCGTGGAAGAGTTCTCAACATTAATACGGTTGAAGCGGAGGAAGACCCGGAGCTTGTTCCGGGTACGTTTCTTATTGACGATAAATCTGCTTATGTTTTATTTGATTCGGGTGCAGATAAGAGCTATATGAGTAGAGATTTTTGTGCTAAATTAAGTTGTCCATTGATGCCTTTAGATAATGAATTTTTACTCGAATTAGCAAACAGTAAATTAATTAAAGCATATAAAATATGTCGGAATTGAGAAATTAAACTGGTTCGCGAAACATTTAAGATTGATTTGATACCAGTAGAGTTAGGGAGTTTTGATGTGATAATCGGCATGGACTGGTTGAAAGAGGTGAAAGCAGAGATTGTTTGTTACAAAAATGCAATTCGCATTATGTGCGAAAAGAGAAAACCCTTAATGGTGTACGGAGAAAAGAGCAATGTGAAGCTAAATCTTATTAGTAATTTGAAGGCACAAAAGCTAATAAGAAAAGGTTGCTATGCTGTTCTAGCACACGTCGAGAAAGTACAAACCGAAGAAAAGAACATCAATGATGTTCCCGTCGCAAAAGAATTTTTCGATGCATTTTCGAAAGAATTACCAGGACTACCTCCACACCGATCCGTTGAATTTCAAATAGACCTGGTACCAGGAGCTGCACCAATAGCTCGTGCTCCATACAGACTCACACCCAGTAAAATGAAGGAACTCCAGAGCCAATTACAGGAACTTTTAGAGCGTGGTTTCATTCGACCAAGCACATCACCGTGGGGAGCTCCTGTTTTGTTTGTTAAAAAGAAAGATTGTACATTCATATTGTGTATCGATTATCGAGAGTTGAACAAGCTTACCATCAAGAACCGCTATCCACTACCGAGAATCGATGACTTATTTGATCAACTGCAAGGTTCGTCTGTTTATTCGAAGATTAATTTACGTTCGAGTTATCATCAAATGCGGGTGAAGGAGGATGATATTCCAAAGACTGCTTTTAGAACGTGTTACGGTCATTACGAGTTTATGGTTATGCCGTTTGGTTTGACTAACGCACCAGCTGTGTTCATGGACCTCATGAACCGAGTGTGTGGACCATACCTTGACAAGTTTGTCATTGTTTTCATCGATGACATACAAATTTACTCAAAGAATGATCAAGAGCACGGTGAACATTTGAGAAAAGTGATAGAATTGTTAAGGAAGGAAAAATTGTACGCTAAATTTTCAAAGTGTGCATTTTGGTTGAAAGAAGTTCAATTCCTCGGTCACGTAGTAAACACAGAAGGTATTCAGGTTGATCCGTCATAGATTGAAACCTTTGAAAACTGGGAAACCCCGAAAACTCCGAAGCATATACGTCAATTTTTAGGATTGGCTGGTTACTACAGAAGATTCATCCAAGATTTTTCCAAATAGCAAAACCCTTGACTGCATTAATCCATAAAGGGAAGAAATTTGAATGGAAGGATGAGCAAGACAAAGCGTTTCAATTGTTGAAGAAAAAGTTAACTACGGCACCTATATTGTCATTGCCTGAAGGGAATGATGATTTTGTTATATATTGTGACGCCTCAAAGCAAGGCCTCGGTTGTGTATTAATGCAACGAACGAAGGTAATTGCTTATGCATCCAGACAATTGAAGATTCACGAGCAAAATTATACGACTCACGATTTGGAATTGGGCACTGTTGTTTTTGCATTAAAAACTTGGAGGCACTACCTATATGGGGTCAAAAGTATTATATATACCGACCACAAAAGTCTCCAATATATATTTGATCTGAAACAACTGAACATGAGGCAGCGTAGGTGGATTGAGTTGTTGAATGATTACGACTTTAAGATTTGTTACCACCCGGGGAAGGCAAATGTGGTAGCCGACGCCTTGAGCAGAAAGGACAGGGAACCTATTCGAGTAAAAGATATGAATATAATTATTCATACTAACCTTACTACTCAAATAAAGGAAGAGCAACATGGAGTTTTAAAAGAGGGAAATTTGAACAATGAAATACCCAAAGGATCGGAGAAACATCTTAATATTCGGGAAGACAGAACCCGGTATAGGACTGAAAGAATTTGGGTACCAAAATTTGGAGATGTGAGAGAAATGGTACTTAGGGAAGCACGTAAAACCAGATATTCAATACATCCCGGAGCGGGGAAGATGTACAAAGATCTCAAGAAACAATTTTGGTGGCCGGGTATGAAAGCCGATATTGCTGAATACGTAGGAGAATGTTTGATGTGTTCTAAGGTAAAAGCTAAACATCAGAAACCATCAGGTCTACTTCAACAACCAGAAATCCCGGAATGGAAATGGGAAAACATTACCATGGATTTCATTACTAAATTGTCAAGGACTGCAAGTGTTTATGATACTATTTGGGTAATAGTCGATCGTCTCACCAAGTCAGCACACTTTCTACCAATGAGAGAAGATGACAAAAGGGAGAAGTTAGCACGACTATACTTGAAGGAAGTTGTGACGACCCGAAAATTTCCGACCAAATTTAAACTTAATCTTTATATGATTCCGACACGATAAGCAAAGTCTGTAATATTGAAATCTCAAAAACTTTGAACTGTGTTCATGCATTCATTTACCCTTCGACTGCCCATAATGATGGTGCGAACAATTAATTGTAAATAGATATGTGTGTATGTATATATAAATAATAATTCGAAATATAATTTGAAGTATTATATGTTGTTGTTATTAAAAATTAATAAAATAAAAATAGGATATTATAATAATTATTATTTAAAATATATCTCTATATATATAAAGTATATTAAAAATAAATATTAAATGATTTTAATATTCGTTTGATGTTTCGATTGATATTAAGCAAGTTAAATTCAAACTTATACGATTTTAAAATAAACGGTGATTCAAAAATGAGTTCTATAAATTTTAGGCTTACTAAAAATGTATTTAGAACCTAGTTATTAAATTTTAACATTTTTTATATTTTACCCATAAATGAGAGGGACAGTTGATGTAATTTTTATTTAACAAATTAAGGATAGAATTTTATACCATAATGACCAAAATAAATAAATGTAATTAATGTAAAAATTTAGAAATTTTTCGAAGACTTTTTATCCGCCACTGATTAGCAAGGAAGCACGAAATAACAAGTTTGTAAAAACACTGGTCAAGAAAGTAGGCGGCTATTCGATTGATCACAGATGTACTCCTGTTCCCCACTAAATCCACTTGACAAAACTTTAGCATATTAAATATAAATAAATAAACAAATGAAAATAAAAATATATATATATTTATATAACATACTTATGCAAAAAACTAAAACATTTTCATCTTCTCCTTCAAGTTTTCTGTCGATCAAGTGCTACACCCGAAACCATCCTTCTTGCTTGATCTCCACCCTCCCTGGCCACCACCGTCAACCACCAATCCACCGCCATCTTCTTCCTTCTCTATCTCTTTTCCATCTCTATTATATTCTCATGAATCCACTAAACCCTCACCACCGTGATTTAAAAAACCACCACCACCGTCTCCCTCATGTGATCACCACCACCATAAACCCACCATTTAACACAACCAACCGCCACCTTGATAAACTCCATCACCACCCCATCGCTGGACCATCTCTCTCTCTCTCTACCATTTTTTGTTTTTGTTTTCGTTTTGCTTGATCACGATGATTATTGGTATTCGTTTATGCTACTGCTGTACAAACCCACCACCACGCAAGACCTCCTGCAACCTGAAAAGGTGTCGACTGCCATAGGAATTTTTTTCTGTATCTGTTGAGGTTCAAACGAGAAGAAGCCCAATTGTTCGATCCATTAAACCCAACATCAAGTCTTTTATAACCAATTAAATATAATCGACCCATTAGGTGGCCCAATACCACCAAAACACATTACAGTTGCTATTGCCGTGATAAATTCTGTTTCTTTTCCTTCTTGTGTATCATCACAAAAATAATGGAAGTGATGATGAGTTGATGACGTGAATGAAGATGATGAATGGCGATATATTGATGATAATGGTTCGAAACAGATGATGATCGATCATGATAATGATGGTGTGAACAATGAAGTTCGATGATGATAAATAGTGGTGATGCTATATGATAATAAAGGATGACAATGACGATGGTACATGGCGATGAAGAGGGATGATGATGATGTTAGTTTATGTTAGGAAGAAGATGAAACTAAAGTATAATATAAATAAAACAAAAATTGAGTTATAACAGAAAAATAGGGATGGTGGGATGGTTGAAGGTGTTTGCGGGTATTCAAGAGGTCTTGGGTTCGAGCCCGGTCTAGGGCATTATTTTTTTAGGAACTCACTCTTCAAAGGTTGTAAACTTATTATTATTATTATTATTATTATTATTATTATTATTATTATTATTATTATTATTATTATTATTATTATTATTATTATTATTATTATTATTATTATTATTATTATTATTATTATTATTATTATTATTATTATTATTATTATTATTATTACTATTACTATTACTATGATTATTATTATTATTATTATTATTATTATTATTATTATTATTATTATTATTATTATTATTATTATTATTATTATTATTATTATTATTATTATTATTATTATTATCATCATCATTATTATTATTATCATTATTATTATTTTTATTATTATTATTACCAATCTTGATAGCATAATTATTATATTATTAATATCATTAATACTAATATAATTAAGATTACTAATGTTAAGATAAAAATGATTAAGGTTGTGATTATGAATATAGTTAAGGTAATTACTACCGAAAAGTATAATTAGAAGTACGCTTATGAGTAAAGATGAAAATAAATACAATTAAGTTGTGATTAAATAAAATTATCATTTTATTAAGATTATCATTATTATTAAGAATAACAGGTTTATTAAAATCATCATTTAAATTATTATTAGTATTATCATTAAAATTATCATTTTTATTAAAAACTATCATTTTTATTGAAGTTATCATTTTTAATAAAATTATTATTATATATAAAATTAGCATTTTTATTAAACTTATCATCATTATTATTATTATTATTATTATTATTATTATTATTATTATTATTATTATTATTATTATTATTATTATTATTATTATTATTATTATTATATTATTATTATTATTATTATTATTATTATTAAAAGTATCATTATTATTATTATTATTATTATTATTATTATTATTATTATTATTATTATTATTATTATTATTATTATTATTATTATTATTATTATTATTAAACATGATTTTATTATTATATTTAAAATTATTATTTTTATTATTATTATCATTATTTTTATTATCATTATTATAAGTATTGATGTTATGCGAGGTGTATATGAAATAGTATTAATTTAAATACGAAATACGACGAAATATTACACAAAATATGACAAGTTTTAATTATTTATCTACAAATGGGATATACCTAAACCTTGCTACAACACTATAGGCAGTGTACCTAATCGTAGAGTAGTGTAGTTTTTAGTAAGTCCGGTTCGTTCCACAGGGAGCTGGCTTATTTCACACTATATTTTAAACAATTATATTCGTACAAAATATATTATATTAATAATATATAAAATGGGGTTTTACCGTTTAATGACCGGTTTGTCGATTTTATATTTTAAGCGAAGCGTAAAGTAAATGACGATATTTAACTAACAATATAAAATAAATAACAATAATTAAAATGACAATAAATAAAAGTACGAGGAAATATGAAATAAAATATATTATGCTTATTTAAACTTCCGTAATTATGATGTTTGACGTGTTGATTTTTAGTTTATTCCCATGGGTTAATTGTTCTTTGTCCTGGATTATTTAATATGCCCGTCTGGTTTTTGTCCATAACAGTCCATCAGTCATAAATATAAAGTGCGAGTGTCCTTCTCAAATTATCCTTATATCCGAAGTCAAATATTCCAACTAATTGGGGACTTAAACTGTAACAAGGTTTTAATACTTTGTTAACAATTACGCCAAGTGTCCTTGTACATAATTTCACCCCTGTTTTAATAATTCTAGTGACTATTAATCCATTCCCGTGTCCGGTTAAATGAACGATTATTCGTACATATAAATATCCCGCCCATCGTGTCCGATCGAGTGTATATGGTTATTTATAGGGATGTCCAATTGTAAATCTTTATATTAAAATTAACAAACTATCATTTAGTTAAACAAATATAAAGCCCATTAATAGCCCATAGTCTAATTTCCACAAGTATCGTTCTTTTGTCCAAACCCCAATTATGGTACAAAGTCCAATTACCCAATTTTAGATATTTTTAGCCCAACATCATGATTACTTCGGTTCAAATAAGCATAATAACAACTTAGTTACGAGACATTAATTTAAAAAGGGAGAACATAACTTACATTGATTATTTAACGCGTAGTGTTACACGGACAGAGTTCCGGCTTAAAAACCCGTAAATAACCGTTACATAACCCAAACTAACTAATATAAAACTACCCTATACTATATATATATTATATATTTATTTATTATTTAATACAGAGTATTATTATTATTTTTTTATGTTTTTTAAACTCGGCAGAATGCATGGCCTTTTATAGGCATTTCTGATTTTTGCAGCTCCGCGAGTTGCGGTATTTTAAGCTTGCAAACTCCGCGAGTCGCGGAGTTTGAAAATCCAGCTCACACAATTTTGAAACCTTGCTCGTCGACATAATTTATATATAAATATAAAATATAAATAATTAATATAATTATTTATATATTATATTATATTCTTGTGCATAGTAGACTTGTAATTTTTGGTCCATTGCGTCGGGTGTTGATAGTTGGCTCGGGTACCGGTTCCGGATTTTCGAACGTCCTTTCGTACAATTTTATATCTTGTACTTTGCGTTTTGTAACTTGTACTTTTGTCATTTTTAGACGTTTCTCATCAATAAATTGAACCACTTGAATTGTATCTTGTACATTTGAGCTTTTTGGACATTTTTGTCTTCGAATCTTCGTTTTCGCCTTTTGTCTTCGTACTTATTTAATTTAAACGATTACAACTTAAAATAGAACAATTACAACTAAATAATTTACATATTGGGAGGATATTGCTACAAAATATATGTTCATTTGGAGCACTATCAAATATCCCCACACTTGAACGTTGCTTGTCCTCAAGCAATACATAACTTGAAATAATATAATACATCACACGAATCACTTCTTTATTCTTCACACTTTGTACATCCGTGATTTTGATATGGCGGTATAAATAATGATAGTAATGATAGAACCATGGTTAAAGGTGGGTGTGTCATCCACAGTTGCCTCGGGTTTAGGTCAACGACACTTGCAATCAAATAGCCGATTTACTTTCGGTTTCCAAAGCAAAGTGCACATTTGAAAGGCGGTTTACAGTCCCACATGACTATGAAAATGTAGATCCTTAAGGAAATTAGATCTTTATGAAAACATTTGATCTTTTGAAAATTCAATCTAGCTTTTACCCTAGATAAGTTTTTCGAAATAACCCTTCACCGGAGTTTGCAAAATGATTTTTTTTTGGTTTTGTGGGTTTCAGATTTGAAAATTTTAGCTCAAAACTTATGGTTTTGTGTTACCCACTTGCTAACCTTGTATTAGGAAAGCAACACGTCCAGTTTACTTGTCCCGTATATTACCTTTCGGTAAACTACCGTCCGGTTGTAAAGGAAAGCGTTGAACAAGCAACTGTTAAGGCAATGTCCCCTGACATGCTTTTAATTATGGTCTATAATGTGTCGGACGCAATTACTATCCTTTGTAGGAGCAATAGTAAAGCTCACCCTTATAATTTTTCGGTCTGGCACAAGGTCCTGTCTTCGACCATGCTATGCAACCACCGTTCTTACGGTTGACACCCGATTTGGTTCATGTGACCTAATGAATTCCAGGTGAATTCCTAGGATTTTACGTTCAATGGTAATGAACACATTGAAAATGGGTTTTCTAGAAAACAAATCGGTTTGTAATTTTGATCAAAATATTTTCTCGTTCAAGCTCGAGTTTAGATATCATTGAATTTCATGAGTTTGTAATTCTCAATCTTTAAGGTCAACCTCTAGGATTGAGTAATATCAGGCTTAAAAGCTGATTTTTAATCTTTAAGGAGATTATCCTTTTTGGGGGTCTGATTCATTAGTCTTATCAAGCTAATTTGCACGGCGTCCTCCCTATTTTACGAGACAGATCCTCTCATGGTTAGGATAAGTCTGACCAATTGGCGACCCTGTTTGATGCTGAGGTCCATGGATTTCCTGCTGATTTTAGAGATGACTTTTCTAGATTTTTCATCAACCTACAGCTAGTCTGGACGACAAATTCTTGACCTAAATCAAGAAGCGCATGTCTTTTTCGGAAGACTTTACTTCCTTTTAATGATGGAATTGATTCATCGTGTAGATCCATCTTTTCTTTCAAATATATTACAGTAAATTGGGTAAAACTGATTAAAATCCTCCAAAACAAAAGTACCTGCAATAACTTTACAGAAACATGTGATAGATAGTTTTTAATTGAATAACTTGGTACGTTCTCCCTACACTTAGTTTCTTTCTTTGCCTTTTTATTCTCCTTTATTTCATTTTAAATGAATTCAATCGTTTTAGGGTGTTTCTCAATTTATGTCCTTTCCGAGGTAACGATAATTTCGGTATTAACACCTAATTTTCATCGTTCATAAATATGTATAAACATGATTTTGAATTCATTTATTTGAAATTTTTTAAAATTTTCACAAAATTTGGCAAATAAACTAAGTGCAAACCCGAGAGAATTTATAACCTTTCCCAACACTTGAGATCATGCAATGCCCTCATTTGCATGAAATCAGACTATAATTATAAATTCACGAGGGTGATAAGTGTAGAAAAGTGATTAAAAATACCCAGTTTGTAATTACAAAGCTCTTCGAATGATAGATGGCGCGCATCATCGTTCATTCCTTCTTGTTTTATCACACATGTTTTTCTTCAAAAACGGTTTCTTTTCTGAAATGTTTGCTAATCTTTGAAAATACGTCTTTTACCCTAAATTATCATGCATTTTTTTTAACGAGTTATGCACTAACCTGAACCCCTAATTTAACATTAAGTGGGGTTAGACTTCCCCACACTTAGCTGACGACATGTGAAGTCGGTAGAATAAGTTCCACGAATTAGAATAGTGAGCCAGTTATTTACATCTCGGGTGGTGTATAATATATCAATGGGTTTAAAGTTTAGACTCTCCCGATCATCACTACTTAATTCTTTTTTAAGTGTAGCTTTTAGTAATTGGATATGTCTCTTTTCTGGTTCTTGGTCAAATGGATCGATATACACCGACATACATATTTCTATTGGGTGGACAATTCCTAACATTTCCTTCCGTTTATTCTCGGGATCAAAGTTTTCACCTCTATTACCCAATTGGGTGAATTTCGAGGTGTTATTACCTATTACAGCTCGTAGTTCATCTTCGGTAGATGACTCGTCTATTGAGAATATTGGGTTGGAAGGTTGTGGAATGGTGAATTTCGGGATCGAAGTAGATTTTTCTTCATTAACGGTACTTATTGGTCCCACCATTTTGGTCTCGGGGGTAAAATTTTTAACGTTATCGTTTTCCCAAGAGTACTAATTTGTCACCCTTACTTCTTCTTCATCCATTGATGGATCGATGTTTTCGTCAGTAGAGGCTAATGTGTCGATATGTTGTGAAATTGGTAAAGCTGAATAAAAAGTATTATCGGGATAATTGGTGATTTCGGAGCTCTCGAATTCATCAAAATTCGATGATATGAGATTTTCTTGCACAATACTCCTTAGATCAACAGGTGTGTAATCTGATAGAGTTTCAGCTTGCCGATTTACAAACTCTCTCATTTGTTCATTTTGAGCATCAAGTTCTTCGAGTTTGATTTTCATATAATCTAAAGAATTTTCAGACACATAATTTTCCTCGTTTTCTGGTTGTTGAGTTTGGAAATATTCTTGGGAATAATCCCAATTAGAATTGTATTCCTCATAATCGCTCCATTCAGGTTCTGTGGGTACGTAATTTTCCTTAGGAACGTAATAATAACATTCCCATGTTGAGTGATAATCTCCACAGATTTCACAACCAGTTATTGTATCGTCGTTCGTGATCCAAGATTGACCGAATAAATTGTCATCAACACTCGGTTGAGAGTATTGATTTCGTATGTCATAAAGAGTTTCCAGAATATTTTCGAGATTTTCCATGATGCGCTTATTACCAACTTTTAGCTACAATGTGGTGCATTTACTGATTATCCTATTAGTTATAAAATAAAAAATTATATAAGTTATCAAATTAATAGACTTTTCTGACCCACGTTTCGAATAGCCAATAGATGCAGCAGATAGCCAGGACCCTTTAAATCAGAAGCCCACAACTCGCCACTAACAAATCCAACTATTACTACGAACCAGAAAATTTGGATGTCTATCAATTTAACCGCTTAAAATAATTTTTCGTTTGGAATTATTAGAGAAGAAGTAGAGAAAATTTCTAAGTCCTAAAAACTAGAGCATCGAGAAATAAGAAAGAAAAAGATTGCACGTCGAAAAATGTCGAAAAAATAAAAGGTGTCAAAAAATAAGCGTCGAAAAATAAAAAGAATATAGCGCGTCGAAACTTAAAAGGTACTAAAATTTAAATTTAAAAAGTTGCGCCTAAAGGTATTAAAACTTAAATGCAATTCTAAATCCAAAACGGCAATTACTTAAAAGGCACTAAAATATATAAATGGCGTCACAAAATTCTAAAGCACCTAAATCTTAGTCTAAAGAAATAGCACTTAAGGGATTTTACGGAAAATCCTAAAAATCTAGAAATAAAAATAAGCTACGGCAAAATACTAGAACTTAAAACTATAATTACGAACGACAAATATACAATATTACGATTAAATGATTAAAAGATACAAAATATAAAAAGATATTAAATATAAAAAGAAATAAAAAGTGATAAAATTACTTATTTTTATAAAAATATTTTTTTATATTTATTTTATAAAAGTATTAATTTTTATATATAATAAAACTAATTATAATTAATTAAAACTAATTAATAATAATAATTAACTAATTAGGGTTTAAATAATAATAATAATAAATAAAACACCTTAATTAATGCGAAACCAGGGTTTTGTGACCTGTCAGGGCGGCTCCGCGAGTGCTGTGCCACGTGCCCTAAGATTCTGCGAGTCGCGGAGTTTGATAAATTAAATGAGGTGCAGGTTTCGAATTACGTAGGTTCAGTTTTTAATATTCATTTATTTTTTTATTTTTCTGTTTTAATAATTATATAAAATATTTATATTAAATAAATAAAACTTATATTTAAAAACTAAAATAAAAATAAAAATACTTTATAATTTTATATATTTTTGAACAACTCTTATATATATATATATATATATATACAAATTTTTTTTCGGTTTTTTAAATTTTATATTTTTGGACACTTATAATAAATAAGAAAATATTTTTACGAAATAATATATTTTTACAAAAATATAGTTTTTCACCGAGTCCCCGGCAGCGGCGCCAAAAATACTTGATGTTATGCGAGGTGTATATGAAATAGTATTAATTTAAATACAAAATACGACGAAATATTACACAAAATATGACAAGTTTTAATATTTATTTACAAATGGGATATACCTAAACCTTGCTACAACACTATAGGCAGTGTACCTAATCGTAGAGTAGTGTAGTTTTTAGTAAGTCCGGTTCGTTCCACAGGGAGCTGGCTTATTTCACACTATATTTTAAACAATTATATTCGTACGAAATATATTATATTAATAATATATAAAATGGGGTTTTACCGTTTAATGACCGGTTTGTCGATTTTATATTTTAAGCGTAAAGTAAATGACGATATTTAACTAACAATATAAAATAAATAACAATAATTAAAATGACAATAAATAAAAGTACGAGGAAATATGAAATAAAATATATTATGCTTATTTAAACTTCCGTAATCATGATGTTTGACGTGTTGATTTTTAGTTTATTCCAATGGGTTAATTTTTCTTTGTCCTGGATTATTTAATATGCCCGTCTGGTTTTTGTCCATAACAGTCCATCAGTCATAAATATAAAGTGCGAGTGTCCTCGTCAAATTATCCTTATATCCGAAGTCAAATATTGCAACTAATTGGGGACTTAAACTGTAACAAGGTTTTAATATTTTGTTAATAATTACGCCAAGTGTCCTTGTACATAATTTCACCCCTGTTTTAATAATTCTAGTGACTATTAATCCATTCCTGTGTCCGGTTAAATGAACGATTATTCGTACATATAAATATCCCGCCCACCGTGTCCGATCGAGTGTATATGGTTATTTATAGGGACGTCCAATTGTAAATATTTATATTAAAATTAACAAACTATCATTTAGTTAAACAAATATAAAGCCCATTAATAGCCTATAGTCTAATTTACACAAGTGTCGTTCTTTTGTCCAAACCCCAATTATGGTACAAAGCCTAATTACCCAATTTTAGATATTTTTAGCCCAACATCATGATTACTTCTGTTCAAATAAGCATAATAACAACTTAGTTACGAGACATTAATTTAAAAAGGGAGAACATAACTTACATTGATTATTTAACGCGTAGTGTTACACGGACAGAGTTCCGGCTTAAAAACCCGTAAATAACCGTTACATAGCCCAAACTAACTAATATAAAACTACCCTATATATATATATATATATATATATATATATATATATATATATATATATATATATATATATATATATATATATATATATATATATATATATATTATTTATTACAGAGTATTATTATTATTTTTTTATGTTTTTTAAACTCGGCAGAATGCATGGCCTTTTATAGGCATTTCTGATTTTTGCAGCTCCGCGAGTCGCGGAGTTTGAAAATCCAGCTCACACAATTTTGGAACCTTGCTTGTCGACATAATTTATAAATAAATATAAAATATAAATAATTAATATAATTATTTATATATTATATTATATTCTTGTGCATAGTAGACTTGTAATTTTTGGTCCATTGCGTCGGGTGTTGATAGTTGGCTCGGGTACCGGTTCCGGATTTTTGAACGTCCTTTCGTACAATTTTATATCTTGTACTTTGCGTTTTGTAACTTGTACTTTTGTCATTTTTAGACGTTTCTTATCAATAAATTGAACCACTTGAATTGTATCTTGTACATTTGAGCTTTTTGGACGTTTTTGTCTTCGAATCTTCGTTTTCGCCTTTTATCTTCGTACTTATTTAATATAAACGATTACAACTTAAAATAGAACAATTACAACTAAATAATTTACATATTGGGAGGATATTGCTACAAAATATATGTTCATTTGGAGCACTATCAAGTATCATTATTTTTAATATATTATTATTATCATTATTGTTATTACAATAAAAATTAATCATATAAAAACATACATAATAAAACTATATTATAATTATTTATTTAAAGTATACAAAATAAATGTAATTAATTAGGTTATTAATGAAACACATAATTAAAATAAAAATCATAGCACTAACAATATATAAATTTGTTCGATTACAATTATATGTTTTAATATATATAATTTATATAGGTTCGTGAATCCGAGGTCAACCCTGCATTGTTGAATATCGTCATATGTATTTTTACTACAAAATATAGTATAGTGAGTTTCATTTACTCTCTTTTTAAATGCTTTTGCAATATATATTTTTAGGCTGAGAATACATGCGCTGCTTTTATAAATGTTTTACGAAATAGACACAAGTAATCGAAACTACAATCTATGGTTGGATTATCGAATCGAATATTACCCCTTTTAGCTTGGTAGCCTAAGAATTAGGAAACAGACAACCTAATTGACGCGAACCCTAAAGGTAGATCTACAAGCACTAACACCCCCCATACTGGAAAATGGTATGCTTTAGTACTTCGAGTTTATATTATACAGATGCATTTCTGTTTGGGGATATTCTATATGCATGATGTTAATGTCGGTTACCAGGTGTTCAATCCATATGAATGATTTTTAAACACTTGCGAGTGTATGATTATTAATTAAAGGAAATCTTGTGGTCTATTAAAATTATGGAAATGATTGTTTACGATAAACTAATGAACTCACCAACCTTTTGGTTGACACTTTAAAGCATGTTTATTCTCAGGTATGAAAGAAATTTTCCGCTGTGCATTTACTCATTCTAGAGATATTACTTAGAGTCATTCATGACATATTTCAAAAGACGTTGCATTCGAGTCGTTGAGTTCATCAAGATTAGTATTAAGTCAATTATAGTTGGATATATTATGAAATGGTATGCATGCCGTTAACTTTCGATGAAATGAAAGTTTGTCTTTTAAAAACGAATGCAATGTTTCTAAAATGTATCATATAGAGGTCAAGTACCTCGCGATGTACCCAAATGTAATGTATTCGTCCAGATGGATTAGGACGGGTCATTAAAGAAGTCGTCTCCAGACATGCAATATGTGACGACCCGGAAATTTTCAACCAAATTTAAACTTAATCTTTATATGGTTTCGACACGATAAGCAAAGTCTGTAATATTGAGTCTTAAAATTTCTGAACTGTTTACATTGATTCATTTGACCTTTGACTATTCCCGATGATTCACGAACAATTGTGTGTAATTAAAAATGTAAATATATATATATATATATATATATATATATATATATATATATATATATATATATATATATATATATATATATATATATATATATATATATATATATATATATATATATATATATATATATATATATATATATATATATATATATATATATATAAGTGTATACGTAATATTTTTGAATAAATAAAAATACACTTTAAAATGTAAATAATAAACAAAATAATTATGTATTGTTAAAATGAATATATATATATATATATATATATATATATATATATATATATATATATATATATATATATATATATGATATTAATCTATATATGTATATATGATCCTTATTATAAATATTATTATATGATAATATAATTTTATATAAAATATATTATATAATATACTAAATGTAAAATTAATGTATTAAATATAGTTGTTATATTGTTATTATTTTTTTATTAATATCAATACTAGAATTATTAATATTATCATGTTAAAAATATAAATATAAAAATTGATATATATATATATATATATATATATATATATATATATATATATATATATATATATATATATATATATATTAATATCAATATTAATATAAATATTATCATAATTCTTATCAAATTCACTAAAGTTATTATTACTGGGATTTATTATTATTATTACCCTTATTATTTTTATTATTACTATTATTATTAAATTATTAATATTATTGTTATTAGTATTTGGATTATTATTAATATAATTATAATTATAAATTATTAATAATATTTATATATATATATATAAATCATATGAAAAATCATTAAGAATCAAAAGAATCCGATACCTATCTCAATCATTTGTGTTGATTTTTGTTTCTGTCTAAAATTATTACACATCTAAATCAATTGGGTACGAATTTGTTAGCAGTCTCAATCTCTTTTTAATTTCTTTATTATATTTAGGTACCTGCTTGTTATTCTGTTAACCATCACAAGCTACACAACGAATTCAATCAAATCTTAAGGCTATTTTCAATCTCATTTACACTCCATATGAACATGTACTGCATATACAATATAACATTTACACACTACATGATAAGATACATAACCTTGATCAATCACCCTTATCATTTCCACTCTCATTCAATCATCACCCTTACTAGTAAGCTCGATCACACCCATTGGCCATCATCACCAAGATCACCACCCTTCTTCTACAAACATCACAACAAACTACCACCGTCTTCAACTATCGAATCTCACTCGAACACACCAACGAGAACCATCACTTCAAACCACTTCATCGCCACCATCCCTGCTGTTGTCTTGCTGCTGTCTTGCGGCCAAGAAACACCACAAACCACGACCATGTTACTATTATGATTCTGTCTTCTATCTGCCCCAAACCATAATCCATTGCCAACACACATCGTGAAATCCACTAAACCAACATCGAAGACCACCGAAACAGACACCTTCTATCATCAACCTAATACTACCCTCGATCACCGCTAACATCTACTAAAATTCTTTCCTTTTTTCTTCCTTTCTTTTGCTTCAACCATCATAAACCCGAATCATTACCATAGAACACCCTCTCATACTGCTACTGTTTTGTTGCCGTACCTACGTTTTCTTTTCCTTTCAAGCTTAACACCTCAATCCTTATCATACTCCAATTATTAGTTTGCCTGCTGCCATCGCTGTAAACCGTCAACCAAAACCCTCAACTATCGATCATGGCTACTAAATAAGTGAGCAAACTGTTTCCTTTTAGTTTAATTATTTTGTAACCTGATCGATTAAATATTGCTAAAAAGTGAATGGATGTTGCCTTTAATAAATTACCACTAATTCTCTCTTTTAGCCGAACATGGGAATTATTGGGTAAACTTTTACGTTCCATTTTACACCACTTGATATTTTTTTTAAAGGTAATTGCATGATGTATAAAGAGGATTTAATAATAATAATCACATGTTAGTGATAATGATGCTTCCTTGTTGATCGAGAGGTTATAGAATGGTGGGGTCTTGTAAATTCTCCTAACGAGTCAGTTTGTGCAAAGTCTAAAACTGAGGGCCAAAGGTTAATTAAATTATGATAAGCATTTTGTTGATATAGCGAATAATGAGATATGATATTGTATGTGGGACACGATTCAGCTGCATGGCCGACCAAGCTGGGACGCTTGCTTATATATTTTTTTTCATTAAGAGATTGATAATAATGATGATTAAGTGATAAAGGGATGAGAGACTAGAAAACCTTTGGAAACTTTACTTAATCCAGCGTACAAGATTAGAATAGGATAGTGAGCTGTAAAGAAGAAAGTGTTTGGAATATAGACTTGTTATAATGATGGATAAAAGATGCAACTAGCAGGGTAGTATTATATATATATATATTTTTTTTGCCGATCTCCTGTATTACCTCAACAGCCGGGTACCAATTAGGATTGGAGTTGGGCCGTTATTTTTTTTTTCAGTTTCTACTTGGGCCGCAAAATTTCTTGTGCAAATTTGGGCTGTATACTCTCTAGGCTTGTTGGGCCATCACCCAATTTATACTCAATTCATACTCTTTGTTGAATCGAATTAAGGATGATGATACCGTTTGATAATTGTTAACAACCGATGATGATGGTACGATGTTTATGAATGATGAAGATATTAGGATTAGTATAATATGATAAGGGATAATGATGATAAAGGTTAATGATGAATATGATATGATAATCATGATGGTAATGATTATGAGATAATGATGAAGGAGGAAGAAATAGGAAATACGATATACGAATTTAATATAATTCGTATCCAATATAAATCATAAAAACACAAATGGCGCGATGGTTAAGGATGTTATTGGGTTAGCGGAACGTCGCGGGCTCAACCCCGAACTTGGGCATTTTTTTAGGGCTACTCCTTTGAGGTAGTTATTACTAATACTCTTATTATTATTATTTCATTATTATTATTATTATTATTGTTATTATTATTTATTATTGATTGTTATTAAATAATTATTATTATTACTAATATTAGAAATAAGATTTTTTGTATAACTAATATTATTATTATTATCATTATTGTTATTACTATTAAAATATATAGTATTATTATGATTAATATGACTATTAAAATTTCTATTAAAATCATCAGTTTTATTAAAAGTACCATTATTATTTAAATTTTTATTTTTCTGAAAACTAACATTTTATCTTATCATTATTATCTTTTCTATTAAAATTATTATTATTACTAACATTACTTTTATTTTTAGTATTATTATCAAAACTATTAATATCAGTATCATTACTAAATCTAATTACTTTTAATATTATTTATTATCATAAAAAGATATAAATTTTTATTTATTATTATTGATATTATTTTACCAAATAAATAACTATATAAGAATATTTTTAAAACATATCACATAACAACATTAATATTTTCATAATAAATACCAATTATTTATCTAATGTATATAAAATAAAGTATAGTTAATTTAATTATTAATGAAACATACAAGTTACTGAAATAACAATTAATAATAATATCTAAACTTGTTTGATTACAAGTATTTGCCTTAATAGATATATGAATAATATAGGTTCGTGAATCTGAGACCAACCCTACACTTGTTCAATGACGTCCTATGTATTTTTACTACAAAATACAGTATGGTGAGTTTCATTTGCCTTTTTACCCTTTATATTTTTGGGCTGAGAATACATGCGCAATTTTTATAAATGTTTTACGAAATAGATACAAGTAATTGAAACTACATTATATGGGTGAATGATCGAAGCCGAATATGCCCCTTTTGCTTGGTAGCCTAAGAATTAGTAAACCGATCTACTAATTGACGCGAATCCTAAAGATAGATCTATTGGGCCTAACGAACCCCATCCAAAGTACTGGATGCTTTAGTACTTCGAATTCGTTTTTTCATGTCCGAAGGATTTCCCGGAATTATAGGGGATATTCTTATATGCATCTTGTTAATGTCGGTTACCAGGTGTTCACCATATGAATGATTTTTGTCTCTATACATGGGATGTATATTTATGAGAACTGAAAATGAAATTCTTGTGGTCTATTAAAATAATGGAAATGGATGATTATGATAAACTAATGAACTCACCAACCTTTTGGTTGACACTTTAAAGCATGTTTATTCTTAGGTGTTAAAGAAATCTTCCGCTGTGCATTAGCTCATTTTAAAGATATTACTTGGAATCATTCATGGCATATTTCAAAAGATGTTGCATTCAAGTCATTGAGTTCAGTAAAGATTATGATTAAGTAAATGACAGATTATGAAATGTCCCGTTCATATTGATTATAAACGTTCCATATTAATTAATTTCGTCGCGAGGTTTTGACCTCTATAAGAGACGTTTTTCAAAGACTGCATTCATTTTTAAAATAACCATAACCTTTATTTTATCTATAAAGGTTTAAAAAGCATTACGTAGATTATCAAATAATGATAATCTAAAATATACCGTTTACACACGACCATTACATAACGGTTTACAATAAGAATATATTACATCAAAAATAAGTTTCTTGAATGCAGTTTTTACATAATATCATACAAGCATGGACTCCAAATCTTGTCCTTATTTTAATATGCAACAGCGGAAGCTCTTAATAATCACTTGAGAATAAACATGCTTAAACGTCAACAAAAATGTTGGTGAGTTATAGTTTTAACCTATATATTATTAAATCATAATAATAGACCACAAGATTTCATATTTCAATACACATCCCATACATAGAGATAAAAATAATTCATATGGTGAACACCTGGTAACCGACATTAACAAGATGCATATAAGAATATCCCCTATCATTCCAGGAAATCCTTCGGATATGATAAAAACGAATTCGAAGTACTAAAGCATCCGGTACTTTGGATGGGGTTCGTTAGGCCCAATAGATCTATCTTTAGAATTCGCGTCAATTAGTAGATCGGTTTACTAATTCTTAGGTAACCAAGCAAAAGGGGCATATTCGGCTTCGATCATTCACCCATATAATGTAGTTTCAATTACTTGTGTCTATTTCGTAAAACATTTATAAAACTGCATGTATTCTCATCCCAAAATATTAGATTTTAAAAGTGAGACTATAACTTACTTTCACAAATTTTTACTTCGTCGGGAAGTAATACTTGGCCACTGGTCGATTCACGAACCTATAACAAATATGTACATATATATCAAAGTATGTTTAAAATATATTTACAATATTTTTCATTCATTTTGATGTTTTAAGTTTATTAAGTCAGCTGTCCTCGTTAGTAACCTACAACTAGTTGTCCAAAGTTAGATGTACAGAAATAAAATGATATATATTATCTGGAATCAATCCATGACGCAGTGTATACACGTCTCAGGCTAGATCACAACTCAAAGTATATATATTTTTGGAATCAACCTCAACCCTGTATAGCTAACTCCAACATTACTGCATATAGAGTGTCTATAGTTGTTCCAAATAATATATATACATGGGACGATATGATATGTCAAAACATTTGCATACGTGTCTATGGTATCCCAAGATTACATAATATATTAGAATACATGTAATACAATATGAGTTAGCTAGGATATGATTTGTATAGAATTGTTACAATATTTTCCGTAGCTACAACAATCAAAAAATATCCAATCTTGTTTTACCCATAACTTCTTCGTTTTAAATCCGTTTTGAGTGAATCAAATTGCTATGGTTTCATATTGAACTCTATTTTATGAATCTAAACAGAAAAAGTATAGGTTTATAGTTAGAAATATAAGTTACAAGTCATTTTTGTAAGAGATAGTCATTTTAGTCGAAAGAACGACGTCTTGATGACCATTTTGAAAAACATACTTCCACTTTGAGTTTAACCATGATTTTTGAATATAGTTTCATGTTCATAAGAAAAATCATTTTCCCAGAAGAACAACTTTTAAATCAAAGTTTGTCATAGTTTTTAATTAACTAATCTAAAACAGCCCGCGGTGTTACTACGACTGCGTATGTCCGGTTTTACGGTGTTCATCGTGTTTCCAGATTTTAAATCATTAAGTTAGCATATCATATAGATATATAACATGTGTTTAGTTGATTTTAAAAGTCAAGTTAGAAGGATTAACTTTTATTTGCGAACAAGTTTAGAGTTAACTAAAATATGTTCTAGTGATTACAAGTTTAAACCTTCGAATAAGATAGCTTTTAAATGTATGAATTGAATGATGTTATGAAAATCATTACTACCTCAGGTTTTGTGGATAAACCTACTGGAATTGAGAAAAATGGATCTAGCTTCAAAGGATCCTTGGATAGCTTGAAAGTTCTTGAAGCAGAATCATGACACGAAAATAAGTTCAAGTAAGATCATCACTTGAAATAAGATTGTTATAGTTATAGAAATTGAACCAAAATTTGAGTATGAGTAATACCTTGTATTAGAAAGATATCTTACTGTAAATAAGAAAGATTTCTTGAGATTGGATGATCACTTTACAAGATTGGAAGTAAGCTAGCAAACTTGGAAGTGTTGTTGGTGTGTTCTTAAGTAGTGGTTTTGTATGTTGATCTAGGTTACCTAGATTGAACTAGATTGAGCTAGATTATGAAGAACAAGATGAAGAACACTTAGAACACTAAGAGATTTATTGAGAGAGAGTAATTTGATGTAAGTAAGTTGAATGAAAATGTGTTTGTGGTGATGAAAGTTCAAGTGAACTTTAGATATAGATAAAGGATTCATTAGTTTGTAATTTAGCTTAATCATTCATCGTAAATGACAAAGGATGATCCCTACATGTTGCTATAATGGATGATGAGTCATTTAGGGCTGCTAAGATCAGATAATTGAGTGTATATACCAATAGTACATACATCTAAAAGCTGTGTATTGTACGAGTATACGGGTGTATACGAGTGGAATTGTTGATGAAACTGAACGAGGATGTAATTGTAAGCATTTTTGTTAAGTATAAGTATTTTGATAAGTGTCTTGAAGTCTTTCAAAAGTGTATAAATACATATTAAAACACTACATGTATATACATTTTAACTGAGTCGTTAAGTCATCGTTAGTCGTTACATGTAAATGTTTATTTGAAACCTTTAAGTTAACGATCATGTTAAATGTTGTTAACCCAATGTTTATTATATCTAATGAGATGTTAAATTATTATATTATCATAATATTATGATATATTAATATATCTTAATATGATATATATACATTAAAATGTCGTTACAACGATAATCGTTACATATATGTCTCGTTTCGAAATTCTTAAGTTAGTAGTCTTGTTTTTACATATGTAGTTCATTGTTAATACACTTAATGACATGTTTACTTATCATTTATCATGATTAAACATAGTGTATCAATATCTTAATATGATTCATATGTATTTAGTAAGACGTTGTTATAACGATAATTGTTATATATATCGTTTCGAGTTTCTTAATTCAATAAACTCAATTTTATGTATATAACACATTGTTAAAATACCTAATGAGATACTTACTTATCATAATATCAAGTTAACTATATATATATATATATATATATATATATATATATATATATATATATATATATATATATATATATATATATATATATATATCATCATAAAGTTTTTACAAGTTTTAACGTTCGTGAATCACCGGTCAACTTGGATGGTCAAATGTCTATATGAAACCTATCTCATTTAAACAAGTCTTAACAAGTTTGATTGCTTAACATGTTAGAAACACTTAATCATGTAAATATCAATTTCATTTAATATATAAACATGGAAAAGTTCGGGTCACTACAGTACCTACCCGTTAAATAAATTTTGTCCCGAAATTTTAAGCAGTTGGAGGTGTTGACGTATCTTCTGGAAATAAGTGCGGGTATTTCTTCTTCATCTGATCTTCTCGTTCCCAGGTGAACTCGGGTCCTCTACGAGCATTCCATCAAACCTTAACAATTGGTATCTTGTTTTGCTTAAGTCTTTTAACCTCACGATCCATTATTTCGACGGGTTCTTCGACGAATTGAAGTTTTTCGTTGATTTGGATTTCGTCTAACGGAATAGTGAGATCTTCTTTAGCAAAACATTTCTTCAAATTTGAGACGTGAAAAGTGTTATGTACAGCCGCGAGTTGTTGTGGTAATTCAAGTCGGTAAGCTACTGGTCTGACACGATCAATAATCTTGAATGGTCCTATATACCTTGGATTTAATTTCCCTAGTTTACCAAATCGAACAACGCCTTTCCAAGGTGCAACCTTAAGCATGACCATCTCTCCAATTTCAAATTCTATATCTTTTCTTTTTATGTCGGCGTAGCTCTTTTGTCGACTTTGGGCGGTTTTCAACCGTTGTTGAATTTGAATGATCTTCTCGGTAGTTTCTTGTATTATCTCCGGACCCGTAATCTGTCTATCCCCCATTTCACTCAAACAAATCGGAGACCTGCACTTTCTACCATAAAGTGCTTCAAACGGCGCCATCTCAATGCTTGAATGGTAGCTGTTGTTGTAGGAAAATTCTGCTAACGTTAAATGTCAATCCCAACTGTTTCCAAAATCAATAACACATGCTCTTAGCATGTCTTCAAGCGTTTGTATCATCCTTTTGCTCTGCCCATCAGTTTGTGGAAGATAGGAAGTACTTATGTCTAGACGAGTTCCTAATGCTTGCTGTAATGTCTGCCAGAATCTTGAAATAAATCTGCCATCCCTATCAGAGATAATAGAGATTGGTATTCCATGTCTGGAGACGACTTCCTTCAAATACAGTCGTGCTAACTTCTCCATCTTATCATCTTCTCTTATTGGCAGGAAGTGTGCTGATTTGGTGAGATGATCAACTATTACCCAAATAGTATCAAAACCACTTGCAGTCCTTGGCAATTTAGTGATGAAATCCATGGTAATGTTTTCCCATTTCCATTCCGGGATTTCGGGTTGTTGAAGTAGACCTGATGGTTTCTGATGCTCAGATTTGACCTTAGAACACATCAAACATTCTCTAACGTATTTAGCAACATCGGCTTTCATACCTGGCCACCAAAAATGTTTCTTGAGATCCTTGTACATCTTCCCCATTCCAGGATGTATTGAATATCTGGTTTTATGAGCTTCTCTAAGTACCATTTCTCTCATATCTCCAAATTTTGGTACCCAAATTCTTTCAGCCCTATACTCGGTTCCTACTTCCCGAATATTAAGATGCTTCTCTGATCCTTTGGGTATTTCATCCTTTAAGTTTCCCTCTTTTAAAACTCCTTGTTGCGCCTCCTTTATTTGAGTAGTAAGGTTTGTGTGAATCATTATATTAATAGATTTTACACGAATGGTTTCTTTGTCCTTTCTGCTCAAGGCGTCGGCTACCACATTTGCCTTCCCTGGGTAGTAACGAATCTTAAAGTCGTAATCATTCAACAATTCAATCCACCTGCGCTGCCTCATGTTCAGTTGTTTCTGATTAAATATGTGTTGAAGACTTTTGTGGTCGGTATATATAATAATTTTGACCCCATATAAGTAGTGCCTCCAAGTCTTTAATGCAAAAACAACCGCACCTAATTCCAAATCATGCGTCGTATAATTCTGTTCGTGAATCTTCAATTGTCTAGACGCATAAGCAATTACTTTCGTTCGTTGCACTAATACACAACCAAGACCTTGCTTTGAGGCGTCACAATATATCACAAAATCATCATTCCCTTCAGGTAATGACAATATAGGTGTCGTAGTTAACTTTTTATTTAACAATTAAAAAGCTTTCTCTTGTTCATCTTTCCATTCAAATTTCTTCCCTTTATGCGTTAATGCAGTCAAGAGTTTTGCTATTTTAGAAAAATCTTGGATGAATCTCCTGTAATAACCAGCTAGCCCTAAAAATTGGCGTATGTTTTTCGATGTTTTTGGGGTTTCCCACTTTTCAACGGTTTCAATCTTTGCTGGATCCACCTGAATACCTTCTTTATTCACTATATGACCGAGGAATTGAACTTCTTCCAACCAAAATGCACACTTTGAAAACTTAGCGTACAGTTTTTCTTTTCTCAGCAACTCTAGCACTTTTCTCAAATGTTCTTCATGCTCTTGGTCATTCTTCGAGTAGATAAGTATGTCATCGATGAAAACAATGACAAACTTGTCAAGATATGGCCCACACACTCGGTTCATGAGGTCCATGAACACAGCTGGTGCGTTAGTCAATCCAAACGGCATAACCATAAACTCGTAATGACCGTAACACTTCCTAAAAGCAGTCTTTGGAATATCATCCTCCTTCACCCGCATTTGATGATATCTAGAACGTAAATCGATCTTCGAATAAACAGACGAGCCTTGTAGTTGATCAAATAAGTCGTCGATTCTCGGTAGTGGGTAACGGTTCTTGATGGTAAGTTTGTTCAACTCTCGGTAGTCGATACACAACCTGAATGTACCATCTTTCTTCTTGACAAACAGAACAGGAGCTCCCCATGGTGATGTACTTGGTCGAATGAAACCACGCTCTAAAAGTTCCTGTAACTAACTTTGTAATTCTTTCATTTCGCTGGGTGCAAGTCTGTATGGAGCACGAACTATTGGTGCAGCTCCTAATACAAGGTCTATTTGAAATTCAACGGATCGATGTGGGGGTAATCCCGGTAATTCTTTCGGAAATACATCGGAAAATTCTTTTGCGACGGGAACATCACTGATGTTCTTTTCTTCAGGTTTAACTTCCTCGATGTGTGCTAGAATGACGTAACAACCTTTTCTTATTAGTTTTTGTGCCTTCAAACTACTAATAAGATTTAACTTCGTGTTGTTCTTTTCTCCGTACACCATTAAAGGTTTTCCTTTTTCACGCATAATGCGAATCGCGTTTTTGTAACAAACGACCTCTGCTCTCACCTTCTTCAACCAGTCCATGCCAATTATTACATCAAAACTCCCTAACTTGACTGGTATTAAATCAATCTTAAACGTTTCATCACCCAGTTTAATTTCTCTATCCTGACATATATTATCTGCTGAAATTAATTTACCATTTGCTAATTCGAGTAAAAATTTATTATCCAAAGGCGTCAATGGGCAACTTAATTTAGCACAAAATTCTCTACTCATATAGCTTCTATCCGCACCCGAATCAAATAAAAGATAAGCAGATTTATCGTCAATAAGAAATGTACCCGTAACAAGCTCCGGGTCTTCCTGTGCTTCTGCCGCATTAATATTGAAAACTCTTCCACGGCTCTGCCCATTAGTATTCCCCTGATTCGAGCAATTTCTAATAATGTGGCATGGTTTTCCACATTTATAACAAACAGAGTTGGTATTACTTGCTCCGACACTATTCGTTTCTGCATTACTTGTTCCGACATTATTTGTTCCCTTAGTTCTGTTAAACTTTGATCCGTAGACCTCACACTTTGTCGCACTATGACCATTTCTTTTACACCTGTTGCAAAATGTCGTGCAAAACCCCTGATGATTTTCTTCACACCTATGACATGGCTATTTTTGGTTTTTGTTGCCGTTGCTGTTATTGAGGTTGTTGTTGGGATTGTTATTGTTGTTGAAACGGTAGTTGTAGTTGTTGTTGTTGTTAGGATTTTTGTTGTAGTTATTGTTAGGATTGCGGTTATTGTTGCGATTGTTGTTGCGGTTGTTGGGATGGTTGTTGCAATTATGTTTGTAATTGTTGTTGTTGTTGTACTAGTGACTCTTGTCACCGTTTTCCTCCCACTTCCTCTTGAGTTGTTTAGTGTTGGCTTCTTCGGCCGCCTGCTCTTTAATTCTTCCCTCAATCTGATTTATGAGTTTATGAGCCATTCGACTTGCCTTATGTATAGAAGCGGGCTCGTGTGAACTCACATCTTCTTGAATCCTTACTGGTAACCCTTTTACAAATGCGTCGATCTTCTCTTCTTCATCTTCGAATGCTCCCGGACACAATAGGCACAATTCTGTGAATCGTCATTCATATGTGGTAACGTCGAACCCTTGTGTTCGTAACTCTCTAAGTTCTGCCTTGAGTTTATTAACTTCGTTTCTAGGACGGTACTGTTCGTTCATCAATTGCTTGAATGCTGACCACGGTAGTGCGTAAGCAGCATTTTGTCCTACCTGTTCAAGGTAGGTGTTCCACCACGTTAACGCAGTACCTGTGAAGGTATGCGTAGCGTACTTAACTTTGTCCTCTTCAGTACATTTACTTATGGCAAACACCGATTCAACTTTCTCGGTCCACCGTTTCAATCCAATTAGTCCTTCGGTTCCATCAAATTCCAAAGGTTTGCAGGCAGTGAATTTTTTGTAGGAGCATCCTACACGATTTCTTGCGCCGTTAGCTGCATTGCTAGATTCAGAGTTATTGTTGGTATGTAGCGCAGCCTGTACTGCGGCTATGTTTGCAGCAAGAAAGGTACGAAATTCCTCTTCGCTCATATTCATGGTGTGTCGATGTGACACCGCTATTTTTTTTAAATACATGGCGGAAGCATTTATTTATTAATTACAATATAAACATTAACTATTGTTAAGACAACCAGTGTCACGTGTCATTACAAAATACATGTTTATACGGAGAAGATGTAGTTACAATCAGTTTACAAAAGATCACAGTTTAAATTATAAAAGATCACATCAGAGTTAATCCTGTTAAACATAACATCTTCATGCCCGTCTTCTCCCCAAAAGCACTATCTTCAAAAGCTAACAACCTGCAGGGAGGAGATGGAGGGGAATTAGCACGAAGCTAAGTGAGTACTACTAACTACAGGCCATAGCATACATAAGTGTTATACTAATCATGTCACAATAGTCTAACATACAAACATCACCCAAGTGCCGTCTACAGAGACTCTGGCGGCTCGGCCAAACCATTAACCACCAGCTGATCGGACTGGGGCTTACCAGAAGTTCCTCCACCACCGTATGTATATACATAATCCACACGCAACGGACGCATCATTCACATATATATACACCACGGCTGTCTAGGCTACCATAGAGGAACCCAACCCGCAGGTTGATCTCTCCTACCGAGGCTACTACATAATAGGGACGCACCGGGCTCCAGCAGACAAGCATCAACTAACATGCAGTCTTCACAAGTACTAATTAACCACAACAATAAGTATATCTAACAAGCATGGCAATCATAATATAACATGCTTCTATATATTATATTCTCCAGTTAGTCCCACTCACCAATTACCAGCAAAAGAGAAGGTATTCAGCTATCTAATCACTGAACCTTCTCTTTCTCCTTTTCTCCTGAGAAAAACATATACACAAGTTAGTTTCTATCCGATAGCACAAAACAGCACAATACTGAAATTTTTGTCAGAAAAAGTATCCGCTAAAAATTTTTGCTTAACACTTGTGCACTTTCAAAATTTACATCAAAATCATCAAAATAAAAACGGGCAGCATGACGGCTAAAAATCAACCCTTGGTAAAATATTTACTGCCCAAGACACTCGGTCGACTGTCAGAGACAGTCGGCCTACTATCTTCACTCACTCGGCCGAGTTTCTAGTCACTCGTTCGATGGTCTCGTCGATCAGTCGAGTGTCAGGAGACACTCGGCCGACCGTGTTCATCTGCAGAAGCTGAAAATAAAGTGACGGGTTTCACCAAAAATTGCCCAATTCTTGCTCTAAAGCTCGATTATGACCTCAAAACTGACCAAATCAAAGACACTATATATTAAGAAACATAAACCCACAAGATTTGGACTCAAACAACATCAAATCTAACCACTTTGACCCAAAATACACACTTTATAAAAACTAACACAAAAACCCCATTTTCTTGAAGATTAAAGCATGAAAACTTGTGATTCTTACCTTGAAAGAATCAGTGAATCACAAGGAACACAAAGATGTAAATGATTCGAGCTCTAAAACAAGATTAGAAATTAGGGTTTGATTGTAGGTGAAAGGAAGGTACGGGAGTGTTTTGGGAATTTTCTGGAAAATGCAAGAAATGGGCACACTAGTCACTTAAAGAGGGTTAAAATCCCACATTGTGCAACGCACGGGTATTTATCAGTTATCTAATATCTTTCGTACATCATTTGGCAGCCCAAACGAAGTCCAAATTAAATAAACAAACCTATTCTGTGACCCTTGTCACAAACTGGTCCTAATCACATTATTATTTAATAGTAAATATTAAATAAAAATAAAAACATATAATAACACAATACTAACTTAAGGGCACTTTAGCAATCTTACATCTAGGCCCGATTGAGGATGTTACAAATCTACCCCTCTAAGAAGATTCCGTCCTCGGAGTCTGGTCTAGGTCAAACAACTGGGGATAGCGCGCCCTCATTAACTCCTCGGTTTCCCACGTCAAGTTAGAACCTAAACTGTGCCGTCATTCCACTAACACCATAGGAATCTGTTTCTTTCTTAGCTTTGTGATTTCTTGTCCACTATTCTAACCGGCTCTTCTACTAACTTTTTAGTTAAATCAACTTTCAAATCCTTCAATGGAAGAATCTGACTTTCATCGTCTACTTTACACTTTCTTAAATAACAAACATTGAATGTGTTGTGTATTCCTGCTAACTCTGATGGAAGATCTAAAACAACAATCTGATCATTCAAAATTTCTTTGATCGGAAATGGCCCAATAAATCTCGGTGCTAGTTTACCACGTTTACCAAATCTGATCACCCCTTTCCACGGCGAAACTTTCAGATAAACACGATCACCTACATTAAATGTCACCGGTCATCTGCGTGGATCAACATACATCTTTTGTCGGTCTCTGGCTGCTTTTAACTTCTCACGTGCAATTTCGACTTTTTCTGCAGTTAACTGAACAATTTCGGGACCTGCAAATTGTTTCTCACCTGCTTCTAACCAACATGTCGGAGTTCTACACTTACGACCATACAACATTTCATATGGCGGCATTCCAATACTCGAATGATATGAATTGTTGTAAGCAAACTCTATTAGTGGAAGATGCGAATCCCAAGAACCACCATATTCTAAGACACACGCTCTCAACATATCTTCTAATGTCTGAATCGTTCGTTCACTCTGATCGTCTGTTTGTGGATGATAAGCTGTACTTAGATTCACACCTGTACCTATATTCTGTTGTAAACTGTTCCATAAGTTCGATACAAACCTAGTATCCCTGTCGGAAACTATTGACAACGGTATACCATGTCGATTAACTATCTCTTTTAATTACAACTCTGCCAAATCACTTAGCAAAGCGGTTTCACGTGTAGCTAAAAAGTGAGCAATCTTTGTTAAACGATCCACAATCACCCAGATCATGTCGTGTCCTTTCTGGGTTCGGGGTAACTTGGTTACAAAATCCATCGTTATATGATCCCATTTCCACTGATGAATTTCTAACTGTCTTAGAGATCCATACGGTTTTTGATGTTCTGCCTTAACTTGCGCACAAATATGACATTTCTCAACAAAACTTGCAACATCTGCCTTCATTGTTGGCCACCAATACAATGTTTTCAAGTCTCTATACATCTTAGTACTACCTGAATGCACTGATAATCTCGATTTATGCATTTCAGTAAGGATTAAATCCCTCAAATCTCCAAGCATAGGCACCCAAATTCGATATTTATAGGTCTTTAATCCTCTAGAATCATTGCATAGGTCAAATTTTCTTTTAGTCATTTGTTCAGTCTTTAGGTTTTCGTCATTCAAAGCTACTAACTGAACAGTTTTCAATCGATCAATCAAGTTTGAAACTATTTCAATTCTCATAAATCTAACATTTTCGATGGTTTTCTTGCGACTCAGAGCATCTGCAACCACATTTGCTTTACCCGGATGGTACTTAATCTCACAATCGTAGTCTTTAATCAATTCTAAACATCGACGTTGACGCATATTTAATTCTTTCTGCGAAAAGATATATTGAAGACTCTTATGATCTGTATAGATTTCACAATGTGTACCATACAAATAATGTCTCTAAAGCTTCAAAGCAAACACAACTGCAGTTAATTCTAAATCATGGGTAGGGTAGTTTCGTTCATGATTCTTCAACTGTCGTGAAGCATACGCTATAACTTTATTTCTCTGCATCAAAACACAACCCAGACCTGCACGTGACACATCGCAGTAGACCACAAACGCTTCTGTTCCCTCTGGTAAACCTAAAATCGGCGCTTGACATAACAACTGTTTGAGAGTCTGAAAAGCCTTTTCTTGTTCATCAGTCCATCGAAAGGCTACATCTTTTCTAGTTAACTTATTTAACAGACCTGCTATTTTAGAAAAGTCTTTAATAAATCTGCGGTAATAACCTGCTAAACCCAAAAAACTCTTAATTTCTGTCGGCATTTTCGGCGAGTTCCAATTCATTACAGCTTCTATCTTAGACTGATCTACTTTAATACCCTGTTCACAAATCACATGACCCATAAACTATACTTCTCGCAACCAAAATTCACACTTAGAAAACTTAGCGTGCAACTGTTCCTATTTCAGAAGTTCTAATACCAATCTCAAATGTGTAGCATGATCTTTCTCGGTTTTCAAATATATCAAGATATCATCTATGAAGACAATCACAAACTTATCAAGATACTGACGACATACCCTGTTCATTAAATCCATAAACACTGCTGGCACGTTTGTCAACCCAAATGGCATAACTAAAAATTCATAATGACTATATCTAGTTCTGAACGCTGTTTTCGGTATATCACTCTCTGCAACACGTACCTGATGATACCGTGAACGTAAATCAATCTTTGAAAAGTAGGAAGCACCCTGTAACTGATCAAATAAGTCATCTATTCTTGGTAATGGATACTTATTCTTGATTGTTCTCTTATTTAAGTAGCGGTAATCTATACACATACGAAGCGACCCATCTTTCTTTTTCACAAACAAAACAGGAGCACCCCATGGTGAAGAACTTGGTCGAATAAACCCCTTATCTAACAATTCCTGAATCTGAGACATCATTTCTCGGATTTCTGATGGAGCTAATCTGTAAGGAGCTTTTGCAACTGGTGTAGTACCCGGAACCAAATCGATTTTATACTCTACTTCACGTACTGGAGGTAACCCTGGTAAATCATCTGGAAACACTTCGGGAAATTCTGACACAATGGAAATATCGGTCACCTGCTTCTTTTCTTTCTTAACATCGATCACGTAGGCTAAGAATGAATCACACCCTTTCGATATCGCCTTCTGAGCTTTCATTAGGGAAACCATAGGAAAGTTAAATCCTCTGCGCTCTCCCCTAGCTATCACTCGGGATCCATCGGCCAAACGGAAAGAAATCATATTCTTATCACACTTAATATTAGTCCTATTAGCTCTTAACCAATTCATGCCTATGACTACATCAAAGCTAGGTATAGGCATCAACAAACAGGTTAAAGGTAAGGAATGGCCGTCGATTTCGATGGTAACTCCAGACACAGATGATGTGCATGGAACCATTTTACCATCAGCTACTTCTATTCCTAAAGGCTCATCTAACATCCTAACAGGCAACTTTAACTTATCACAGAAGCCTAAGGACATAAAAGATCGATTGCTCCTGAATCAAACAACATACGAGCTGGTAAGGAATTAACCAAGTACGTACCGGTAATGACATCATCGGTAGCGGTTGCAGCATCTACCGTCATCTGAAACGCCCTCGCCTCTGCTGTTGGAGGATTCTTTCTCTTCTGCCCGGCAGTAGAAGCAGAAGATCCCCCAGAAGTTGCTGACCTCGCCCCTGACCCTGCCCCAGAACCGGATCTTAAAGCTGATGGACAATTTGCAGATCTATGCCCCTCTTGATGGAAACTCCAACAAACATTAGACTTAAAAGAACAAGCTATTGATTCATGACCTAACACTCCACATTTCAAACACCTTCTGGTCATTGGAGAACACGGACCGACATGGGTCGACTTACAAACATTGCACCAACCGGACTGACTAGAACCTGATCCACTCATACCAGACTTACTTTTCTGTTTGAACCCACCTGACTTCTTACCACGAAATCCCGATTGCTTACTTGACTGTTGAGTAGACTGACTACCAGTTTGACCTTCTGATTTACCCCCAAAAGATCCACTTCTCGAACTTTCTCTTTTTGCTGCCATTATATCACCTTCTGTAACTTTAGCCATCTCATGAGCCTGTGCCAATGTGGTTGCAAATCTCACAACTGTTCTATATTCTGGCTTAATCATCCGCATAAAATGCTGAATCTTATCCTTTTCAGTCGGTACCCACTGTTGAACAAACCTTAGCTTAGATGTGAAATCTCTGAAAACCTCATCAATCGTCATACTTTCTGTCATCTTCATACTCAGAAACTCGGTTTTCAATCTTTCCATCTCATACTCAGAACAATACTGCTCACGAACTTTAGCAGCAAATTGTTCCCAGGTAATTTGACTGATCTGTTCTTTAGGTAAATATGCAGTGATAGAGTCCCACCATTCCATTGCTTCACCTTTGAGAAGCCTACTAGCAATTAACACCATGAATTCTAGCTCACAAAAACATGCTTCTAATGCTCGTTCCACTTCTCTTAACCAATTGAGTGTCGCTGTAGGGTTTGTATGACCACTGTACTCAGGAGGTTTACAGTCCATAAACTGTTTATAGGTACACTTCTTTTTCATCTCGGGAACTTGAAATGGGTATAGCATTTGATTTGGAAATGCCCGGTTAAACGGGAATGGCATTTGGAGATTTTGATAGGTGTTTTGTGGAAACTGTGATTGGGAACTGCCTCCGGCTTGAGTATAAAAGTTAGGAGGAAAGGTTGTGTTTAACGCAGTGGTATTAGGGTTCCATTGCGCCCGCTCTTGTTCTAGTTCTTTAATTTTCTCCTGTGCTTCTAGTAGTCAACTTTGAAGGTTTACAACTTCTTGTGAGGTTTCCTCTTCCGATGACACATGCCCATCTTCATCAGGGGCTCGAAAGGTACCAATTCCAGGGGCGGCAGGGCCAGTAGCGTTAGCTTCGTTATCTACCATTACTGCACTACCACAACACTCACACCAAGGCTTAGTATAAACTCTGTTAGTACTTACAACTAACACGTAACCTGTCCTAATACTCACTTAACCCATCCCCAGTATGTTATGTTTGACACGACTCTACTAAGTTTGGGAACATGACATTTAGATCACAATGCACATGCTGCCAAACTAAGCTCTGATACCAACTTGTGACACCGGTATTTTTTTTTTTAAATACGTGGCGGAAGCATTTATTTATTAATTACAATATAAACATTAACTATTGCTAAGACAACCAGTGTCACGTGTCATTACAAAATACATGTTTATACGGAGAAGATGTAGTTATAATCAGTTTACAAAAGATCACAGTTTAAATTATAAAAGATCACATCAGAGTTAATCCTGTCAAAGATAACATCTTCATGCCCGTCTTCTCCCTAAAAGCACTATCTACAAAAGCTAACAACCTGCAGGAGGAGATGGAAGGGAATTAGCACGAAGCTAAGTGAGTACGACTAACTACAGGCCATAGCATACATAAGTGTTATACTAATCATGTCACAATAGTCTAACACACAAACATCACCCAAGTGCCATCTACAGAGACTCTGGCGGCTCGGCCAAACCATTAACCACCAGCTGATCGGACTGGGGCTTACCAGAAGTTCCTCCACCACCGTATGTATATACATAATCCACACGCGACGGACGCGTCATTCATATATATATACACCATGGCTGTCTAGGCTACCACAGAGGAACCCAACCCACAGGTTGATCTCTCCTACCTAGGCTACCACACAATAGGGACGCACCGGGCTCCAGCAGACAAGCATCAACTAACATGCAGTCTTCACAAGTACTAACTAACCACAACAATAAGTATATCTAATAAGGATGGCAATCATAATATAACATGCTTCTATATACTATATTCTCCAGTTAGTCCCACTCACCAATTACCAGCAAACGAGAAGGTATTCAGCTATCTAATCACTGAACCTTTTCTTTCTCCTTTTCTCCTGAGAAAAACATATACACAAGTTAGTTTCTATCCGATAGCACAAAACAGCACAATACTGAAATTTTTGTCAGAAAAAGTATCCGCTAAAAATTTTTGCTTAACACTTGTGCACTTTCAAAATTTACATCAAAATCATCAAAATAAAAACGGGCAGCATGACGGCTAAAAATCAACCCTTGGTAAAATATTTCACTGCCCAAGACACTCGGTCGACTGTCAGAGACAGTCGGCCAACTGTCTTCACTCACTCGGTCGATGGTCTCGTCGATCGGTAGAGTGTCCGGAGACACTCGGTCGAGTGTCAGGAGACACTCGGCCGACCGTGTTCATCTGCAGAAGCTGAAAACAAAGTGACGGGTTTCACCCAAAATCGCCCAATTCTTGCTCTAAAGCTCGATTATGACCTCAAAACTGACCAAATCAAAGATACTATACATTAAGAAACATAAACCCACAAGATTTGGACTCAAACAACATCAAATCTAACCACTTTGACCCAAAATACACACTTTATAAAAACTAACACAAAAACCCCCATTTTCTTGAAGATTAAAGCATGAAAACTTGTGATTCTTACCTTTAAAGAATCAGTGAATCACAAGGAACACAAAGATGTAAATGATTCGATCTCTAAAACAAGGATTAGAAATTAGGGTTTGATTGTAGGTGAAAGGAGGTACGGGAGTGTTTTGGGAATTTTCTGGAAAATGCAAGAAATGGGCACACTAGTCACCTAAAGAGGGTTAAAATCCCACACTGTGCAACGCACGGGTATTTATCAGTTATCTGATATCTTTCGTACATCATTTGGCAGCCCAAACGAAGTCCAAATTAAATAAACAAACATGTTCTGTGACCCTTGTCACAAACTGGTCTTAATCACATTATTATTTAATAGTAAATATTAAATAAAAATAAAAACATATAATAACACAATACTAACTTAAGGGCACTTTAGCAATCTTACATATAGGCCCGATTGAGGATGTTACAGTCGAGTAGTCGGTGCCATTTCCTTCAAAATAACCAACTGAATCGAGTTAATCATACAGAATATTAAGAGTAGTCAATAGTATTTCGTTGCATAATATGAACTCATTTATAAAAGCTTTTTCTCCATATTAGCGTTTTATAAGTTTAAATTCGGGTACTACCAACCCGTTAAGTTTCAATGGTTTCAATCTTTGCTGGATCCACCTGAATACCTTCTTTGTTCACTATGTAACCGAGGAATTGAACTTCTTCCAACCAAAATGCACACTTTGAAAACTTAGCGTATAGTTTTGCTTTTCTCAGCAACTCTAGCACTTTTCTCAAATGTTCTTCGTGCTCTTGATCATTCTTTGAGTAGATAAGTATGTCATCAATGAAAACAATGACAAACTTGTCAAGATATGGCCCACACACTCGGTTCATGAGGTCCATGAACACAGCTGGTGCGTTAGTCAATCTAAACGGCATAACCATAAACTCGTAATGACCGTAACGCGTCCTAAAAGCAGTCTTTGGAATATCATCCTCCTTCACCCGCATTTGATGATATCCAGAACGTAAATCGATCTTTGAATAAACAGACGAGCCTTGTAGTTGATCAAATAAGTCGTCGATTCTCGGTAGTGGGTAACGGTTCTTGATGGTAAGTGTGATGACCCGGAAATTTCTGATCAAATTTAAACTTAATCTTTGTATGATTAATATTTCTGAAGCGATAAGCAAAGTCTGTAAAACTGAATCTAAAAATTTTTGAACTACTTTCATATATTCAAATACCTTTCGGTTGTTTTCGACGATTCGCGAACAATTATATGTAAATAGATACATATATACTATAACTTGAAAAGGTAACAATGTATTAATTGTTTGATACCGTACATTAAACTTATTGGTTTAAATATCTATTTGAATATATATGATAAGTTGAAATATTTATTATTAAAATTTATTTATAAATAACTTCCAATGTGTATTTAAAAACTGATTTATGTATATTAAAAAGATATATACATATATATAATTTCAAGTTATTTAGTAAACGATAGTAACATTCGTTTATTGATTCGATTGATATTTAGATAAGTAAACTAAAGCATTTAAGATGAACTAGTAAAACACTAATTTGCTACAGTATTTTCAAATTGCTACAGTACCCAAAATGCTACAGTGTTTTTGAAAATCACTATTTGCTACAGTAAACACTATTTCAAAATGTAAATGTATATATTATATATATATTAACAAATAGCGAGACGATGATTTATAAAAGTAAATGACCAAAACACTCAAATGTATAAGTTATACCTCGAGTGGTATAGTTTATGGATGATTTAAGACTATATTTTGACAAAGGTACGATTCACGAAACGTAAAGTACAAGTTTTCTCAGTATACAAAAGGACGTTCGAAAAATCAGAACCGAGACATAAGTCGAGTGACGACGTACGACTTATTGGAACGAAAACTACAAGTCAACTATGCACGTGAATTTAATATAATATATAATTAATTATATAAATTATATATTATATATAAATATAATATTATGTCGACAAAGATAAAAACAAACAAACCAGGCTGGTGACAGTTGGCCATGCGATCGCATGGTCGTATGCCCATGAAACCATGCGATCGCATGGTGGGTGATGGTGGATCAAATCTATAAATTCGCCCGATTTTGTTTCAGTTCTTCATTTTCTTTTATATTTATCTCTGTATTATTATTATTATTATTATTATTATTATTATTATTATTATTATTATTATTATTATTATCATTATTATATTATTAAGATTATTATTATTATTAATCTTAATATTTTTAGTAATATTATATATAAAATATTACGACGAGGTTATGAGCGTGTCACTTTCAAAATGGTTTTCGAGCGGGATAGAGCTAAGGAAACTATGGGTTATTGCCAAGGAGGTTATGGTAATGTTCAAGGGTATTATTCTCAAGTCAAACCTAGTGTTTATCATCTCTGTTGCGTCTACGTACTTTTCTAAAATATTAAATCACAATATTGATACGTTGAGATCTACAGTTATTTGGTAATCCGAGTTTCGGTCATATTTTGGTGAACGACTTTATATGCTGCTAAGGTGAGTTTCATTTGCTCCCTTTTTAATTGGTTTTGCAATCTATATTTTTGGGCTGAGAATACATGCACTTTATTTTAAACGCAATGGATATAAGTACATACTAAATTCTACACTGAGTTTGAACCGAAAATCCCTTAGCTTTGGTAACTAGTAACTGCCGGTTATAAGAACTGGTGGGCGCGAGTAGTAGTAAATTCTACACTGGTTTCTTACTATCTACATTTTCGTGTTACTACCATCACTACTCTAGGTGAGTATCGTCGTCACTACTTATCACTACGGTTGCGTACTATTCGTTATCATGATGCATTACTCTTTTAGTACCTAAATGTATTATTGTTTGACTTGAACCGCATTGACATGAACAATCATTTATACACTTCCCTCGGGGAACGCTTCTTTAGAGTTGCACTAATTCTTTCGATTCAATACGAGTCACGTTAGAGACGTCGTTACACCTTGTTTATTTTAAATTTTCACGATTACACGAACTTGAATTTATGGGGTGATGTGGGAATGGAGGTATGAGTTAGCATAATATAATGACACTCGATCAACGTGGTTATATTATGGTAAGCCATACCAAAGTTCTAATGACTCGTGATGGTGATTGGACTCGATCAACCTAATCACCACCATGTGCCATGTACATGACTTCATTTTTCTTGTTTGAATATCTGACAACTCCGAGAATACTGATAACAACCATACCCGGGACACATCGTCGATTACTATCGAACCATACTTATGCTTCCAAATGAATGACAAATTCCTTCGACTTTAACCATATGCTATACGTGTATACTATCTCATTTTCGCACAATTTTATCGACGAACTACAAAATGCTTGGTATGCTCACATCGAGGCGGAAACCTCTCTCGCCTTACACTCGCACTTTCATACAAGGAAATCTTATTCTAAATTCTCAATGGAGGGAGAGACTCCTCACGTTATACTAGTATTCGCCTCGAGGGTTAATAGTCCTAACGAACGTTTTTAGAAACCGATAAATCTTCCGCGGCGCAAAATTCTTGAGAAACAGAAACTTGTTCCAACAAACGTTTTCAAGTCCTAACAAACTTGTTCGAATATACCTTACAGAACTGTACCTCATTTCGGATCGAAATCCTCGTTTCACTTCTAGATTTCGGAGTGCCTTACAAAAGCCTCGGGACCACATTTAAACATGAGTGCCGCGTATCATCCACAAACCGACGGACCAAGCAAACACATGATTCAAACCTTGGAAACCATAATACGAGTTTGCGTTATCAACTTCAAATTTACTTGGGGAAAGTTTTTGCCTTTAGCCGAATTCTCTTACTACAATAATTTTCATCCGAGTATTAACGCCACACCTTTCGAGAACTCATATAGCCATAATTGTCGTTTTCTTAATCGTTGAACTGAAGCAGGTGGCAAGCAAACCACCGGACCCGAACTCATTCATGAAATAACCGTCAATCCGTTTTGAGAAACATAGAAAGCTAAATCCGCGATATTTTTTTTGTCCTTTTGAAATCTTGGGGCATGTTGTACCCGTTGCTTACCGCTTCGCACTTCCGACTCACAAATTATGCTCACCCTACATTCTGTGTATCAAACTTAAAGGCATGTCTTGCGAAACAAGAACTTGTTATCCTCTTCGATGAACTTACTATCAACGATAAACTTCACTTCCTAGGAGGACCGGTTGAAACTATAAATATTGAAACCAAACTTTAAACTAACGTAAAATCCCGACTGTCAAAGTTTGTTGAAATGCCTAAGGAAGTACCTTCACTCAATTGTAGAATTGACAACACTAGGTATCGAGGAAAAGACATCAACTATTGCTTCCAACTAAATTTCGGGACGAAATTTCATTTAAGGTGTAGGTAATGTAACATCCCGCGTTTTTCCGTTAAATTTATTTTAACACCGTCTTTTTTTTAGATAATAACTTTTGTTATCTAAATTCGTGTCTTTCGTTAACTAACGTTCATAATATTCCCGTTATTTAATTATAACATCACTCGTTTACTCTAGCGTTTTTAAAAATATTCGCTCGGTTAATTTCCGCACCCGCTTTGAAACTTGAGGGACCAAACTTGCCAAGTGGGCAAAAATTTGACTAGGTCAAATAGTCAAAGTGGCTTTCTCCTCCATCTATTCCACCTCCCTCATTCTTGCTACTTCCATATCTTCTCTCAAACCCCAACATCAAAGATTTATCATCTAAATTCAATCAAGGAAGTTCATCACAAAACAAATTACATATTCGTGATCCTCTTTTCATCCTCTTCAATTTGGTACCAATTTCATAGCTTGGGGTAAGGTTTCTAAAAACTCTAGATTTCTCAAATTCATTTTATAAACTTGAAATGGTGTTAGTTAGTGTCTATGGCTCAAGTCTAACATGAATATATGTTTGGTTTGCTCTATTTGTTGTTTTTGGAGTAACTAGCATGAACTTGAAATGGGTGTGCTTAATCTTTGATTTTGGATGATTTAATGCTGTTTAAATGTTAAAATTCATGTATTAAAAGTGTTACTAGCATCATTAGCTTCAAATTGATGTATAGGTTGATTTAGAAAAGCTTCCTTTACAAAATTGTTGAATTCATGATTTTGTTTAGGGTTTGATGAACATTAAAACAGGATTTTGATGCATTGAATGCTTGTTAATGTTATTAGTAAGTATATAATTGTATTTTATGTTTCATTACCTTCAAAACGATGTATCGTATGTGTAAATTGGATTCCCGAGTTAAGAAATGCGTTTTGTGAACTTGAAACCTTGATTTTGAACGTTTAATGATCATTTATTGAGGTTTTCATTGTTTATAATGATGGATTTGATTCATGAAATGTATGTAGTTGTATTCCTTGTTAAATTACCTTTCCAACGATATAAGATACGTGTTTTGAATGTTAACGAGTCAAAAGTTATGATCGTTTGAAGTTGAAATCGTCTAAGTGTAAACTGCCCCAGAATTGCTGCACCAGATGCAGATGCGGCGCATCTGAGGCAGACTGCCCATTTTGGTCAATTTTCATTCAATTCTAAGCATGCTACGTGTAGTGACCCGTCCTAATCCATCCGGACGAAGTCCATATCGATTACCAACGATTCACAACAGTTGATTACATCGCGAGGTAATTAACCTCTATATGATAAATTTTACAAACATTGCATTCGTTTTTAAAATACAAACTTTCGTTACATCGACAATTGACAGGCATGTAAAGCATTTCATAATATATCCAAATATAATTGACTTAATAATAATCTTGATGAACTCAACGACTCGAATGCAACATCTTTTGAAATATGTCATGAATGACTCCAAGTAATATCTCTAATATGAGCAAATGCACAGCGGAAAATTTCTTTCGTACCTGAGAATAAACATGCTTTAAAGTGTCAACCAAAAGGTTGGTGAGTTCATTAGTTTATCATAAAGAATCATTTCATAATTTTAATAGACCACAAGATTTCATACTTCCATTTCTCATAATCATACGTCCCATGCATAGAGACAAAATTATCATTCATATGGATTAAACACCTGGTAACCGACATTCACAATATGCATATAAGAATATCCCCATCATTCCGGGATCCTCCTTCGGACATGATATAAATTTTGAAGTACTAAGGCATCCGGTACTTTGGATGGGGCTTGTTGGGCCCGATAGATCTATCTTTAGAGTTCGCGTCAATTAGGGTGTCTGTTCCCTAGTTCTTAGATTACCAGACTTAATAAAAAGGGACATATTCAGTTTCGATCATTCAACCATAGAACGTAATTTCGATTACTTGTGTCTATTTCGTAAAACAGTTATAAAAGTTGCGCATGTATTCTCAGCCCAAAAATATGAAGGGTAAAAAGGTAAATGAAACTCACCTAATGTATTTTGTAGTAAAAATACATATGACTATATTGAACAGTGCAGGGTTGGCCTCGGATTCACGAACCGATATCAATCATATATTTACACGTATAATATTAATCAACTAAATTTATAATGTATTTAGATATAATATATTTGTATATTATGTATCACTTAATAAAAATAATATTTTGTTTTAAGATGTAAAACTATGTAATATTAGTTTAGATATTTAATAATTTATGTTTTAGATAAATAATATTTGTGTAATAATAATAATAATAATAAGTTTAATAAAAATGATAATTTTAATGATAATACTAATAATAAAATGTTATATGTTAATACCTTTATTAATAATAATAATAATAATAATAATGATGATAATAATAATAATAATAATAATAATAATAATAATAATAATAATAATAATAATAATAATAATAATAAAAATAATAATAATAATAATAATAATAATAAAAATAAAAATAAGTTACAACCTTTGAAGGGAAGCTCAATAAAAAGAACGCCTCGGCCGAGACTCGAACTCGCAACCCCTCGCTCACCCGCAAATCCCTTAACCAATCCACTATTCGTAAATTCTGTTTTAAGAACCAACTCAAATCTATTTAATCTATATTAAGGATCCATAACACAAGCCCATGTTTATCTCGGCCCAACACCTCAAGTTCTGCCAATGGCCCAAGTCCAGATTATAAATATATATAAAAAAGAAGCAGTCGTCAATGCCTGGTTTCGAACCCAGGACCTCTCAGTTAAACACAGCCCTCCTAACCATTACTCTACTTGTTCATTTTTGTTTTAAATCATGGATTACAATTTATAACCCGAATATCTGTCTGTTTTCTTATCATCGATACCCTATGTCGATTTCACAGTATCATCGTCATCAATACACATAATTGTTTTACCCAGATCCTAAATATCATCATCATCTCATACATGTATCATTTTCTCATACATGTTCGAATTACCATCATCATTATGCAATGAGCTTCGTTATCATTAACATCATCTAACCCGTTCTAAATCTTAATCGTCTATTCATCATTATCTACATCATAACTTACATCTATCATCATCATTATCATATAGACTTAATTCAAGAACAATTGCTTCATTTGTGGGTCTCGTTTGCAAACAGTAACAAGCAAAACATCACAATAGAAAAACTTGGTTCTTGAGTGGATACGTCCTTGGCTCATCTAAAGCTCACACACTCCAAGGGTCCAACACATCAAACAACAAAAGCTCGGGTTACAGATTCGTGAAACGGTAGTTTAAAGAAAAGGTGATAGGGTTTTCTTGATTAAAAAAATAAAGAATAGGTACATGATTAAAGCAATCATCTTTATAGCATCATCATCACGTCTCTATCCTCATCTAACCCATTTGTTGTATTCGGTAATAGCTGATCAAGTGGGTTCCATAAGCCCCACACTATATAAATTAATCAATTAAATGGGTATATTTTTGGATTACGCCTCATCAATATACCATTAATCACTCCACCTTTATTAAATTATTAATCCCATTAATTCCCACTAACAAATTATGATGACAAGTGGGTCTTGTTTGATTTAATCTGGTCGATCATGAAAGAAAAATATAGTAGTAACTTTGTTTGAGTAATAATATAGTAGTTGATCATTTAATGATGGTTTTTCGTTGGTTTCTGGTCTCATAATGAAAACAGAAACAGAAATAGTGAAGCAGCAGAAGCGGATTTGCAGAAGGTAATGGTTTCGTGATCTGCAGATATGGGAAGCAAGCATACTAGTATTGTTTAGTTTAAATATGAAATAGAAAGGCTGTAGCAGCGGTAGTAACATACCATGATAAAATCTAAAAGAAAATGGCGATTGTGATGGATTCTTGATTACGGCTGACACAGGAAACAGTCAACAAAAGTAGTAGCAACGATAATATGTATTGTAGCGATCATGTGACATGGGAACAGCAGTTAAAGATGAAGACAACATTTGGGTCTTCGTTAAACAGAAAAAAATAGGAGATTATAATGGTCAAGTGATTGTGCGTGGTGGTTTATTGTGGGTTTGATCGAATAGCAACAAGAATGGTGTTGATATGGGTTTGATAATTCATAAGAAGGAAGAAAGAAATAAAGAGAGAGATGAAAGAACTTGAATGAGTTTTGTTTTAAAAAAAAATGAAGTCGTTTGATTTATTGTATATGGTAGTTGACAGCTTATTTACCTGGTACAGAAATTTAAAAAAAAAAAATAGAAGTTGAATGTGATTGTAAACCACTTTTGTTGGTATCTGTTGATCCTTTTATGACTTTGAATCAATTTGGAGACAGGGTTGATAATATAGAATAGTTTGATCGATACCTCTAACAAATTTGTACGAATTTCCCATTTTATATAATTAACTAATATTAATGATTAATAAATAATAATAATAGTAATAATAATAATAATAATAATATTTGTATTAATAATAATATTAATATTACTATTAATCATAAAAATGATAATAAAGATATCAATAATAGAGTGTGTTATTTCTTATATTTATAACTATAAAAATTCTAATGATATTAACAATATTATTAAAGAGTTTAATAATTATAAATATTCATAATAACCTAAATTTATAATTTTACTACTAATTATAATGATATAATGAATTAGATGTATCAATATCATACTAATGTTAATATTAATATTATATTAGTATTAATAATGAAAATAAATATAATAATGTTAATGTAACACTTATATTTTAATTTGTACTTAAATTTAAATGTTACAGTTTATTGATCATGTATTAGTTAATAATTATATAATATATATATATATATATATATATATATATATATATATATATATATATATATATATATATATATATATATATATATATATATATATATATATATATATATATATATATATATATATATATATATATATATATATATATATATATATATATATATATATATATATTGAATGTTTAGTATTTATACTTTTCAATATAATAATAATTATTTATAGAGATCATAAATTTATAATATTATAATATGTATATGTATATATATTCATATGATAGTAACCTAATTACTTTATTTATTATTTTACATTTTAATTCAAATGATTAAAGTGTATTTTATTAATTCAAGCTATTGTATATACACTTATATTTATATTTGTATGTATATACATTTATATTTATTTACACACAATAGTTCGTGAATCGTCAGAAATAGTCAAAGGTTATCTGAATCCATGTAAACATTTTCAAGAATTTTGAGACTCATGTATATAAACTTTGCTTATTGTGTCGAATTCATGTTAAGGCTTAGTTTAAATTTGGTCGGAAATTCCCGGGTCGTCACAGTACCTACCCGTTAAAGAAATTTCGTTCCGAAATTTGAGTGAGGTTGTCATGGTTAACTTTAAATATGTTTTAATGACAAATATGAGTTGATAAATAGAGTTTTATCATCATTGCGTAATATGGATAAAACAATTCGATTATTCGAAGAGTACGAATGAAGCTATCACAGGAGAGTGAAAAGTTTCGTCTTAACTTTTGACGTGGTCATGGTTGAATTCAGAAAATAATATTCGTCCTATCTTTTGACATTGCCTCGGTTGAATTCCGGAATTCAAGGGATTTAAAGAAATCTTTGAAATTTGAGAGATTTGATTCTTCGGCGAATAAGGAGATTAAGATCTTTATAATTAAATACGGTGATCTTCCTTGATTACTCTGTCTGATATTTCCAGTATAAATCTTTTCCGTTTCATTAGTTTTCACCACTTCTATACTCAATCCTAAATTCAAAAGATTGTGAAATTGCTTAATCCAGTTCTGATTCTTGTTCTTATCCTCACTATCGCAACAATCATTCTCCTTTTCTAATTACCACCGGAGGAATCTGTTTTCTTCTACTTCGCCCTTGGGGTTATAATGTTTTTAATTCTCCCGTGTCTTTATGTTGCGATAAACATTGATATACACGGTTTGTAATTCCTGTGTTTGTGATCGGCTTTATATTTTCCTTTATTTTTTAGAGCTCCATGCTCTTGTTTTCTCTTCCCGACTCCAAGTCAAGCGAATAATGGTCCAGAATTCGTAGATATAGAGTTTTGAATGATTATAATGTTCTAAGCAGGGTGGAACGTGACAGCACGATTTGATTTTCAAATTTATCAAAATTACAGATGATAGAACTATCAAGAATACATTTTCTTGATATGTTCGGAAGTTAAGTAGAATGAAAAAAGTTATGTGACATGACACATGATGACGCTATAATCTGTGAATCATCATGTTCCATTTAGAAACTCAGCATGACTTACTGTAATATAATCACGTTGATCAAGTGTCATTATATTATACTAACTCATGCATCAGTTCCCAACATTACTTCAATAACATTCATATTTTAAACTCGAAAGTTTACAGAATATAGAAACTAATAGTTTCTTATATGATGTAACACTGATAGCGCGAAGAGATAAATGATTTCAGAGAAGAATAGCTATGAAAATATATTCAGAAATATCGAAGATATTTATGATGATATTTTGGAATTTCTAAGTTCGAAGGTTGATGAAGAAAACTTTTTCCGCAAGATTTTAACATGACCTCGGAGCAAGATATTCTCTAAAGATTTCATCGGATCCAGAATTACCTGGATTCTTTGAATATAGGGTTTGGTCCTTGTATTTGTCCTCGGTCTCCTTCGCGGTTAGCTCAATCCGTTTTTCAGTACCAAGTTTTCTATCGAGCGTTCCCAACACTCCATTCTTTATCATCAAACTCTTGGCCGTTTAGACCATCTACAGTTTTTGCTATTTCCTCTACATTTAATGCTACCATAACTGAATTGTCAGTTGTCAATCCGAGGTGGTTTCAAATGAATTGTGTTTTTAGATGATTAAACACTGATGGTAATATGGTAGAATATAAAAGGTTTTCTGGTAACGATAAAAGAGCATACATATATATCAAGGTTATAATAAGGTTGTTTCGAATGAAAAGTTGAAGTTGACTTGCTGGAGCTGTGACAAAATTAACTAATTTGAAAAGAGATTGAAAAGTTATTTTCGGTAAAAATAACGCTAAAGGAATTTAGCACAGCTACGCGTTAAACGTTTACTCTGGTTCTGAGTGCTTTCAGGTGCATAACTATATGCACTAATCTTTCCTTCCGTAGCTAAAGTGCGGTTGATTCATCCTCTCGATTGAGATGTTTTCAAGAATCATGAATGGTTTGAACGCAGATTATAATCGTCAAGATACAATTGAAGTTTAAGATGAAATCAAGTGGCAAACTTGAAGAATTGTTTAGTTTCATATGTTATAATCATTATTTTAATTCATTTTAATTGTCCAATGTCGGCAGTCCACAGTTGATAGTCCACAGTTGACAGTCCAATAATTCATATATAATTTAATATATAATATTCGAATTAATTAATACGTATCGTGACCCGTATTCGTCTCAGACTCGATCACAACTCAAACTATATATATTATTGTAGAATCAACCTCAACCCTGTATAGAGAACTCGATCATTACTGCATATAGAGTGTCTACGGTGATTCCAAATAATATATATATATATATGCGTCGATATGATATGTCAAAACCTTGTATACGTGTCCCGATATTTAAAGTGCGTAAAATAAATAACAGAAATTAAATAACGATAAATAAAGTGCGTAAAGTAAATAACAGAAATTAAATGACGATAAATAAAATTGCGAGAATGTAAATTGCGATAAATAAATTGCGATAATTAAATGGTAATACGGAATTAACAGTTAGCTAGGATTTTGTTAGCGTGGATTCTTAATAGAATTTCATATTGTTAATTAATCTGTTTCTAATCAATTTTTATTGTGTCCATTATTTCTTCATTATGCCACTTGTTGGATTCTGATAGGTCAAAATCCAAATATGTAATTGGATGAATATGGTTATTCTGTGGTGAACGGATTTGTATATCGGTGGATGTAAGTAGGATAGTATATGACTGTTGAAACAGATTCAAAGAACGTACAATGTAACTTATTAATGTGAAATTTAAATAGTCTTCGGGTATTACCTACCCGTTAAAATATTTTTTACCATTAACAGTTTGTACGAAAGAATTTTTAATCACAATCTTTATGAAAATATATTTACATATATATTTTCTTCAGATGTAATTATGGATTTAATAAGTCAATGTGATATTAAACTCATCATATTTACGATTAGAACTATGATACATAATCTCTAAAATATTAGAGTTTACATAATCGTCATGTCGAACGAAGATAAATGATGTAGAATGATTTGTGGAACGATAATTATACTCGAGGTACAGAATGAGATGTTGAGGCATGGATTATTGAAACTTGGGTTGTTGGTGGTACTGGTGCCATTGGTGCTAAGGCTGGTGATGTTACTGGTGTTGGTGATACTGTTGATGATTGCAAATTGTATACCGTGCTCTCTAAAGTTAATACTCGAGCTCGAAGTTCTCTAACTTCTTCTACTAACCCGAGTTATTTATCAATGTGAGGTAGAGGTCGGATATCTTCTCTAGTTCCATTAATGGTAGTTTCAAGACGAAAAATTCTTGCAAATAGGGTATAAACGGTATTGCGAACGGGTTCGCCGGTGAGCGGGTCAAGTACTCCAAGGTTAGGTGGTAGATTTGATTCATGATATGGAGTACCTTCTTCCTTTCTCCATAGGGTGAGTATGTCGCGAACCCATCCCCATTTTCTCCAGTAATCACGGTAGTTGATTGGTTGGTGTGCTCCTGTCACGCTGTCTTCGGAGTCAGAGGAACTTGGTCGATTCGTAGAGGCCATCTTAAACGATCTCAGGAAAGATTTTTGGTATGAAGAGTTTAGTGGCATCAATTGATAGTTAGATGGTATTCTCAATGCATAATTTGCATAGATATATATAGTACCAGGATCCCTTAAATTAAGGAGAAATTTACGAGAGATATCAGGAAAGGTCTACAGTAACAGATACACTAAGATATGAATTGTCAGATACGCTAAGATATGAATTTTGTCTATACACTATTCATGCAGTCAATGCAGTAAAATGTGTCTAGACTAAGAATAATGAGTAGGTAATTTCCTAAGGATGATAAGCAGATGTTTTCCGATAAAAATGATAAGCAAAACTTTTGACATGCAGACACGGTCGAAGTCCAGACTCACTAATGCATCCTAACGACTATCAGTTAGGCACGCTAATGCAAGACCTGGTTCGGTAAGACCACCGCTCTGATACCAACTGTAGTGACCCGTCCTAATCCATCCGGACGAAGTCCATATCGATTACAAATGATTCACAACAGTTGATTACATCGCGAGGTAATTAACCTCTATATGATAAATTTTACAAACATTGCATTCGTTTTTAAAAGACAAACTTTCATTACATCGACAGTTGACAGGCATGTAAAGCATTTCATAATATATCCAAATATAATTGACTTAATAATAATCTTGATGAACTCAATGACTCGAATGCAACATCTTTTGAAATATGTCATGAATGACTCCAAGTAATATCTCTAATATGAGCAAATGCACAGCGGAAGATTTCTTTCGTACCTGAGAATAAACATGCTTTAAAGTGTCAACCAAAAGGTTGGTGAGTTCATTAGTTTATCATAAAGAATCATTTCATAATTTTAATAGACCACAAGATTTCATACTTCCATTTCTCATAATCATACGTCCCATGCATAGAGACAAAAATATCATACATATGGATTGAACACCTGGTAACCGACATTCACAATATGCATATAAGAATATCCCCATCATTCCGGGATCCTCCTTCGGACATGATATAAATTTTGAAGTACTAAAGCATCCGGTACTTTGGATGGGACTTGTTGGGCCCGATAGATCTATATTTAGAGTTCGCGTCAATTAGGGTGTCTGTTCCCTAATTATTAGATTACCAGACTTAATAAAAAGGGACATATTCAGTTTCGATCATTCAACCATAGAACGTAATTTCGATTACTTGTGTCTATTTCGTAAAACAGTTATAAAAGTTGCGCATGTATTCTCAGCCCAAAAATATGAAGGGTAAAAAGGTAAATGAAACTCACCTAATGTATTTTGTAGTAAAAATACATATGACTATATTGAACAGTGCAGGGTTGGCCTCGGATTCACGAACCTATATCAATCATATATTTACACGTATAATATTAATCAACTAAATTTAAAATGTATTTAGATATAATATATTTGTATATTATGTATCACTTAATAAAAATAATATTTTGTTGTAAGATGTAAAACTATGTAATATTAGTTTAGATATTTAATAATTTATGTTTTAGATAAATAATATTTGTGTATTAATAATAATAATAATAAGTTTAATAAAAATGATAATTTTAATGATAATACTAATAATAAAATGTTATATGTTAATACCTTTATTAATAATAATAATAATAATAATAATAATGATAATAATAATAATAATGATAATGATAATAATAATAATAATAATAATAATAATAATAATAATAATAATAATAATAATAATAATAATAATAATAATAATAATAATAATAATAATAATAATAATAATAAAAATAAAAATAAAAATAAGTTACAACCTTTGAAGGGAAGCTCAATAAAAAGAACGCCTCGGCCGAGGCTCGAACTCACAACCCCTCGCTCGCCCGCAAATCCCTTAACCAATCCACTGTTCATAAATTCTGTTTTAAGAACCAACTCAAATCTATTTAATCTATATTAAGGATCCATAACACAAGCCCATGTTTATCTCGGCCCAACACCTCAAGTTCTGCCAACGGCCCAAGTCCAGATTATAAATATATATATAAAAAAGAAGCAGTCGTCAATGCCTGGTTTCGAACCCAGGACCTCTCAGTTAAACACAGCCCTCCTAACCATTACTCTACTTGTTCATTTTTGTTTTAAATCATGGATTACAATTTATAACCCGAATATCTGTCTGTTTTCTTATCATCGATACCCTATGTCGATTTCACAGTATCATCGTCATCAATACACATAATTGTTTTACCCAGATCCTAAATATCATCATCATCTCATACATGTATCATTTTCTCATACATGTTCGAATTACCATCATCATTATGCAATGAGCTTCGTTATCATTAACATCATCTAACCCGTTCTAAATCTTAATCGTCTATTCATCATTATCTACATCATAACTTACATCTATCATCATCATTATCATATAGACTTAATTCAAGAACAATTGCTTCATTTGTGGGTCTCGTTTGCAAACAGTAACAAGCAAAACATCACAATAGAAAAACTTGGTTCTTGAGTCTATACGTCCTTGGCTCATCTAAAGCTCACACACTCCAAGGGTCCAACACATCAAACAACAAAAGCTCGGGTTGGAGATTCGTGAAACGGTAGTATAAAGAAAAGGTGATAGGGTTTTCTTGATTAAAAAAAAATAAAGAATAGGTACATGATTAAAGCAATCATCTTTATAGCATCATCATCACGTCTCTATCCTCATCTAACCCATTTGTTGTGTTCGGTAATAGCTGATCAAGTGGGTTCCATAAGCCCCACACTATATAAATTAATCAATTAAATGGGTATATTTTTGGATTACGCCTCATCAATATACCATTAATCACTCCACCTTTATTAAATTATTAATCCCATTAATTCCCACTAACAAATTATGATGACAAGTGGGTCTTGTTTGATTTAATCTGGTCGATCATGAAAGAAAAATATAGTAGTAACTTTGTTTGAGTAATAATATAGTAGTTGATCATTTAATGATGGTTTTTCGTTGGTTTCTGGTCTCATAATGAAAACAGAAACAGAAATAGTGAAGCAGCAGAAGTGGATTTGCAGAAGGTAATGGTTTCGTGATCTGCAGATATGGGAAGCAAGCATACTAGTATTGTTTAGTTTAAATATGAAACAGAAAGGCTGTAGCAGCGGTAGTAACATACCATGATAAAATCTAAAAGAAAATGGCGATTGTGATGGATTCTTGATTACGGCTGACACAGGAAACAGTCAACAAAAGTAGTAGCAACGATAATATGTATTGTAGCGATCATGTGACATGGGAACAGCAGTTGAAGATGAAGACAACATTTGGGTCTTCGTTAAACAGAAAAAAAATAGGAGATTATAATGGTCAAGTGATTGTGCGTGGTGGTTTATTGTGGGTTTGATCGAATAGCAACAAGAATGGTGTTGATATGGGTTTGATAATTCATAAGAAGGAAGAAAGAAATAAAGAGAGAGATGAAAGAACTTGAATGAGTTTTGTTTTAAAAAAAAATGAAGTCGTTTGATTTATTGTATATGGTAGTTGACAGCTTATTTACCAGGTACAGAAATTTATAAAAAAAAAAATAGAAGTTGAATGTGATTGTAAACCACTTTTGTTGGTATCTGTTGATCCTTTTATGACTTTGAATCAATTTGGAGACAGGGTTGATAATATAGAATAGTTTGATCGATACCTCTAACAAATTTGTACGAATTTCCCATTTTATATAATTAACTAATATTAATGATTAATAAATAATAATAATAGTAATAATAATAATAATAATATTTGTATTAATAATAATATTAATATTACTATTAATCATAAAAATGATAATAAAGATATCAATAATAGAGTGTGTTATTTTCTTATATTTATAACTATAAAAATTCTAATGATATTAACATTATTATTAAAGAGATTAATAATTATAAATATTCATAATAACCTAAATTTATAATTTTACTACTAATTATAATGATATAATGAATTAGATGTATCAATATCATACTAATGTTAATATTAATATTATATTAGTATTAATAATGAAAATAAATATATTAATGTTAATGTAACACTTATATTTTAATTTGTACTTAAATTTAAATGTTACAGTTTATTGATCATGTATTAGTTAATAATTATATAATACATATATATATATATATATATATATATATATATATATATATATATATATATATATATATATATATATATATATATATATATATATATATATATTGAATGTTTAGTATTTATACTTTTCAATATAATAATAATTATTTATAGAGATCATAAATTTATAATATTATCATATGTATATGTATATATATTCATATGATAGTAACCTAATTACTTTATTTATTATTTTACATTTTAATTCAAATGATTAAAGTGTATTTTATTAATTTAAGCTATTGTATATACACCTATATTTATATTTGTATGTATATACATTTATATTTATTTACACTCAATAGTTCGTGAATCGTCGGAAATAGTCAAAGGTTATCTGAATCCATGTAAACATTTTCAAGAATTTTGAGACTCATGTATATAAACTTTGCTTATTGTGTCGAATTCATGTTAAGGCTTAGTTTAAATTTGGTCGGAAATTCCCGGGTCGTCACACTACGCACCCCCGATCAACATGAAACTTGGACAACATGCTCATATATGATTTCTAAGCGTAGGAAAATAGTTCGGGACCCGACCCGACCCCGTTGACTTTTTTGTTGACTTTGACCAAGTTTGACTTTTAGTCAAACTTAACAAAACACTTATGCAATCGTTCTAATCTTATTTTATACTTGATTCTTGCATGAAACTTGATAACATGATTCACATGCTATTTATTCGAGTCGTAACGAGCCATAGGACTAATTGAACACATTTCACCCGACCTTGTGTCGTAACCAGTAAATTCATACAACTTACTTGTTTAGGTCAAGGCTAAGCAACTTTCATGCACACATTTACTTTGTGAAGTACTTTTATACTCGTGCACTCGAGGTGAGATCATAGTCCCACCTTTGCAAATACTTTTATACTTTTAAATCGTGGGCTGAGAAACATATACTTTATATACATTTATACGGTTTATACTTTCATACTTCAAACACAAATGCGAATACAAGAGCAAAGATACATACGAGTTAGAACGAAAATCCTCATGTTCAATTACCATTATTTACACTTGTAGGGTGTGAGCGAGAAATTATGTTGTGTGGCCATGCGGGTTTGACGAACCCTCATCTGACGGATGAAATGTATTTTCGGTATATAGTGTAGGTTCTAACACTATTATGCAGAGGTAAGATTCAGTTAAGTTTTGGTAATTGGGTGCTCGTGATACAGACAACATCTTTTGGGATATATACGCTTGATATTCACTTTATACAAAATCTTATGGTTTACAAATAACATCTTTTGAGATGTATACTTTTTAATACAAACATATCTTTAGAGATGTATACGCTTGATACTAAACCTTGTGATTCAAAAACATACTTTTACAAATACATTTATGATCTCACCAACGTTTTTCATTGACAGTTTTCTACATGTTTTCTTAGGTTCATACTTGGCTATTTGATACATGCTTCCGCACACTTTGATTTACTTGCTTGGAGTCAAGCATACATGCATATGCTAGTGATAGCACCTTTGGATTCAAACTTAAAGCATATACTTACGCTAATTATAGCAACCGTGATTTTTAAATTAATTATGTCGCAAGTTATTTCATATGTACTTTACAATTTTTGTAATCTTAAACTTGATGTCGAATTGTTTTGTAAACTAAACTTTGCAAGTCTTGTACGTTTCAAATGAATGCGACATAATTTTGGTCAAACAAGTCTCATATAGGGACTATGACCACGCAACGGGACCTAAGTAGTCGGCACCGTCAATTACGATTTGGTCGGGTCGCTACAGATGGTATCAGAACGTTGGTTGTAGGGATCTAGGATGTGCATTAGTGTGTCTGACAGAGTCGTTAGGACGCATTAGTGAATCTAGACTACAACAGGATAGTTAGCCATTGCATTCTAACATACATTTGCTATAGATAGCACTTACTTGACTACTTGTGCATTATACTTAAACCTTTCTTAGGTGAACTCCTTATTGGTACCAAACTTTCATCATACGAATCCGTATTCTACCACTTTCTGGTAACACACGTAAATTCGAGATTCATGCGCGTAAGGATGACGACGACTTCATTAGTCACATTTGTTCGGGAACTCCGACTCCCAGATTGTTATTCGCCACCGTTTCAACTTACTATCGGTTTCCCACCGGTGTTTCTTACTATCTACTTTTTTGTGTTACTACCATCACTACTCTAGGTGAGTATCGTCGTCACTACTTATCACTACGGTTGCGTACTATTCGTTATCATGATGCATTACTCTTTTAGTACCTAAATGTATTATTGTTTGACTTGAACCGCATTAACGTGAACAATCATTTATACACTTTCCTCGGGGAACGCTTCTTTAGAGTTGCACTAATTCTTTCGATTCAATACGAGTCACGTTAAAGACGTCGTTACACCTTGTTTATTTTAAATTTTCACGATTACACGAACTTGAATTTATGGGGTGATGTGGGAATGGAGGTATGAGGTAGCATAATATAACGACACTCGATCAACGTGGTTATATTATGGTAAGCCATACCAAAGTTCTAATGACTCGTGATGGTGATTGGACTCGATCAACCTAATCACCACCATGTGCCATGTACATGACTTCATTTTTCTTGTTTGAACATCCGACAACTCCGAGAATACTGATAACAACCATACCCGGGACACATCGTCGATTATTATCGAACCATACTTATGCTTCCGAATGAATGAAAAATTCCTTCGACTTTAACCATATGCTATACGTGTATACTATCTCATTTTCGCACAATTTTATCGATGAACTACAAAATGCTTGGTATGCTCACATCGAGGCGGAAACCTCTCTCGCCTTACACTCGCACTTTCGTACAAGGAAACTTATTCTAAATTCTCAATGGAGGGAGAGACTCCTCACGTTATACTAGTATTCGGCTCGAGGGTTAATAGTCCTAACGAACGTTTTTAGAAACCGATAAATCTTCTGCGGCGCAAAATTCTTGAGAAACAGAAACTTGTTCCAACAAACGTTTTCAAGTCCTAACAAACTTGTTCGAATATACCTTACAGAACTGTACCTCATTTCGAATTGAAATCCTCATTTCACTTCTAGATTTCGGAGTGCCTTACAAAAGCCTCGGGACCACGTTTAAACATGAGTGTCGCGTATCATCCACAAACCGACGGACCAAGCAAACACATGATTCAAACCTTGGAAACCATAATACGAGTTTGCGTTATCAACTTCAAATTTACTTGGGGAAAGTTTTTGCCTTTAGCCGAATTCTCTTACTACAATAATTTTCATCCGAGTATTAACGCCACACCTTTTGAGAACTCATATAGCCATAATTGTCGTTTTCTTAATCGTTGAACCGAAACAGGTGGCAAGCAAACCACCGGACCCGAACTCATTCATGAAATAACCGTCAATCCGTTTCGAGAAACGTAGAAAGCTAAATCCGCGATATATTTTTTTGTCCTTTTGAAATCTTGGGGCATGTTGTACCCGTTGCTTACCGCTTCGCACTTCCGACTCACAAATTCTGTTCGCCCTACATTCTGTGTATCAAACTTAAAGGCGTGTCTTGCGAAACAAGAACTTGTTATCCTCTTCGGTGAACTTACTATCAACGATAAACTTCACTTCCTAGGAGGACCGGTTGAAACTATAAATCGTGAAACCAAACTTTAAACTAACGTAAAATCCCGACTGTCAAAGTTTGTTGAAATTCCTAAGGAAGTACCTTCACTCAATTGTAGAATTGACAACACTAGGTCTCGAGGAAAAGACATCAACTATTGCTTCCAACTAAATTTCGGGACGAAATTTCATTTAAGGTGTAAGTAATGTAACATCCCGCGTTTTTCCGTTAAATTTATTTTAACACCGTCTTTTTTTTAGATAATACCTTTTGTTATCTAAATTCGTGTATTTCGTTAACTAACGTTCATAATATTCCCGTTATTTAATTATAACATCACTCGTTTACTCTAGCGTTTTTAAAAAGATTCGCTCGGTTAATTACCACACCCGCTTTGAAACTTGAGGGACCAAACTTGCCAAGTGGGCAAAAATTTGACTAGGTCAAATAGTCAAAGTGGCCTTCTCCTCCATCCATTCCACCTCCCTCATTCTTGCTACTTCCATATCTTCTCTCAAACCCCATCATCAAAGATTTATCATCTAAATTCAATCAAGGAAGTTCATCACAAAACAAATTACATATTCGTGATCCTCTCTTCATCCTCTTCAATTTGGTACCAATTTCATAGCTTGGGGTAAGGTTTCTAAAAACTCTAGATTTCTTAAATTCGTTTTATAAACTTGAAATGGTGTTAGTTAGTGTCTATGGCTCAAGTCTAACATGAATATATGTTTGGTTTGCTCGATTTGTTGTTTTTGGAGTAACTAGCATGAACTTGAAATGGGTGTGCTTAATCTTTGATTTTGGATGAGTTAATGTTGTTTAAATGTTAAAATTCATGTATTAAAAGTGTTACTAGCATCATTAGCTTCAAATTGATGTGTAGGTTGATTTAGAAAAGCTTCCTTTACAAAATTGTTGAATTCATGATTTTGGTTAGGGTTTGATGAACTTTAAAATGGGATTTTGATGCATTGAATGCTTGTTAATGTTATTAGTAAGTATATAATTGTATTTTATGTTTCATTACCTTCAAAACGATGTATCGTATGTGTAAATTGGATTCCCGAGTTAAGAAATGCGTTTTGTGAACTTGAAACCTTGATTTTGAACGTTTAATGATCATTTATTGAGGTTTTCATTGTTGATAATAATGGATTTGATTCATGAAATGTGTGTAGTTGTATTCCTTGTTAAATTACCTTTCCAACGATATAAGATACGTGTTTTGAATGTTAACGAGTCAAAAGTTATGATCGTTTGAAGTTGAAATCGTTTAAGTGTAAACTGCCCCAGAATTGCTGCACCAGATGCAGATGCGGCGCATCTGCCTCAGATGCGGCGCATCTGAGGCAGACTGCCCATTTTGGTCAATTTTTATTCAATTCTAAGCATGCTACGCACCCCCGATCAACATGAAACTTGGACAACATGCTCATATATGATTTCTAAGCTTAGGAAAATAGTTCGGGACCCGACCCGACCCCGTTGACTTTTACGTTGACTTTGACCAAGTTTGACTTTTAGTCAAACTTAACAAAACACTTATGCAATCGTTCTAATCTTATTTTATACTTGATTCTTGCATGAAACTTGATAACGTGATTCACATGCTATTTATTCGAGTCGTAACGAGCCATAGGACTAATTGAACACATTTCACCCGACCTTGTGTCGTAACCGGTAAATTCATACAACTTACTTGTTTAGGTCAAGGCTAAGCAACTTTCATGCACACGTTTACTTTGTGAAGTACTTTTATACTCGTGCACTCGAGGTGAGATCATAGTCCCACCTTTGCAAATACTTTTATACTTTTAAATCGTGGGCTGAGAAACATATACTTTATATACATTTATACGGTTTATACTTTCATACTTCGAACACAAATGCGAATACAAGAGCAAAGATACATACGAGTTAGAACGAAAATCCTCAAGTTCAATTACCATTAATTACACTTGTAGGGTGTGAGCGAGAAATTATGTTGTGTGGCCATGCGGGTTTGACGAACCCTCATCTGACGGATGAAACGTATTTTCGGTATATAGTGTAGGTTCTAACACTATTATGCAGAGGTAAGATTCAGTTAAGTTTTGGTAATTGGTTGCTCGTGATACAGACAACATCTTTTGGGATGTATACGCTTGATATTCACTTTATACAAAATCTTATGGTTTACAAATAACATCTTTTGAGATGTATACTTTTTAATACAAACATATCTTTAGAGATGTATACGCTTGATACTAAACCTTGTGATTCAAAAACATACTTTTACAAATACATTTATGATCTCACCAACGTTTTTCGTTGACAGTTTTCTACATGTTTTCTCAGGTTCATACTTGGCTATTTGATACATGCTTCTGCACACTTTGATTTACTTGCTTGGAGTCAAGCATACATGCATACGCTAGTGATAGCACCTTTGGATTCAAACTTAAAGCATATACTTACGCTAATTATAGCAACCGTGATTTTTAAATTAATTGTGTCGCAAGTTATTTCATATGTACTTTACAATTTTTGTAATCTTAAACTTGATGTCGAATTGTTTTGTAAACTAAACTTTGCAAGTCTTGTACGTTTCAAATGAATGCGACATAATTTTGGTCAAACGAGTCTCATATAGGGACTATGACCACGCAACGGGACCTAAGTAGTCGGCGCCGTCAATGACGATTTGGTCGGGTCGCTACATTTTGTGCCTTCAAACTACTAATAAGATTTAACTTCGCGTTGTTCTTTTCTCCGTACACCATTAAAGGTTTTCCTTTTTCACGCATAATGCGAATCGCGTTTTTGTAACAAACGACCTCTACTCTCACCTTCTTCAACCAGTCCATGCCAATTATTACATCAAAACTCCCTAACTCGACTGGTATTAAATCAATCTTAAACGTTTCATCACCCAGTTTAATTTCTCTATCCCGACATATATTATCTGCTGAAATTAATTTACCCTTTGCTAATTCGAGTAAAAATTTATTATCCAAAGGCGTCAATGGGCAACTTAATTTAGCACAAAATTCTCTACTCATATAGCTTCTATCCGCACCCGAATCAAATAAAAGATAAGCAAATTTATCGTCAATAAGAAACTACCCGTAACAAGCTCCGGGTCTTCCTGTGCTTCTGCCGCATTAATATTGAAAACTCTTCCATGGCCCTGCCCATTAGTATTCCCCTGATTCGGGCAATTTCTAATAATGTGGCCCGGTTTTCCACATTTATAACAAACAGAGTTGGTATTACTTGCTCCAACACTATTCGTTTCGGCATTACTTGTTCCGACATTATTTGTTCCCTTAGTTCTGTTAAACTTTGATCCATAAACCTCACACTTTGTCGCTCTATGACCATTTATTTTACACCTGTTGAAAAATGTCGTGCAAAACCCCTAATGATTTTCTTCACACCTATGACATGGCTGTTTTTGGTTTTTGTTGCCGTTGTTGTTATTGAGGTTGTTGTTGGGATTGTTATTGTTTTTGAAACAGTTGTTGTAGTTGTTGTTGTTGTTAGGATTTTTGTTGTAGTTATTGTTAGGATTGCGGTTATTGTTGCGATTGTTGTTGCAGTTGTTGGGATAGTTGTTGCGATTGTGGTTGTAATTGTTGTTGTTGTACTGGTGACTCTTGTCACCGTTTTCCTCCCACTTCCTCTTGAGTTGTTTCGTGTTAGCTTCTTCGGCCGCCTGCTCTTTAATTCTTCCCTTAATCTGATTTATGAGTTTATGAGCCATTCGACTTGCCTTCTGTATAGAAGCGGGCTCATGTGAACTCACGTCTTTTTGAATCCTTACTGGTAACCCTTTTACAAATGCGTCGATCTTCTCTTCTTCATCTTTGAATGCTCCCGGACACAATAGGCACAATTCTGTGAATCGTCGTTCATATGTGGTAACGTCAAACCCTTGTGTTCATAACACTCTAAGTTCTGCCTTGAGTTTATTAACTTCGTTTCTAGGACGGTACTGTTCGTTCATCAATTGCTTGAATACTGACCACGGTAGTGCATAAGCAGCATTTTGTCCTACCTGTTCAAGATAGGTGTTCCACCACGTTAACGCAGTACCTGTGAAGGTATGCGTAGCGTACTTAACTTTGTCCTCTTCAGTACACTTACTTATGACAAACACCGATTCGACTTTCTCGGTCCACCGTTTCAATCCAATTGGTCCTTCGGTTCCATCAAATTCCAAAGGTTTGCAGGCAGTGAATTTTTTGTAGGAGCATCCTACACGATTTCTTGTGCTGTTAGCTACATTGCTAGATTCAGAGTTATTGTTGGTATGTAGCGCAGCCTGTACTGCGGCTATGTTTGCAGCAAGAAAGGTACGAAATTCCTGTTCGCTCATATTCATGATGTGTCGAGTAGTCGGTGCCATTTCCTTCAAAATAACCAACTGAATCGAGTTAATCATACAGAATATTAAGAGTAGTCAATAGTATTTCGTAGCATAATATGAACTCATTTATAAAAGCTTTTTCTTCATATTAGCGTTTTATAAGTTTAAATTCGGGTACTACCTACCCGTTAAGTTCATACTTAGTAGCTAATACAATTCAACTACTACAATTCCATATGAAAAACTGATTATAATAATATATCACATACAAATATTCTTCAAACTTACAACTTCACTATATTACATATAACATGAAATATAGTACACATTGATACAGGACAGTTTTGAAGATAAATCTAGTTAATACGTAAGTTGTTCAGCAAAGAAAATAAAGACACGTAATTCATAGGTCCAGAAACAAGTCATGCATTCTGGTTTTACTAAGACGACTTCCCATCCTTGGTCTTATGGAAAATAACCGTTATGACCATTGGCTAGGCAGCATGTTGTAATGTCATCAAAAGGACGAGGGTTTCGTAAAGTCCAACAGCCCCGTAATAATCTAAAAACCTTGTTTCTCACCCCAACTACTGAATCCGTCACTTGTGGCTGCAATCCGATGTTCTTTTTCTCATTTTGGTAAGAAGCGAACATCACTAACCCGTAAGCATAACATGCTTCTTTATGTTGCATTTTAGAAGCTCTTTCTAATTCACGAAATCCTATGTTGGGATATGTTGAGTCAAAATAGGTTCTTAACCCGTAGCGTAAAATTGCATTTGGGTTCCCCGCATTTAATGCTTTAAAGAAAACACGACGTAACTTACGGTCTCCCCAATGTGATATACCCCACCTATCAAAGGAAAACCTTTTATAAACTAAGGCATTTCTGGAAAGTCTTTCAAATGTTTGACAAGTTAATTTTGCCATAATTAATTGTGCTGATGAATTCTGACCGACTCTAGACAAGATTTCCTCAATCATATCCTCTGGTAGATCTTCTAAAATATTTGGTTGTCTACCCTTAATGTCCATTTTGTTTTTATACTGTAAAATAGACAAGGATTAGATTCGTAAAAGATAATTAACAAACAATACTAGCAATTTTTACATAGAACATAAAAGTACAAGCACACTACAATACATATAATACACAACATGATTACAACCCTCTAATCTGAATCACTGGTTTCTTCTTCTTCAGACTTGGTTCGTTTTCCTAATTTTCTAGGAATATATGGTGTTCCTCTAATACGAGCCATCGTTTTCCACAATGGTTTAGAAAAACCTGGTGGTTTAGAGGTTCCCGGGTCATTGTTACATTTTAAGAAATACGGATGTTGCCGATACATATAAAGTTCATCGGGGTTGGAATCGGGTTTCTCTATTTTTATACCTTTTCCCTTATTATTTTCTTTCGCTTTATTAAATTGGGTCGAGGTAATTTCTATAACATCATTGGAATCCGATTCATCAAAAAATTGGTAATCTTCCTAATATTTTGCTTCCTCGGTGGAAACACCATTGACCATTATTAACTTTGGTCCGTTGGTTGAGGATTTTCTTTTATTTAATCGAATTACTGTAGGTATCAATATTTCTTCTCCCGGAACCTCTTCTTATTCCTGTTCCTCCTCTTCCGGTTCCTCCTCTTCCGGTTCCTCTTCTTCCGATTCCTCCTCTTCCGTTTCCTCCTCTTCCGGTTATTCTTCAGGAATTTGTGAATCTTCCCAAAATATATTCGACTCTTCCTTATTATTAGGTGAATCGATGGGATTTGTACTAGTGGTAGACATCTATCACACAATATCAAACACATTAAGAGGTTAATATATCACATAATATTTACATGTTAATAATATATAGTTTCCAACAAAAGTGTTAAGCAATCGTTTTTAAAGAAAACACGTGTGACGACCCGGAAATTTCCGATCAAATTTAAACTTAATTCTTATATAGTTTCGACACTATAAGCAAAGTCAGTAATGGTGAGTCTTGAAAATTTTGGAACTATGTTCATATAACCAATTACCCTCTGACCGTTCCCGACGATTTACGAACAATTGTTTGTAATTAAATATGTATATGTAAATGTAAATATATGTATGTATGTATGTATGTATGTATATATATATATATATATATATATATATATATATATATATATATATATATATATATATATATATATATATATATATATATATATATATATATATATATATATATATATATATAATTTGAAATAGTAAAATACAAATTAAACATTTGAAGTAAATATGTAAATAATGTACATAATAATAAAGTGACTATTAAAATAACGCTATACATATAAATGTATATGATCTTTATAATTAATTATTAGGATGTGTATATATAAAAAAAGGGGTATAAATATTATATAATATGTAGTATTAATATATTCAATTTAACTGCAAGTTAAAATACTATTAATGTTATTACTTTTAATAAACTAAATATTGTTAGTAATGTCAATAATAATATTATATATATAACATATAGGTATGAATATTGTTATGTAAAAATATTTATTATTATTAGTATTGTTAATATTAATAATATTAATATTATTAGCATTATTATTAATGTCATTAATAATATTATTATTATCAATTACACTAAAAATTATTATTACTATGACTTAGTATTTATATTACTCTTATTATTATTATTATTAGTACTAATATTATTATTATTATTATTATTATTAGTATCTTAATATAAATATAATTATTAATTATTAATTATTAATATTATTTAAAAAACACATATATACGATTGATGAATGAATCAGTTGTGGGTATCTATCGTTCTGTAGCTGATTTTTGGAATCTGTCTCTTAATTGATTCACAAATCGAATAAAATCTCTGCAACCTAACAAAATCAGTTTTCCTTCGTTATCTACTTTGATTCTATTATATTTTTTTTATTCGATCTTCTTTGTCTGGTTAATAAAGACTGTCAACCACTCCACCTATAAGTGAATCGAACTGTTAAAGTCTTGCAAGTACCCATCATCTTTATCAATTAAAACATTTCAAACCAATCACCATGAAACCACTTTCACCATATACATATTCATGCATCGGAGTTATAAAGATATATATCTATTCATCTTCACAAACCCATCAACACCATTTTGAACTCTACCAATATCTTCTTTGCAATATGATCAACAAAACCTTTAACAGACTTGTATTTCTTCTTTTTCTTCGATCATTTCAAGCAAATCAACAAACCGAAACCCGTGTGTTCTTGCTTTTCATTCGTGTACCCATAACTTATTCAACACACACAACCACATATATAATCATCATCTTCGGCAAACATTGCCTCCCTTATCACCATTGTAAACCCACAATGGCTTCTTAATACCCTTTTCGTGAACTCACTTCACCTTTACCATATTTCGATTTGCAAAGATCACGATCAAACCACATCATCCTATCATTGTTGATCACCAACTCGACAACCTTCATCACCTTCAAATACAATCGGCAACCACCACCTCCACTTTCAAACTGTAAACATCACCACCATCATGTAAACCACAGTCCACCACCATCTTTGCAACCACTGTTGAATCAACCATCACTAACCACCACACTCGTATACCTATCACACCATTGCTGCGTTTATTTTTTTTGTTTTAACAGGAAATTAAGCTCACCATCACCATTGCTAAACTTTTATTACTGTGGTACGTCCACGACTACTACTAAAATATTTCAATTATATTTTGAGCAAACCCATACATGACCCAAACGAAATATATATAAAAAAGAGTGAATGTGCAGTTTACATATAACAATACTTTATTCAAAGTGATGGTGCACGTTTTCCCTTTCTACTTTGTTGGCCGACCAAATAAGCCACCCAAAATGAAGTGGCCATACATACTTGATAACTGTGATATGGGTATATGATGATGAAGAATCGAAAATAATTTGGTAACCTGCTACTCGAATTTTATATTGTTACTTTCAGTGGTGGAGTGACGCATGTAGGGCTAAGTGGCCAACTAGTATTGAACGTGCCTCTAAACCAACTGGAATTCCTTTTCTTTATTTGCTTAAAGCATTGGCCCGTATTATTTTAGCGCATATGAGTTAATGGGTTTCATTATAAAGATGCATTTAGTTAAGTGGGCTGCAGAAAAGGATCCAATTGCGAATTAATTGATAAGTGGGCTCCTATCCTTCTTTAGTTCTGTTATGATTGTGATAATAGGATACACGATAGATTAGGATGATGATAAAACTTAGTTATGTTAACGAAAAACGAGTTAATGATGATGATATATAATATTTGATGATGATGATGATACACTTATGTGTTAATAATGGTGATGGTGTATGAAAAAGGATAAGCTAATTATTATGATAATCATGAGCAAAGACGATGATGAATGATACTATGTTTGATGATGATGATGTTGATGATGGTGAATCATTATAATAACGATGCATACATCTTGATTATGATTTTATTTATGATCATGATGATTATGATTAAGATGTTATGATAATTTGATGTTATGATGCGAGCGAGATGATGATTATCACGAAGAGCATATGATAATGAAGTATGAAGAAGGAGAACTGAAGTAATTAGAGCTTTAGGGTTCGATACAGAGAGAGAGAGAGAGAGAGAGATATATATATATATATATATATATATATATATATATATATATATATATATATATATATATATGTATATGTATATGTATATGTATATGTATATGGATTGGGTTTAGTTAATTGGGTTGTAAAAATGAAAACCAGACAACTGATGAGTTAAGAGAAATTAATTACCATATAAATCAGAAAGAATCAGATGGTTCATTGGTTTGGAGTGTGTTCGTTTGGCTAGAGGTCCCAGGTTCAATCCTGGTCTGGGGCATAATTGTTTTTTTTAAAGAAGAAGGAGAAACAGAAACAAAAGGGATGGTTTAAGTATGTTTGGGTTACGATTAAAAACAAGAAAACTTAGTCAGAGGGGTGGATAATGATGTTATCGGGTCAGTAGGACGTCACGGGTTCAAACCCGGACTTGAGCATTATTTTTAGGGCTACTTCTTTGAGGTAGTTATTTATCTATTTATTATTATTATTATTATTATTATTATTATTATTATTATTATTATTATTATTATTATTATTATTATTATTATTATTAATATAAGTATTATTATTATTATTAATATAAGTATTATTGTTACTAATATCAATATTATTATCATTATCATTATTATTTTACTACTAATATCATTATTATTATTATTATTACTACTAACTATAACTTTAATTTTAAATGTATCATGTATATAAAATATAACTATATTTTTATGATCTCAAACTAAAAAGATAGATATTATAAGTTAGATACAAACATTAGATATATAGAAATATATATAATAAGTATACTACTTTTACTAATAAAATAATTTTTGTTCATTTACGTTTTAATATAACTCGAATTTATTAAAAATATTGTCATATTAAAAATTATGAGTATTTAAAAATATGGATACTAAGTATTTATTCTAAATATATTAATATGTATATAATATATTATTATCATAACCTAATGAAATATATAAAATATAAATATTTAAGCAACTAAAAATATTACATTTAATATCACAAGTATATTATAAAAATAAAAAAATATATACTTATTTGAATACAATTATATGTGTTAATATATATATATAAATGATATAGGTTCGTGAATCCGAGGCCAACCCTGCATTGTTCTGTTGTTCAATATAGTCATATGTATTTTTACTACAAAATACATTAGGGGAGTTCATTTGCTCCCTTTTACTCTTTATATTTTGGGACTGAGAATACATGCGCTGTTTATATAACTGCTTTATTAAATGCTTTTGAAATATATTTTGAACTGCGAATACATGAAATGCTTTTATAAATGTTTGACGAGATAGACACAAGCAAAACATTCCTCGAATAAATTATTATGCAGACAGAGGTTCTGCGGATTATTATTGAATTATGTGGACATGATAATTGCCACCACTGAATTATGTGGACATGATAATTGCCACCATTGAATTATGTGGACATGATAATTGCCACCATTGAATTATGTAGACATGATAATTGCCACCAATTGATATGAATGTTATGTATTGAGAGAATGATTTTTTTACACAGGTTATGTGTATGTTATTTTTGTGCACGAAATTTGTGTACGGTTACTAAGATTTATGAAAAATGGTTGCGTACACGAGAAAGGTGTACTGTATTTAAAAGATATCGCATGTACATTACAGGTGGGTATAGGATTCGGGCCCATTTGTACCATGCAGAATTTAAATCTTGTGGTCTATCAAAATGATGAATTTTATTGTTTTATGATAAACCTATGAACTCACCAACCTTTTGGTTGACACTTGAAAGCATGTTTATTCTCAGGTATGAAAGAAATCTTCCGCTGTGCATTTGCTCATTGTAAAACATTATTTAGAGTCGATCATCGCAATGGAACCAGATGTTGATGACTTCGTCCAGACGGATTAGGACGGGGTATGACATGTGGTATCAGAGCGGTGGTCTTAGCGAACCAGGTCTTGCATTAGTGTGTCTAACTGATAGTTGTTTAGATGCATTAGTGAGTCTGGACTTCGACCGTGTCTGCATGTCAAAAGTTTTGCTTATCATTTCTAGTTGGAAATCATCTGCTTATCATCCTTAGAAAATTACCTGCTTATCATTCTTATTCTAGACATGTCTTACTGCCTCTATTGCATAGACAGTGTATAGATAAATTCATATCTTAGCGTATCTGTTATTGTTACCTTTGTCTGACAGCTTCCGTAGATTCTTCCGTAACTTATAGGATTTTAGTATTATATATGCATATATAATTATGTATTGCAGGGTACTAATCTACATCCTATAATATATTTCTTATCGAAAATCTTTCATCTGATCGTACGAGTTGAATCCCTCAACCAATTCGAGTCCCTCAGATTTTGATAGCTATTCCGATAGTTAGTCCGACAGCTATTCCGACATGGATATTCACTAAAGCTCTGAAAGCAGTGTCACCAGAATGAATCAATCAATCAGCCATCCCCAATTCATTTGATGGGTTCATAGTCAACTTAATCAATGGAGACACGAAAACGGCGATCCTTTCCATCAACCAAATTGCCCTCTTGGCGAAGAACCTGAAGCACTTACCGACGAATCTTTCGAAACACCATTTTCAGCCTCATTTCTAGAGTAGTCGACACAATTATATTCTATCCACAATTTTAAACCTTATTCATCCGCTCGTCCGAACCGAAAATCATCCTGGTATAATAGAAGAAGTTAACGAGCTTCGCGCCCGAGTTGTAGCCTTGGAAAATATAGTGCAAAACGTACCAGCTTCAACAACATTACCGACACCAACAGTATCACCAATATCAACACCAGTACCATCAATAATCCATGCCTCAACATCACATACTATACCTCGAGTATAATCATCGTTCTACGTATTGTTCTACCTCATTTATCTTCGTTCGACATGATGATTATGTAATCTCTAATGTTTTAAAGATTATGTACTCTAATTTTAACTGAAAAGCTAATGAGTTTAATGTTATATTAACTCATTAAATCCATAATTTCATCTAAAGAAAATATATATGTATATATGTTTTCATAAGGATTGTAATTAAAAAAATTCTTTTGTACAAACTGTTAACGGTGAAAATATTTTAACGGGTAGGTAATACCCGAGGAATATTCAGATTTCACATTAATAAGTTATACTGTACATTCTTCGAAGCTGATTCAACAGTTTTTTACTATCCTACTTACATCCACCGATATACAAATTCGTTCACCACAGAATAACCATATTCATCCAATTTCATATTGGGATTTTGATTTATCAGAATCCAACAAGTGGCATAAGGAAGAAAACATTTGACAAAATAAAATTTGTTAGAAACAAACAAATTAACTATGAGAAATTTTATTAAGAATCCACGCTAACTGTTCCTAGCTAATTATTCATAGCTAACTGATTACATTTTATTTATCGCAATTTAATTATCGCAATTTACATTCTCGCAATTTTATTTATCGTCATTTAATTTTTATTATTTACTTTACGCACTTTACTTATCGTCATTTAAATTTCTGTTATTTATTTTTACGCACTTTAAATATCGAGACATGTATACAAGGTTTTGACATATCATATCGACACATATATATATATATATATATATATATATATATATATATATATATATATTATTTGGAATAACCATAGACACTCTATATGCAGTAATGATCGAGTTCTCTATACAGGGTTGAGGTTGATTCTATAATAATATATATACTTTGAGTTGTGATCGAGTCTAAGACGTATACGGGTCACGACACGTATTAATTAATTCGAATATTATATATTAAACTATATATGAATTATTAGACTGTTAACTATGGACTATCGACTGTGGACTAATAGCATTGGACAATTAAAATGAATTAAAATATTAATTATAACATATGAAACTAAACAATTCTTCAAGTTTGCCACTTGATTTCATCCTAAACTTCAATTGTATCTTGACAATTACAATCTGCGTTCAAACCTTTCATGATTCTAGAAAACACCTCAATCAAGAGGATGAATCAACCGCACTTCAGCTATGGAAGGAAAGATTAGTGCATATAGTTATGCACCTGAAAACACTCAGAACCTAAGTAAACATTTAACACGTATCTGTGCTAGCTCCTTTGGCATTGTTATTACCGAAAATAACATTGCAATTCTTTTTCAAATTAGTCAATTTTGTCACAGCTCCAGCAAGTCAACTTCGATTTTTATTCGAATTAGCCTTACTATAACCTTGATATATATACGTGCTCTTTTATTGTTACCGGGAAACCTTTTTATATTCCACCATATTACCAGCAGATGTACCAGCAATCTCGTCGCTCCTTGGTTTAAATCTCTCTGACAAATCACTATATTTATCTATTGAAGTCTCATTATGTACTCATCCGCATCTTGTAACGAGAACTGACATACCAATTACTGGGAATCAGCAATCAGTACTTTGAAAACTCACAGCATATCTACATCAACAGTTATATGTATAACATTCATCTCTTAGAGTTATGATCTTTCATCTGAAATCCTGAAAAGCACTCAGTCTACAAATCAATACTCTGAATGTTGAAAAAACTGAATGAAGCAGCAGAAACTGTAGACAACCGTAAATGACCTTAATCATCCGAAGTTGATGATAAAGAATAGTATGTTGGAAAAGCTCAGAAAAGTTGGAACTGGAAAACAGATTGAGCTAACCATGAAGGAGACTCTAAACAAATCACAAGGACTAAACTTGTATATAAAGAATCCTGATGATTCAGTATCTGATGAAATCTTTAGCAAACGCCTTGCTTCTAAATCTAAACCCTTACGGATAAATTTTCTCTATCATCCTTCGATATTAGAAATTCCAAGAAATCATCGTATCTTTCATTATAAATATTCTCAATATTTCTGAAGATATCTTCATAAATATTCTCGTCCGATATTAATTATCTCTTCGTGCTATCAGTGTTACATCATATAGAAACTGTTAGTTCCTATATTCTGTAAACTTTTGAGCTTAAAATAGGAATGTTATTGAAGTAATGTTGGGAACTGATGCATGATTTAGTATAATATAATGACACTAGATCAACGTGATTATATTACAGTAAGTCATGCTGAGTTTCTAATGGAACGTGATGATTCATAGATCATAACGTCATCATGTGCCATGTTACATAACTCTTTCATTCTGCTTAACTTCTGAACATATCAATAAAATATATTCTTGATAGTTCTATTCTCAGAGATTCTGATAATTTGACAAATCAAACCGTGCTAATACATTCCTTCCTGCTTAGAATATTATGATCATTCGAAACTCTATATCTACAAATTCTGGACCATTATTCGCTTGACTTGAAGTCGGGAAGAGAAAAACAAAAGCATAGAGCTTCGAAATGTAAGGGAGAATATAAAGCCCGATAAAAATACATCAATTACAAACCGTGTATATCAATGTTTATCGCAACATAAAGACACGGGAGAATTAAAAACACTATAACCCCAAGGGTGAAGTAGAAGAAAGCAGATTCCTCTGGAGGAAGTTGGAAAAGGAGAATGATTGTTGGGATAATAAGGATAAGGACAAGGATCAGAACTGGATTAAGTATTTTCACAATCGTTTGGATGTAAGAACTAAGAAAGAAAGTATAGGAATGATGAGAAAAATGGAACGGAAGAGTTTAATTTATAAAGGAAAAATCAGAGCAATCGAAACAGATGATCGCATTTAATTATAGAGATCTTAATTTTCATAAATCCTGAAGAATCAGATCTTATAGATTTCCAAGATTTTCTTTTAAATCCCTTGAATTCCGGAATTCAACCAAGACAACATCCAAAGTTAAGTTGCACCTTATTTTCTAAATTCAAACATGACTACGTCAAAAGTAAAGACGAATATCTATTACCTTATCTCAATCTTTTGTGATAGATTCACTCATACACTTCGAGTAATCGACTCGTTTTTATCCAAATTATTCAATGGTGATAAAACTCTATTTATCAACTCATATTCGTTATGAAAACATTTTTATTGTTAGCCATGACCACCTCACTCAAATTTCGGGACGAAATTTCTATAACGGGTAGGTACTGTGACAACCCGAAAATTTCCGATCAAATTTAAACTTAATTCTTATATAGTTTCGACACGATAAGCAAAGTCAGTAATGGTGAGCCTTGAAAATTTTGGAACTATGTTCATATAACCAATTACCCTCTGAATATATATATATATATATATATATATATATATATATATATATATATATATATATATATATATATATATATATATATATATATATATATATATATATATATATATATATATATATGTATATGTATATATAATAATTTGAAATAGTAAAATACAAATTAAACATTTGAAGTAAATATGTAAATAATGTACATAATAATAAAGTGACTATTAAAATAACGCTATACATATAAATGTATATGATCTTTATAATTAATTATTAGGATGTGTATATATAAAAAAAGGGGTATAAATATTATATAATATGTAGTATTAATATATTCAATTTAACTACAAGTTAAAATACTATTAATGTTATTACTTTTAATAAACTAAATATTGTTAGTAATGTCAATAATAATATTATATAACATATAGGTATGAATATTGTTATGTAAAAATTGTTATTATTATTAGTATTGTTAATATTAATAATATTAATATTATTAGCATTATTATTAATGTCATTAATAATATTATTATTATCAATTACACTAAAAATTATTATTACTATGACTTAGTATTTATATTACTCTTATTATTATTATTATTAGTACTAACATTATTATTATTATTATTAGTATCTTAATATAAATATAATTATTAATTATTAATTATTAATATTATTTAAAAATCACATATATACGATTGATGAATGAATCAGTTGTGGGTATCTATCGTTCTATAGCTGATTTTTGGAATCTGTCTCTTAATTGATTCACAAATCGAATAAAATCTCTGCAACCCAACAAAATAAGTTTTCCTTCGTTATCTACTTTGATTCTATTATATTTTTTTTATTCGATCTTCTTTGTCTGGTTAATAAAGACTATCAACCACTCCACCTATAAGTGAATCGAACTGTTAAAGTCTTGCAAGTACCCATCATCTTTATCAATTAAAACATTTCAAACCAATCACCATGAAACCACTTTCACCATATACATATTCATGCATCGGAGTTATAGAGATATATATCTATTCATCTTCACAAACCCATCAACACCATTTTGAACTCTACCAATCTCTTCTTTGCAATATGATCAACAAAACCTTTAACATACTCGTATTTCTTCTTTTTCTTCGATCAATTCAAGAAAATCAATAAACCAAAACTCGTGTGTTCTTGCTTTTCATTCGTGTACCCATAACTTATTCAACACACACAACCACATATATAATCATCATCTTCGGCAAACATTGCCTCCCTTATCACCATTGTAAACCCACAATGGCTTCTTAATACCCTTTTCGTGAACTCACTTCACCTTTACCATATTTTGGTTTGTAAAGATCACGATCAAACCACATCATCCTATCATTATTGATCACCAACTCGACAACCTTCATCACCTTCAAATACAACCAGAAACCACCACCTCCACTTTCAAACTGTAAACATCACCACCATCGTATAAACCACAGTCCACCACCATCATTGCAACCACTGTTGAATCAACCCTCACTAACCACCACACCCGTATACCTATCACACCATTGCTGCGTTTATTATTTTTTTTTGTTTTAACAGGAAATTAAGCTCACCATCACCATTGCTAAACTTTTATTACTGTGGTACGTCCACGACTACTACTAAAATATTTCAATTATATTTTGAGCAAACCCATACATGACCCAAATGATATATATATAAAAAAAGAGTGAATGTGCAGTTTACATATAACAATATTTTATTAAAAGTGATGGTGCACGTTTTCCCTTTCTACTTTGTTGGCCGACCAAATAAGCCACCCAAAATGAAGTGGCCATACATACTTGATAACTGTGATATGGGTATATGATGATGAAGAACCGAAAATAATTTGGTAACCTGCTACTCGAATTTTATATTGTTACTTTCGGTGGTGGAGTGACGCATGTAGGGCCAAGTGGCTAACTAGTACTGAACGTGCCTCTAAACCAACTGGAATTCATTTTCTTTATTTGCTTAAAGCATTGGCCCGTATTATTTTAGCGCATGTGAGTTAATGGGCTTCATTATAAAGATGCATTTAGTTAAGTGGGCTGTAGAAAAGGATCCAACTGCAAATTAATTGATAAGTGGGCTCCTATCCTTCTTTAGTTCTGTTATGATTGTGATAATAGGATACACGATAGATTAGGATGATGATAAAACTTAGTTATGTTAACGAAAAATGAGTTAATGATGATGATATATGATATTTGATGATGATGATACACTTATGTGTTAATAATGGTGATGGCGTATGAAAAAGGATAAGCTAATTATTATGATAATCATGAGCAAAGACGATGATGAATGATACTATGTTTGATGATGATGATGATGTTGATGATGGTGAATCGTTATAATAACGATGCGTACATCTTGATTAGGATTTTATTTATGATCATGATGATTATGATTAAGATGTTATGATAATTTGTGAATGATGATGTTATGATGCGAGCGAGATGATGATTATCACGAAGAGCATATGATAATGAAGTATGAAGAAGGAGAACTGAAGTAATTAGAGCTTTAGGGTTCGATACAGATATATATATATGGATTGGGTTTAGTTAATTGGGTTGTAAAAATGAAAACCAGACAACTGATGAGTTAAGAGAAATTAATTACCATGTAAATCAGAAATAATCAGATGGTTCATTGGTTTGGAGTGTGTTCATTTAGCTAGAGGTCCCATGTTCAATCCTGGTCTGGGGCATAATTTTTTTTTTAAAGAAGAAGGAGAAATAGAAACAGAAGGGATGGTTTAAGTATGTTTGGGTTACGATTAAAAACAAGAAAACATAGTCAGAGGAGTGGATAATGATGTTATCGGGTTAGCAGGACGTCACGGGTTCAAACCCGGACTTGGGCATTATTTTTAGGGCTACTTCCTTGAGGTAGTTATTTATCTATTTATTATTATTATTATTATTATTATTATTATTATTATTATTATTATTATTATTATTATTATTATTATTATTGTTATTATTATTATTATTATTATTATTATTAATATAAGTATTATTATTACTAATATCAATATTATTATCATTATCATTATTATTTTACTACTAATATCATTATTATTATTATTATTATTATTATTATTATTATTGTTACTAACTATAACTTTAATTTTAAATGTATCATGTATATAAAATATAACTATATTTTTATGATCTCAAACTAAAAAGATAGATATTATAAGTTAGATACAAACATTAGATATATAGAAATATATATAATAAGTATACTACTTTTACTAATAAAATAATTTTTGTTCATTTACGTTTTAATATAACTCGAATTTATTAAAAATATTGTCATATTAAAAATTATGAGTATTTAAAAATATGGATACTAAGTATTTATTCTAAATATATTAATATGTATATAATATATTATTATCATAACCTAATGAAATATATAAAATAGAAATATTTAAGCAACTATAAATGTTACATTTAATATCACAAGTACATTATAAAAATAAAAAAAATATATATTTATTTAAATACAATTATATGTGTTAATATATATATATATATATAAATGATATAGGTTCGTGAATGCCAACCCTGCATTGTTCTGTTGTTCAATATAGTCATATGTATTTTTACTACAAAATACATTAGGTGAGTTCATTTGCTACCTTTTACTCTTTATATTTTGGGACTGAGAATACATGCGCTGTTTATATAACTGCTTTATTAAATGCTTTTGAAATATATTTTGAACTGCGAATACATGAAATGCTTTTATAAATGTTTGGCGAGATAGACACAAGCAAAACATTCCTCGAATGAATTATTATGCAGACAGAGGTTCTGCGGATTATTATTGAATTATGTGGACATGATAATTGCCACCATTGAATTATGTGGACCTGATAATTGCCACCATTGAATTATGTGGACATGATAATTGCCACCATTGAATTATGTGGACATGATAATTGCCACCAATTAATATGAATGTTATGTATCGAGAGAATGATTTTTTACACAGGTTATGTGTATGTTATTTTTGTGCACGAGATATGTGTACGGTTACTAAGATTTATGAAAAATGGTTGCGTACACGAGAAAGGTATACTGTATTTAAAAGATATCGCATGTACATTACAGGTGGGTATAGGATTCGGGCCCATTTGTACCATGCAGAATTTAAATCTTGTGGTCTATCAAAATGATGAATTTTATTGTTTTATGATAAACCTATGAACTCACCAACCTTTTGGTTGACACTTGAAAGCATGTTTATTCTCAGGTATGAAAGAAATCTCCTGCTGTGCATTTGCTCATTGTAAAGACATTATTTAGAGTCGATCATCGCAATGGAACCAGATGTTGATGACTTCGTCCAGACGGATTAGGACAGGGTATGACATGTGGTATCAGAGCGGTGGTCTTAGCGAACCAGGTCTTGCATTAGTGTGTCTAACTGATAGTTGTTTAGATGAATTAGTTGTTTAGATTTTAAAAGTGGGACTATAACTCACTTTCACAGATTTTTACTTCGTCGAGAAGTAAGACTTGGCCACTGGTCGATTCACGAACCTATAACAAATATGTACATATATATCAAAGTATGTTCAAAATATATTTACAACATTTTTAATACATTTTGATGTTTTAAGTTTATTAAGTCAGCTGTCCTCGTTAGTAACCTACAACTAGTTGTCCAAAGTTAGATGTACAGAAATAAATTGATATATATATTATCTTGAATCAATCCACGACCCAGTGTATACATGTCTAAGGCTAGATAACAACTCAAAGTATATATATTTTTAGAATCAACCTCAACCCTGTATAGCTAACTCCAACATTACTGCATATAGAGTGTCTATGGTTGTTCCAAATAATATATATACATGGGTCGATATGATATGTCAAAACATTTGTATACGTGTCTATGGTATCTCAAGATTACATAATATATTAGAATACATGTAATAAAATATGAGTTAGCTAGGAAATAATTTGTATAGAATTGTTACAATATTTCCCGTAGCTACAACAATCAAAAAAAATCCAATCTTGTTTTTACCCATAACTTCTTCGTTTTAAATTCGTTTATGGTGAATCAAATTGCTATGGTTTTATATTGAACTCTATTTTATGAATCTAAACAGAAAAAGTACAGGTTTATAGTCAGAAATATAAGTTACAAGTCATTTTTGTAAGAGGTAGTCATTTCAGTCGAAAGAATGACGTCTTGATGACCATTTTGAAAAACATACTTCTACTTTGAGTTTAATCATGATTTTTGGATATAGTTTCATGTTCATAAGAAAAATCTTTTTCCCAGAAGAAAAACTTTTAAATCAAAGTTTATCATAGTTTTTAATTAACTAACCCAAAACAGCCCGCGGTGTTACTACGACGGCGTATGTCCGGTTTTACGGTGTTCATCGTGTTTCCAGGTTTTAAATCATTAAGTTAGCATATCATATAGATATATAACATGTGTTTAGTTGATTTTAAAAGTCAAGTTAGAAGGATTAACTTTTATTTGCGAACAAGTTTAGAGTTAACTAAACTATGTTCTAGTGATTACAAGTTTAAACCTTCGAATAAGATAGCTTTTAAATGTATGAATCGAATGATGTTATGAACATCATTACTACCTCAGGTTTTGTGGATAAACCTACTGGAATTGAGAAAAATGGATCTAGCTTCAAAGGATCCTTGGATAGCTTGAAAGTTCTTGAAGCAGAATCATGACACGAAAACAAGTTCAAGTAAGATCATCACTTGAAATAAGATTGTTATAGTTATAGAAATTGAACCAAAGTTTGAATATGAGTATTACCTTGTATTAGAAAGATATATTACTGTAAATAAGAAATATTTCTTGAGATTGGATTATCACTTTACAAGATTGGAAGTAAGCTAGCAAACTTGGAAGTGTTGTTGGTGTGTTTTTGAGTAGTGGTTTTGTATGTTGATCTAGGTTACCTAGATTGAACTAGATTGAGCTAGATTATGAAGAACAAGATGAAGAACACTTAGAACACTAAGAGAGTAATTGAGAGAGAGTAATTTGATGCAAGTAAGTTGAATGAAAATGAGTTTGTGGTGATGAAAGTTCACATGAACTTTAGATATAGATAAAGGATTCATTAGTTTGTAATTTAGCTTAATCATTCATGGTAAATGATAAAGGATGATCCCTACATGTTGCTATAATGGATGATGAGTCATTTAGGGCTGCTAAGATCAGATAATTGAGTGTATATACCAATAGTACATACATCTAAAAGCTGTGTATTGTACGAGTATGAATACGGGTGTATACGATGGAATTGTTGATGAAACTGAACGAGGATGTAATTGTAAGCATTTTTGTTAAGTAGAAGTATTTTGATAAGTATCTTGAAGTCTTTTAAAAGTATATAAATACATATTAAAACACTACATGTATATACATTTTAACTGATTCGTTAAGTCATCGTTAGTCGTTACATGTAAATGTTGATTTGAAACCTTTAAGTTAACGATCATGTTAAATGTTGTTAACCCAATGTTTATTATATCTAATGAGATGTTAAATTATTATATTATCATAATATTATGATATATTAATATATCTTAATATGATATATATACATTAAAATGTCGTTACAACGATAATCGTTACATATATGTCTCGTTTCGAAATTCTTAAGTTAGTAGTCTTGTTTTTACATATGTATTTCATTGTTAATACACTTAATGACATGTTTACTTATCATTTATCATGATTAAACATAGTGTATTAATATCTTAATATGATTCATATGTATTTAGTAAGACGTTGTTATAACGATAATCGTTATATATATCGTTTCTTAATTCAATAAACTCAATTTTATGTATATAACACATTGTTAAAATACCTAATGAGATACTTACTTATCATAATATCAAGTTAACTATATATATATATATATATATATATATATATATATATATATATATATATATATATATATATATATATATATATATATATATATATATATATATATATATATATATACATATATATCCATATATATATATATCCATATATATATCATCATAAAGTTTTTACAAGTTTTAACGTTCGTGAATCATCGGTCAACTTGGATGGTCAAATGTCTATATGAAACCTATCTCATTTAAACAAGTCTTAACAAGTTTGATTGCTTAACATGTTGGAAACACTTAATCATGTAAATATCAATTTCATTTAATATATAAACATGGAAAAGTTCGGGTCACTATACATTAGATCATTTATAGATAGATATTATGAAATGGTATGCATGCCTGTCAACTTTCGATGAAATAAAAGTTTGTCTTTTAAAACGAATGCAATGTTTGTAAAATGTATCATATAGAGGTCAAATACCTCACGATGTAATCATATGTTATTGTATTCATTCTTATGGATTAGGACGGGTCTTTACATGTGGTATCAGAGTAGTGGTCTTAGCAAACCAGGTTTGCATTAATATGTCTAATTGATAAGTCGTTAGGATGAATTAGTGAGTCTGGACTTCGACCGTGTCTGCATGTCAAAAGTTTTGCTTATCATTTCTAGTCGGAAATCATCTGCTTATCCTCCTTATGAAATTATATGCTTATCATTCTTTGTCTAGACATGTCTTACTGCCTCTATTACATAGACAGTGTATAGATAAATTCATATCTTAGCGTATCTGTTATTGTTACCTTTGCCTGACAGCTTTCATAGATTCCTCCATAACTTATGGGATTTTAGTATTATATATGCATATGTAAATTATGTATTGCAGGGTACTAAACTACATCCTATAATCTATTTCTTATCGAAAATCCTTCATCTGATCGTACGAGATGATCCCTCAACCAGTTCGAATTCCTCGAATTCCGATAGCTATTCTGATATGGATTTCCACTCGAGCTCCGGAAGTAGCATCACCAGAATGAATCAACCAATCAGCCATCCCCAATTCATCTGATGGGTTCATAGTCTATTAAATCATTGGAGATAAGAAGAAGGTGATCCCTTCCATCAACTGAATTCACCTCTTGACAAAGAACCTGAAGCACTTACCGGTGAACCAGTCCGAAATACCATTCTCACCCTCATTTCCCGAATATCTCGTCATGATTACATACTATCTCAAATTCTAAACCTTATTCATTCGCTCGTTCCGACCAACAATCATTCCGGAATAATAGAAGAAGTCAACGAACTTCGCGCTCGAGTAATCAATTTGGAGAATATGTTTCAAAATTTACCAGCTTCAGCAACATCACCGGCACCAACAGTTCCATCAATAACAGCACCAATACCATCAACAATCCATGCCTCAACATCTCATTCTGTACCTCGAGTATAATCATCGTTCTACGTATCGTTCTACATCATTTATCTTCGTTCGACATGGTGATTATGTAATCTCTAATGTTTTAGAGATTATATATTCTTGTTCTAACGGTAAATCAAATGAGTTTAATATCATATTGACTCATTAAATCCATGGTTACATCTGAAGAAAATATATATGCGTATATGTTTTCATAAAGATTGTAATTAAAAATTCTTTTATACAGACTGTTAATGGTGAAAATATTTTAACGGGTACGTAATACCCTAGAAATATTTAGATTTCACATTAATAAGTTACACTGTACATTCTTCCAATTTGATTCAACAGTCATTTACTATCCTACTTACATCCACAAGATATACGAATCCGTTCACCACAAAATAACCATTTTCATTCAATTTCATATTTGGATTTTGACTATCCAGAATCCAACAAGTGGCATAATGAAGAAAACATTGGACAAAATAAAATTTGTTAGAAACAAACAAATTAACTATGAGAAATTTTGTTAAGAATCCACGCTGACAAAATTCTAGCTAATTGTTCCTAGCTAACTGTTAATTCCTTATTACATTTATTTATCGCAATTTAATTATCGCAATTTATATTCTCGTAATTTTATTTATCGTCATTTAATTTCTGTTATTTATTTTACGCACTTTAAATATCAGGACACGTATACAAGGTTTTGACATATCATATCGACGCATCTATATATATTATTTGGAATAACCATAGACACTCTATATGCAGTAATGATCAAGTTAGCTATACAGGGTTGAGGTTGATTCTTCAATAATATATATACTTTGAGTTGTGATCGAGTCTGAGACATGTATATAATGGGTCATGATACGTATTAATTAATTCAAATATTATATATTAAACTATATATGAATTATTGGACTGTTAACTGTGGACTATCGACCGTGGACTACCAACATTGGACAATTAAAATGAATTAAAATATTGATTATAACATATGAAACTAAACAATTCTTCAAGTTTGCCACTTGATTTCATCTTGAACCTCATTTGTATCTTGACGATTACAATCTGCGTTCAAACCTTTTGTGATTCTTGAAAACACCTCAATCGAGAAGATGAACCAACCGCATTTAATCTACGAAAGAAAAGATTGATGCATATAGTTACGCACCTGAAAACACTCGAAACTTGAGTAAACGTTTAACACGTATCTGTTCTAGCTCCTGTGGCATTGTTATTATCAAAAAATAACTTTGTAATTTCTTTCCAAATTAGCCAATTTTGTCACAGCTCCAGCAAATCAACATCGACCTTTCATTCGAATAAGCCTTATTATAACCTTGATATATATGCGTACTCTTTTATTGTTACCGGAGAAGCTTTTATATTCCACCATATTACCAGCAGACGTACCAGCAACTTCGTTGCTCCTTGGCTTAAATCTCTCCGACAAATCACTATATTTATTCATTGAAACCCTATCATTTACTCATCAACATCTTATAACGATAGTTGCCATACCAAATACAAGGAAGCATTAATCATTAATTCTAGAATTTCACAGCATTCCTACGTCAACAGTTATATATCTATATATAACATATATCTTCTGGACTGATGAATTATAATTCAGAATCTCTGAATTCCTAGAAAACACTCTAGCTTACGAATCAGATCTCTGAGTTCTGAAAAAGTTGATGAAGCAGCAAAAACTAAAGACTGTTCAAACAGTCAAAAGTTTAATAATAAAGATCGACATACTGAAAAAGCTCAAAAGTTTGATACTGAAAAAGGAATTGAGCAAATCATGAAGGAGACCAGGGACAAATACAAGGACTAATTGAGCAAATCCTGATGATTCTGTTCCTGATGAAATCTTTAGCGAATACCTTACTCCTTAATCGCTCTAAATCATTGTGAATGAATTTCTTCATCACACTTTGAATCTAAAATTCTAAGATATTATCGTATCTTTCATTGTAAATATTTTCAATATTTCTGAAGATATCTTCATAAATATTCTCATCCGATATTAATTATCTCTCCGTGCTATCTGTGTTATATCATAAAAGGAAACTGTTTTAGTTTCTAAATTCTGAAAAATTCGAACTGTAAATATGAATGTTTTTGAAGTAGTGTTGGGAACTGAAGCATGAGTTAGTATAATATAATGACACTTGATCAACGTGATTATATTACAGTAAGTCATGCTGAGTTTCTAATGGAATGTGATAATTCACAGATTATAACGTCATCGTGTGCCATGTTACACGCCTCTTACATTCTACCTAATCTCTAAACATATCAAGAATATATCTTCTTGATAGTTTTATCCTTTCTCTTGAATTCTGGTAATTTAACCAATCAAGATCGTGCTAATACAATATTTCTTAGAACATTAGTCATGTACATTCGAAACTTCATATCTACGAATTCTGGGTCATTATTCGCTTGACTTAAAGTCGGGAAGAGAAAACAAAAGAATAAAGCTCCAAAGTAGAAATGGGAGTATAAATCATAGTAAATTGGAGAGAGTATTAACTGTGGATGTCAATGATTAAAAAAAAACAGAAGCAGAGACTTCGAAACATAAGGGAAGATATTGAACCCAACAACAACCCAGAAATTACAAACAGTGGATATTAATACGAATAGCAATATAAAGACACGGTAGAATTAAGAATAGTATCACCCCAAGGTAATAGTAGAAGAAATAGATTTTTCTGGTGGAAGATTGAAAAGAAGGATGACAGAAATGATAATTAGGAAAATATCAAGGATTAGAACGGGATTAAGCATTTTCACAATCTTTTGGATGTATGAACTAAGAAAGAAAGTATAGGGATGGTGAAAATAATGGAACAGAAAACGTTTAATTTATAATGGGAATATCAGACAGAGTAACCGAGGCAGATCACAGAATTTAATTATAGAGATCTTAATTTTCTTATTCGCTGAAGAATCAAATCTTTTAGATTTCGAAGATTTTCTTTAAATCCCTTGAATTCCGGAATTCAACCATGACTGGTGAAAAGTTATGATAAAACTTGTCTATCTCATTTCACTATTTAGTGATAGATTCATTCGTACGCTTCGAGTAATCAAATTGTTTTATCTATATTACTCACTGATGATAAACTCTAATTTACAGCCCGTATGTGTCATGAAAACATACTTATTGTCAGCCATGACCATCCCAATCAAATTTCGGGACGAAATTTCTTTAACAGGTAGGTACTGTACCGACCCGAAAATTTTCGACCAAATTTAAACTTAATCTTTATATGGTTTCGACACGATAAGCAAAGTCTGTAATATTGAGTCTTAAAATTTCTGAACTGTTTACATTGATTCATTTGACCTTTGACTATTCCCGATGATTCACGAACAATTGTGTGTAATTAAAAATGTGTGTGTGTGTATATATATATATATATATATATATATATATATATATATATATATATATATATATATATATATATATATAAGTGTATACGTAATATTTTTGAATAAATAAAAATACACTTTAAAATGTAAATAATAAAAAAAATAATTATGTATTATTAAAATGAATATATATATGATATTAATCTATATATGTATATATGATCCTTATTATAAATATTATTATATGATAATATAATTTTATATAATATATATTATATAATATACTAAATGTAAAATTAATGTATTAAATATAGTTGTTATATTGTTATTATTTTTTTATTAATATCAATACTAGAATTATTAATATTATCATGTTAAAAATATAAATATGAAAATTGATATATATATATATATATATATATATATATTAATATCAATATTAATATAAATATTATCATAATTCTTATCAAATTCACTGAAGTTATTATTACTGGGATTTATTATTATTATTACCCTTATTATTTTTATTATTAATATTATTAGTATTAGTATTTAGATTATTATTAATATAATTATAATTATAAATTATTAATAATATTTATATATATAAAAATCATATGAAAAATCTTTAAGAATCAAAAGAATCGGATGCCTATCTCAATCATCTGTGTTGATTTTTGTTTCTGTCTAAAATTATTACACATCTAAATCAATTGGGTGCGAATTTGTTAGCAGTCTCAATCTCTTTTTAATTTCTTTATTATATTTAGGTACCTGCTTGTTTTTCTGTTAACCATCACAAGCTACACAACGAATTCAATCAAATCTTATGCCTATTTTCAATCTCATTTACACTCCATATGAACATGTACCGCATATACAATATAACATTTACACACTACATGATAAGATACATAACCTTGATCAATCACCCTTATCATTTCCACTCTCATTCAATCATTACCCTTACTAGTAAGCTCGATCACACCCGTTGGCCATCATCACCAAGATCACCACCCTTCTTCTACAAACATCACAACAAACTACCACCATCTTCAACTATCGAATCTCACTCGAACACACCAACGAGAACCATCACTTCAAACCACTTCATCGCCACCATCCCTGCTGTTGTCTTACTGCTGTCTTGCGGCCAAGAAACACCACAAACCACGGCCATGTTACCATTATGATTCTGTCTTCTATCTGCCCTAAACCATAATCCATCGCCAACATACATCGTGAAATCCACTAAACCAACATCGAAGACCACCGAAACAGACACCTTCTATCATCAACCTAGCACTACCCTCGATCACCGCTAACATCTACTAAAATTCTTTCCTTTTTTCTTCTTTTCTTTTGCTTCAACCATCATAAACCCGAATCATTACCATAGAACACCCTCTCATACTACTACTGTTTTGCTGCCGTACCTACATTTTCTTTTCCTTTCAAGCTTAACACCTTAATCCTCATCATACTCCAATTATTTGTTTGCCTGCTGCCATTGCTGTAAACCATCAACCAAAACCCTCAACTATTGATCATGGCTACTAAATAAGTGAGCAAATTGTTGCCTTTTAGTTTAATTATATTGTAACCCGATCGATTAAATACTGCTGAAAAGTGAATGGATGTTGCCTTTAATAAAGTACCACTAATTCTCTCTTTTGGCCGAACATGGGAATTATTGGGTAAACTTTTACGTTCCATTTTACACCACATGATATTTTTTTTAGGGTTAAAGCCAAAAATAGGCTACAAACTTACACAAATGTACCGATGTCGCCCACAAACTCATTTCTGTCCTACTGTCGCCTACAAACTTTCAAAAAGTGTACCAATGTAAACAAAAACTTTCAAAAAGTGTACCAATGTAAACAAAAATGACTTGCTACCGCCTAAACCGGTCAAAATTGACACGTGTCGTTCGTGGATTGGATCTTAATTCTTAAAAAATAAATAAATAAATAAATAAAACAGGTCAAAATTAGTATGTAGCAGGTCAAAATGCCAAAATGTTGATATTAGCACATTTTTTGAAAGTTTGTAGGCGACAGTAGGATGGAAATGAGTTTGTGGGCGACATCGGTACATTTGTGTAAGTTTGTAGCCTATTTTTGGCTTTAACCCTTTTTTTTAAAGGTAATTGCATGATGTATAAAGAGGATTTAATAATAATAATAATCACATGTTAGTGATAATGATGCTTCCTTGTTGATCGAGAGGTTATAGAATGGTGGGGTCTTGTAAATTCTCCTAACGAGTTAGTTTGTGCAAAGTCCAAAACCGAGGGCCAAAGGTTAATTAAATTATGATAAGCATTTTGTTGATATAGCGAATAATGAGATATGATATTGTATGTGGGACACGATTCAGCTGCATGGCCGACCAAGCTGGGACACTTGCTTATATTTTTTTTTCATTAAGAGATTGATAATAATGATGATTAAGTGATAAAGGGATGAGAGACTAGAAAACCTTGGGAAACTTTACTTAATCCAGTGTACAAGATTAAAATAGGATAGTGAGCTGTAAAGAAGAAAGTGTTTGGAATATAGACTTGTTATAATGATGGATAAAAGATGCAACTCAACTAGCAGGGTAGTATTATATATATATATATATATATATATATATATATATATATATATATATATATATATATATATATATATATATATATATATATATATATATATATATATATATATATATATGCCGATCTCCTGTATTACCTCAACAGTCAGGTACCAATTAGGATTGGAGTTGGGCCGTTATTTTTTTTCTGTTTCTACTTGGGCCGCAGAATTTCTTGTACAAATTTGGGCTGTATACTCTCTAGGCTTGTTGGGCCAACACCCAATTTATACTCAATTCATACTCTTTGTTGAATCGAATTAAGGATGATGATACCGTTTGATAATTGTTAACAACCGATGATGATGGTACGATGTTTATGAATGATGATGATATTAGGATTAGTATAATATGATAAGGGATAATGATGATAAAGGTTAATGATGAATATGATATGATAATCATGATGGTAATGATTATGAGATAATGATGAAGGAGGAAGAAATAGGAAATATGATATACGGATTTAATATAATTCGTATCCAATATAAATCATAAAAACATAAATGGCGCGATGGTTAAGGATGTTATTGGGTTAGCGGGGCGTCGCGGGTTCAAACCCGAACTTGGGCATTTTTTTTAGGGCTACTCCTTTGAGGTAGTTATTACTAATACTCTTATTATTATTATTTCATTATTATTATTATTATTGTTATTATTATTTATTATTGATTGTTATTAAGTAATTATTATTATTACTAATATTAGAAATAAGATTTTTTGTATAACTAATATTATTATTATTATTATCATTATTGTTATTACTATTAAAATATATAGTATTATTATGATTAATATGACTATTAAAATTTCTATTAAAATCATCAGTTTTATTAAAAGTACCATTATTATTTAAAATTTTATTTTTATGAAAACTAACATTTTATCTTATCATTATTATCTTTTCTATTAAAATTATTATTATTACTAACATTACTTTTATTTTTAGTATTATTATCAAAACTATTAATATCAGTATCATTACTAAATCTAATTACTTTTAATGTTATTTATTATCATAAAAAGATACAAATTTTTATTTATTATTATTGATATTATTTTACCAAATAAATAACTATATAAGAATATTTTTAAAACATATCACATAACAACATTAATATTTTCATAATAAACACCAATTATTTATCTAATGTATATAAAATAAAGTATAGTTAATTTAATTATTAATGAAACATACAAGTTACTGAAATAACAATTAATAATAATATCTAAACTTGTTCGATTACAAGTATTTGCTTTAATAGATATATGAATAATATAGGTTCGTGAATCCGAGACCAACCCTACACTTGTTCAATGACGTCATATGTATTTTTACTACAAAATACAGTATGGTGAGTTTCATTTGCCTTTTTACCCTTTATATTTTTGGGCTGAGAATACATGCGAATTTTTATAAATGTTTTACGAAATAGACACAAGTAATTGAAACTACATTATATGGGTGAATGATCGAAGCTGAATATGCCCCTTTTGTTTGTAGCCTAAGAATTAGTAAACCGATCTACTAATTGACGCGAATCCTAAAGATAGATCTATTGGGCCTAACGAACCCCATCCAAAGTACCGGATGCTTTAGTACTTCAAATTCGTTTTTATCATGTTCGAAGGATTTCCCGAAATGATAGGGGATATTCTTATATGCATCTTGTTAATGTCGGTTACCAGGTATTCACCATATGAATGATTTTTGTCTCTATGCATGGGACGTATATTTATGAGAACTGGAAATGAAATTCTTGTGGTCTATTAAAATAATGGAAATGGATGATTATGATAAACTGATGAAGTCACCAACCTTTTAGTTGACACTTTAAAGCATGTTTATTCTCAGGTATTAAAGAAATCTTCCACTGTGCATTAGCTCATTTTAAAGATATTACTTGGAATCATTCATGACATATTTCAAAAGATGTTGCATTCAAGTCGTTAAGTTCAGTAAAGATTATGATTAAGTAAATGACAGATTAGATCATTTATAGATAGATATTATGAAATGGTATGCATGCCTGTCAACTTTTGATGAAATGAAAGTTTGTCTTTTAAAACGAATGCAATGTTTGTAAAATGTATCATATAGAGGTCAAATACCTCGTGATGTAATCATATGTTATTCTATTCATTCTTATGGATTAGGACGGGTCTTTACAGAATACCAGTCTCTATTATCTCTGATAGAGATGGTAGATTTGTTTCAAGATTCTGGCAGATGTTGCAACAAGCATTGGGGACTCGTCTAGATATGAGTATTGCATATCATCTACAAACTGATGGGCAGAGTGAAAGGACGGTACAGACACTTGAAGACATGCTACGAGCATGTGTTATTGATTTTGGAAACAGTTGGGATCGACATCTACCATTAGCAGAGTTTTCCTACAACAGTTACCACTCGAGTATTGAGATGGCACCATTTGAGGCACTTTATGGTAGAAAGTGCAGGTCTCCGATTTGTTGGAACGAAGTGGGGGATAGACAAATTACGGGTCCGAAGATAATCCAAGAAACTACCGAGAAAATCATTCAAATTCAACAACGGTTGAAAGCCGCCCAAAGTCGACAAAAGAGCTATGCAGACATTAAAAGAAAAGATATAGAATTTGAAATTGGAGAGATGGTCTTGCTTAAGGTTTCACCTTGGAAAGGCGTTGTTCGATTTGGTAAACGGGGGAAACTGAATCCAAGGTACATTGGACCATTCAAGATTATAGATCGTGTCGGACCAGTAGCCTACCGACTTGAATTATCTCAACAACTCGCCGGCGTACATAATACTTTTCGCGTCTTGAATCTGAAGAAATGCTTAGCCAAAGAAGATCTCACTATTCCTTTAGACGAAATCCAAATCAATGAAAAACTTCAATTCATTGAAGAACCCGTCGAAATAATGGATCGTGAGGTTAAAAGACTTAAGCAAAATAAAATACCAAACGTTAAGGTTCGATGGAATGCTCGTAGAGGACCCGATTTCCCCTGGGAACGTGAAGATCAGATGAAGCTGAAATACCCGCACCTATTTCCAGAAGATGCGTCAACACCTTCAACTGTTTAAAATTTTGGGACGAAATTTATTTAACGGGTAGGCACTGTAGTGACCCAAACTTTTCCATGATTATATATTAAATGAAAACTATATTTACATGATTAAATGTTTCCAACATGTTAAGCAATCAAACTTGTTAAGACTTGATTAATTGAAACGGATTTTGTGTTAACGTTTGACCACCCAGTTTGTCCGATATTTCACGAACGTTATAACTTGTATATGACATGATATTATATATATGAATATATATATATATATATATATATATATATATATATATATATATATATATATATATATATATATATATATATATATATATATATATATATATATATATATATATATATATATATATGTGTGTGTGTGTGTGTTTAACATGATGAAATGATGAAATGATAATTAAGTATCTCATTATGTATATTAACAATGAACTTTATCTGAAGATGGTAGACATGGATCTACTGATGTATCTCATGCTTCTTCACAACGAAGAAGAAGGCATAGGAAACGAGTTGATGATTTGAAAGATATCAAGATAGATCCACTAATTTTGAAGGATCCTCTTGAAATGTCCCGTTCTTATTGATTAAAAACGTTCCATATTAATTGATTTCGTTGCGAGGTTTTGACCTCTATATGAGACGTTTTTCAAAGACTGCATTCATTTTTAAAACAAACCATAACCTTTATTTCATAAATAAAGGTTTAAAAAGCTTTACGTAGATTATCAAATAATGATAATCTAAAATATCCTGTTTACACACGACCATTACATAATGGTTTACAATACAAATATGTTACATCGAAATCAGTTTCTTGAATGCAGTTTTTACACAATATCATACAAACATGGACTCCAAATCTTGTCCTTATTTTAGTATGCAACAGCGGAAGCTCTTAATATTCACCTGAGAATAAACATGCTTAAAACGTCAACAAAAATGTTGGTGAGTTATAGGTTTAACCTATATATATCAAATCATAATAATAGACCACAAGATTTCATATTTCAATACACATCCCATACATAGAGATAAAAATCATTCATATGGTGAACACCTGGTAACCGACAATAACAAGATGCATATATAAGAATATCCCCATCATTCTGGGACACCCTTCGGATATGATATAAATTTCGAAGTACTAAAGCATCCGGTACTTTGGATGGGGTTTGTTAGGCCCAATAGATCTATCTTTAGGATTCGCGTCAATTAGGGTGTCTGTTCCCTAATTCTTAGATTACCAGACTTAATAAAAAGGGGCATACTCGATTTCGATAATTCAACCATAGAATGTAGTTTCACGTACTTGTGTCTATTTTGTAAATCATTTATAAAACCTGCATGTATTCTCATCCCAAAAATATTAGATTTTAAAAGTGGGACTATAACTCACTTTCACAGATTTTTTTTTTTACTTCGTCGGGAAGTAAGACTTGGCCACTGGTTGATTCACGAACCTATAACAATATATACATATATATCAAAGTATGTTCAAAATATATTTACAATACTTTTAATATATTTTGATGTTTTAAGTTTATTAAGTCAGCTGTCCTCGTTAGTAACCTACAACTAGTTGTCCACAGTTAGATGTACAGAAATAAATCGATAAATATTATCTTGAATCAATCCACGACCCAGTGTATACGTATCTCAGTATTGATCACAACTCAAACTATATATATTTTGGAATCAACCTCAACCCTGTATAGCTAACTCCAACATTCACATATAGAGTGTCTATGGTTGTTCCGAAATATATATAGATGTGTCGACATGATAGGTCGAAACATTGTATACGTGTCTATGGTATCTCAAGATTACATAATATACAATACAAGTTGATTAAGTTATGGTTGGAATAGATTTGTTACCAATTTTCACGTAGCTAAAATGAGAAAAATTATCCAATCTTGTTTTACCCATAACTTCTTCATTTTAAATCCGTTTTGAGTGAATCAAATTGCTATGGTTTCATATTGAACTCTATTTTATGAATCTAAACAGAAAAAGTATAGGTTTATAGTCGGAAAAATAAGTTACAAGTCGTTTTTGTAAAGGTAGTCATTTCAGTCGAAAGAACGACGTCTAGATGACCATTTTAGAAAACATACTTCCACTTTGAGTTTAACCATAATTTTTGGATATAGTTTCATGTTCATAATAAAAATCATTTTCTCAGAATAACAACTTTTAAATCAAAGTTTATCGTAGTTTTTAATTAACTAACCCAAAACAGCCCGCGGTGTTACTACGACGGCGTAAATCCGGTTTTACGGTATTTTTCGTGTTTCCAGGTTTTAAATCATTGAGTTAGCATATCATATAGATATAGAACATGTGTTTAGTTGATTTTAAAAGTCAAGTTAGAAGGATTAACTTTTGTTTGCGAACAAGTTTAGAATTAACTAAACTATGTTCTAGTGATTACAAGTTTAAACCTTCGAATAAGATAGCTTTATATGTATGAATCGAATGATGTTATGAACATCATTACTACCTTAAGTTCCTTGGATAAACCTACTGGAAAAGAGAAAAATGGATCTAGCTTCAATGGATCCTTGGATGGCTCGAAGTTCTTGAAGCAGAATCATGACACGAAAACAAGTTCAAGTAAGATCATCACTTGAAATAAGATTGTTATAGTTATAGAAATTGAACCAAAGTTTGAATATGATTATTACCTTATATTAGAATGATAACCTAATGAAAGAAGCAAAGATTTCTTGAGGTTGGATGATCACCTTACAAGATTGGAAGTGAGCTAGCAAACTTGAAAGTATTCTTGATTTTATGAAACTAGAACTTTTGGAATTTATGAAGAACACTTAGAACTTGAAGATAGAACTTGAGAGAGATCAATTAGATGAAGAAAATTGAAGAATGAAAGTGTTTGTAGGTGTTTTTGGTCGTTGGTGTATGGATTAGATATAAAGGATATGTAATTTTGTTTTCATGTAAATAAGTCATGAATGATTACTCATATTTTTGTAATTTTATGAGATATTTCATGCTAGTTGCCAAATGATGGTTCCCACATGTGTTAGGTGACTCACATGGGCTGCTAAGAGCTGATAATTGGAGTGTATATACCAATAGTACATACATCTAAAAGCTGTGTATTGTACGAGTACGAATACGGATGCATACGAGTAGAATTGTTGATGAAACTGAACGAGGATGTAATTGTAAGCATTTTTGTTAAGTAGAAGTATTTTGATAAGTGTCTTGAAGTCTTTCAAAAGTGTATGAATACATATTAAAACACTACATGTATATACATTTTAACTGAGTCGTTAAGTCATCGTTAGTCGTTACATGTAAATGTTGTTTTGAAACCTTTAGGTTAACGATCTTGTTAAATGTTGTTAACCCAATGTTTATAATATCAAAAGAGATTTTAAATTATTATATTATCATGATATTATGATGTACAAATATCTCTTAATATGATATATATACATTAAATGTCGTTACAACGATAATCGTTACATATATGTCTCGTTTCAAAATCATTAAGTTAGTAGTCTTGTTTTTACATATGTAGTTCATTGTTAATATACTTAATGATATGTTTACTTATCATAATATCATGTTAACTATATATATAACCATATATATGTCATCATATAGTTTTTACAAGTTTTAACATTCGTGAATCACCGGTCAACTTGGGTGGTCAATTGTCTATATGAAACATATTTCAATTAATCAAGTCTTCACAAGTTTGATTGCTTAACATGTTGGAAACATTTAATCATGTAAATATCAATCTCAATTAATATATATAAACATGGAAAAGTTCGGGTCACTACAGTACCTACCCGTTAAATAAATTTCGTCCCGAAATTTTAAGCTGTTGAAGGTGTTGACGAATCTTCTGGAAATAGATGCGGGTATTTCTTCTTCATCTGATCTTCACGCTCCCAGGTGAACTCGGGTCCTCTACGAGCATTCCATCGAACCTTAACAATTGGTATCTTGTTTTGCTTAAGTCTTTTAACCTCACGATCCATTATTTCGACGGGTTCTTCGATGAATTGAAGTTTTTCGTTGATTTGGATTTCATCTAACGGAATAGTGAGATCTTCTTTAGCAAAACATTTCTTCAAATTCGAGATGTGGAAAGTGTTATGTACAGCCGCGAGTTGTTGAGGTAACTCAAGTCGGTAAGCTACTGGTCCGACACGATCAATAATCTTGAATGGTCCAATATACCTTGGATTTAATTTCCCTCGTTTACCAAATCGAACAACGCCTTTCCAAGGTGCAACTTTAAGCATGACCATCTCTCCAATTTCAAATTCTATATCTTTTCTTTTAAAGTCAGCATAGCTCTTTTGTCGACTTTGGGCGGTTTTCAACCGTTGTTGAATTTGGATGATCTTCTCGGTAGTTTCTTGTATAATCTCCGGACCCGTAATCTGTCTATCCCCCACTTCACTCCAACAAATCGGAGACCTGCACTTTCTACCATAAAGTGCTTCAAACGGCGCCATCTCAATGCTTGAATGGTAGCTGTTATTGTAGGAAAATTCTGCTAACGGTAGATGTCGATCCCAACTGTTTCCGAAATCAATAACACATGCTTGTAGCATGTCTTCCAACGTTTGTATCGTCCTTTCGCTCTACCCATCAGTTTGTGGATGATAGGCAGTACTCATGTCTAGACGAGTTCCTAATGCTTGCTGTAATGTCTGCCAGAATCTTGAAATAAATCTGCCATCCCTATCAGAGATAATAGAGATTGGTATTCCATGTCTGGAGACGACTTCCTTCAAATACAGTCGTGCTAACTTCTCCATCTTGTCATCTTCTCCTATTGGTAGGAAGTGTGCTGATTTGGTGAGACGATCAACTATTACCCAAATAGTATCAAAACCACTTGCAGTCCTTGGCAATTTAGTGATGAAATCCATGGTAATGTTTTCCCATTTCCATTCCGGGATTTCGGGTTGTTGAAGTAGACCTGATGGTTTCTGATGCTCAGCTTTGACCTTAGAACACGTCAAACATTCTCCTACGTATTTAGCAACATCGGCTTTCATACCCGGCCACCAAAAATGTTTCTTGAGATCCTTGTACATCTTCCCCGTTCCAGGATGTATTGAGTATCTGGTTTTATGAGCTTCTCTAAGTACCATTTCTCTCATATCTCCAAATTTTGGTACCCAAATCCTTTCAGCCCTATACCGGGTTCCGTCTTCCCGAATATTAAGATGCTTCTCCGATCCTTTGGGTATTTCATCCTTTAAATTTCCCTCTTTTAAAACTTCTTGTTGCGCCTCCTTTATTTGAGTAGTAAGGTTATTATGAATCATTATATTCATAGATTTTACTCGAATGGGTTCTCTGTCCTTCCTGCTCAAGGCATCGGCTACCACATTTGCCTTCTCCGGGTGGTAACGAATCTCAAAGTCGTAATCATTCAACAATTCAATCCACCTACGCTGCCTCATATTCAGTTGTTTCTGATTAAATATGTGTTGAAGACTTTTGTGGTCAGTATATATAATACTTTTGACCCCATATAAGTAGTGCCTCCAAGTCTTTAATGCAAAAATAACCGCGCCTAATTCTAAATCATGCGTCGTATAATTTTGCTCGTGAATCTTCAATTGTCTAGATGCATAAGCAATCACCTTCGTTCGTTGCATTAATACACAACCGAGACCTTGCTTTGATGCGTCACAATAAATCACAAAATCATCATTCCCTTCAGGCAATGACAATATAGGTGCCGTAGTTAGCTTTTTCTTCAATAACTGAAACGCTTTCTCTTGTTCATCCTTCCATTCAAATTTCTTCCCTTTATGCGTTAATGCAGTCAAGGGTTTTGCTATTCTGGAAAAGTCTTGGATGAACCTTTTGTAGTAACCAGCTAGTCCTAAAAAATGGCGTATGTGTTTCGGAGTTTTCGGGGTTTCCCACTTTTCAACAGTTTCTATCTTTGCCGGATCCACCTTAATACCTTCTTTGTTCACTATGTGACCGAGGAATTGAACTTCTTCCAACCAAAATGCACACTTTGAAAACTTAGCGTACAATTCTTCCTTCCTCAATACTTCTAACACCTTTCTCAAATGTTCACCGTGTTCTTGGTCATTCTTTGAGTAAATAAGTATGTCATCAATGAAAACAATGACAAACTTGTCAAGGTATGGTCCACACACTCGGTTCATAAGGTCCATGAACACAGCTGGTGCATTAGTTAAACCAAACGGCATGACCATAAACTCGTAATGACCGTAACGTGTTCTGAAAGCAGTCTTTGGAATATCATCTTCTTTCACCCGCATTTGATGATACCCGGAACGTAAGTCAATCTTTGAATAAACAGACGAGCCTTGTAGTTGATCAAATAAGTCATCGATTCTCGGTAGTGGGTAGCGGTTCTTGATGGTAAGTTTGTCCAACTCTCGGTAGTCGATACACAACCTGAATGTACCATCTTTCTTCTTGACAAACAAAACAGGAGCTCCCCACGGTGATGTGCTTGGTCAAATGAAACCACGCTCTAAAAGTTCTTGTAATTGGCTTTGCAGTTCTTTCATCTCGCTTGGTGCGAGTCTGTAAGGAGCACGAGCTATTGGTGCAGCTCCTTGTACAAGATCTATTTGAAATTCAACGGATCGATGTGGGGGTAATCCCGGTAATTCTTTCGGAAATACATCGGAAAATTCTTTTACAATGGGAACATCATTGATGCTCTTTTCTTCAGTTTGTACTTTCTCGACGTGTGCTAGAACATCATAGCAACCTTTTCTTATTAGTTTTTGTGCATTCAAATTACTAATAAGATGTAGCTTCGTGTTGCCCTTTTCTCCGTACACCATTAAGGGTTTTCCTTTTTCTCGTATAATGCGAATTGCATTTTTGTAACAAACGATCTCTGCTTTCACTTCTTTCAACCAGTCCATACCGATTATCACATCAAAACTCCCTAACTCTACTGGTATCGAGTCAATCTTAAATGTTTCGCTAACCAGTTTAATTTCTCGATTCCGACATATATTATCTGCTGAAATTAATTTACCATTTGCTAATTCGAGTAAAAATTTACTATCCAAAGGCGTCAATGGACAACTTAATTTAGCACAAAAATCTCTACTCATATAGCTTCTATCCGCACCCGAATCAAATAAAACGTAAGCAGATTTATTGTCAATAAGAAACGTACCCGTAACAAGCTCCGGGTCTTCCTGTGCCTCTGCCGCATTAATATTGAAAACTCTTCCACGGCCTTGTCCATTCGTGTTCTCCTGGTTTGGGCAATTTCTAATAATGTGGCCCAGTTTTCCACATTTATAACAAACTACATTGGCATAACTTGCTCCGACACTACTTGCTCCGCCATTACTCGTTCCGACACCATTTGTTCCTTTCGTTCTATTAACCCCTGGTCCGTAAACCTCACACTTCGCCGCGCTATGACCATTTCTTTTACACTTGTTGCAAAATTTGGTGCAGAACCCCGAGTGATACTTTTCACACCTTTGACATAGCTGCTTCTGATTGTTGTTGTTGTTGCGGTTATTATTATTGTTGGGATGATTGTTGTAGTTGTTGTTGTTGTTGTTGTTGTTGTTATTGTTGTTGTTAGGCCATTTATTGTAGTTGCGATTGGTGTTGCGATTGTTGGGATAATTGTTGCGATTATTGTTGTAATTGCTGTTGTTGTATTGGTGATTCTTATCACCGTTTTCCTCCCACTTTCTTTTGACTTGCTTCACATTGGCCTCTTCAGCAGTCTGTTCTTTAATTCTTTCTTCAATCTGGTTCACTAGTTTGTGAGCCATTCTACATGCCTGTTGTATGGAGGCGGGTTCGTGTGAGCTTATATCTTCTTGGATTCTTTCCGGTAATCCTTTCACAAACGCGTCGATCTTCTCTTCCTCATCTTCGAATGCTCCCGGACACAATAGGCACAATTCTGTGAATCGTCTTTTGTACGTGGTAATATCAAATCCTTGGGTTCGTAACCCTCTAAGTTCTGTCTTGAGCTTATTGACCTCGGTTCTGGGACGGTACTTCTCGTTCATCAAGTGCTTGAATGCTGACCACGGTAGTGCGTACGCATCGTCTTGTCCCACTTGCTCTAGATAGGTATTCCACCATGTTAATGCAGAACCTGTGAAGGTATGCGTAGCGTACTTTACTTTGTCCTCTTCAGTACACTTACTTATGGCAAACACCGATTCGAACTTCTCGGTCCACCGTTTCAATCCGATCGGTCCTTCGGTTCCATCAAATTCCAAAGGTTTGCAGGCAGTGAATTCTTTGTAGGTACATCCTACACGATTTCCTGTACTGCTAGATCCAAGGTTATTGTTGGTATGTAGCGCAGCCTGTACTGCGGCTATGTTTGAAGCTAGAAAAGTACGGAATTCCTCTTCATTCATATTCACTGTGTGTCGAGTAGTCGGTGCCATTTCCTTCAAAATAGTCAAATGGAACAAGTTAATCATACAGAATATTAAGAGTAGTTAATAGTATATCGTAGCATAATATGAACTCATTTATAAAAGCTTTTTCTTCATATTAGCGTTTTATAAGTTTATATTCGGGTAGTACCTACCCGTTAAGTTCATACTTAGTAGCTAATATACAATTCAACTACTACAATTCTATATGAAAAACTGATTATAATAATATTTCGCGTTCAAACTTTTACACAACATTTTACAAACTTACAATACCGCTTATTTTACATATAGCATGAAATATAGCACACAATAAATTTGATACAAGATGGTTGTGAAGATAATTCTAGCTAGTACACAAGTCGTTCAGCAAAGGCAATAAAGACACGTAATTCATACGTCCAGAAACAAGTCATGCATTCTGGTTTTACTAGGACTACTTCCCATCCTTGGTCTTGTGGAACATAACCGTTATGGCCGTTGATAAGACAGCGTGTTGTAACGTCATCAAAGGGACGAGGGTTACGTAATGTCCAACAGTCCCGTAACAATCTAAAAACCTCATTTCTTACCCCAATTACCGACTCCGTCACTTGTGGAAACGTTTTGTTTAATAGTTGTAGCCCGATGTTCTTGTTCTCACTTTGGTGAGAAGCGAACATTACTAATCCGTAAGCATAACATGCTTCTTTATGTTGCATGTTAGCTGCTTTTTCTAAATCACGAAGTCCAATATTCGGATATATTGAGTCAAAATAATTTCTTAACCCGTTGCGTAAAATAGCATTTGGGTTCCCCGCAATATATGCGTCAAAGTAAACACATCGTAACTTATGGGTTTCCCAATGTGATATCCCCCATCTTTCAAATGAAAGTCTCTTATAAACCAAGACATTCTTGGAACGTTCTTCGAATGTGTTACAAACTGATCTCGCCTTAAATAGTTGTGCCGAAGAATTCTGACCGACTTTAGACAAGATTTCATCAATCATGTCTCCGGGTAGGTCTCTTAAAATATTGGGTTGTCTATCCATTTTGTGTTTTTATACTGTAAAATAGACAAGAGTTAGATTCATAAAAAAAAAATACTTATTAATACAAGCAATTTTTACATATATCATAAAGCATAAGCACACTATATTACATATATTACACCACACGAATACAACTATCTTATTCCGACTCGCTTGTTTCTTCTTCTTCAGTTTTGGTTCGTTTTGCCAAGTTTCTAGGGATATATGATGTTCCCCTAATACGAGCCGTCGTTATCCACATTGGTTTAGAAAAACCTGGTGGTTTAGAGGTTCCCGGGTCATTGTTACAACTTAAGGACTTCGGGGGTTGACGATACATATAAAGTTCATCGGGGTTGGAATTAGATTTCTCTATTTTTATGCCCTTTCCCTTATTATTTTCTTTTGCCTTTTTAAATTCAGTTGGGGTAATTTCTATAACATCATCGGAATTCTCTTCAGAATCCGATTCATCGGAGAATTGGTAATCCTCCCAATATTTTACTTCCTTGGCGGAAACACCATTGACCATAATTAACCTTGGTCGGTTGGTTGAGGATTTTCTTTTACTTAACCGTTTTATTATTTCCCCCACCGGTTCTACTTCTTCATCCGGTTCCGATTCTTCTTCCGGTTCCGATTCTTCTTCCGGTTCCGACTCTTCTTCCGGTTCCTCTTCGGGAACTTGTGAATCAGTCCACGAATCATTCCAATTTACATTTGACTCTTCATTATTATTAGGTGAGTCAATGGGACTTGTTCTAGAGGTAGACATCTATCACATAATATCAAACGCGTTAAGAGATTAATATATCACATAATATTCACATGTTAAAAATATATAGTTTCCAACAAAATTTGTTAAGCAATCATTTTTCAAGTAAACACGGTCGAAGTCCAGACTTACTAATGCATCCTAATAAACTCGATAAGACACACTAATGCAAAATTCTGGTTCTCTAAGACCAACGCTCGGATACCAACTGAAATGTCCCGTTCTTATTGATTAAAAACGTTCCATATTAATTGATTTCGTTGCGAGGTTTTGACCTCTATATGAGACGTTTTTCAAAGACTGCATTCATTTTTAAAACAAACCATAACCTTTATTTCATAAATAAAGGTTTAAAAAGCTTTACGTAGATTATCAAATAATGATAATCTAAAATATCCTGTTTACACACGACCATTACATAATGGTTTACAATACAAATATGTTACATCGAAATCAGTTTCTTGAATGCAGTTTTTACACAATATCATACAAACATGGACTCCAAATCTTGTCCTTATTTTAGTATGCAACAGCGGAAGCTCTTAATATTCACCTGAGAATAAACATGCTTAAAACGTCAACAAAAATGTTGGTGAGTTATAGGTTTAACCTATATATCAAATCATAATAATAGACCACAAGATTTCATATTTCAATACACATCTCATACATAGAGATAAAAATCATTCATATGGTGAACACCTGGTAACCGACAATAACAAGATGCATATATAAGAATATCCCCATCATTCCGGGACACCCTTCGGATATGATATAAATTTCGAAGTACTAAAGCATCCGGTACTTTGGATGGGGTTTGTTAGGCCCAATAGATCTATCTTTAGGATTCGCGTCAATTAGGGTATCTGTTCCCTAATTCTTAGATTACCAGACTTAATAAAAAGGGGCATACTCGATTTCGATAATTCAACCATAGAATGTAGTTTCACGTACTTGTGTCTATTTTGTAAATCATTTATAAAACCTGCATGTATTCTCATCCCAAACATATTAGATTTTAAAAGTGGGACTATAACTCACTTTCACAGATTTTTTTTTTTACTTCGTCGGGAAGTAAGACTTGGCCACTGGTTGATTCACGAACCTATAACAATATATACATATATATCAAAGTATGTTCAAAATATATTTACAATACTTTTAATATATTTTGATGTTTTAAGTTTATTAAGTCAGCTGTCCTCGTTAGTAACCTACAACTAGTTGTCCACAGTTAGATGTACAGAAATAAATCGATAAATATTATCTTGAATCAATCCACGACCCAGTGTATACGTATCTCAGTATTGATCACAACTCAAACTATATATATTTTGGAATCAACCTCAACCCTGTATAGCTAACTCCAACATTCACATATAGAGTGTCTATGGTTGTTCCGAAATATATATAGATGTGTCGACATGATAGGTCGAAACATTGTATACGTGTCTATGGTATCTCAAGATTACATAATATACAATACAAGTTGATTAAGTTATGGTTGGAATAGATTTGTTACCAATTTTCACGTAGCTAAAATGAGAAAAATTATCCAATCTTGTTTTACCCATAACTTCTTCATTTTAAATCCGTTTTGAGTGAATCAAATTGCTATGGTTTCATATTGAACTCTATTTTATGAATCTAAACAGAAAAAGTATAGGTTTATAGTCGGAAAAATAAGTTACAAGTCGTTTTTGTAAAGGTAGTCATTTCAGTCGAAAGAACGACGTCTAGATGACCATTTTAGAAAACATACTTCCACTTTGAGTTTAACCATAATTTTTGGATATAGTTTCATGTTCATAATAAAAATCATTTTCTCAGAATAACAACTTTTAAATCAAAGTTTATCGTAGTTTTTAATTAACTAACCCAAAACAGCCCGCGGTGTTACTACGACGGCGTAAATCCGGTTTTACGGTATTTTTCGTGTTTCCAGGTTTTAAATCATTGAGTTAGCATATCATATAGATATAGAACATGTGTTTAGTTGATTTTAAAAGTCAAGTTAGAAGGATTAACTTTTGTTTGCGAACAAGTTTAGAATTAACTAAACTATGTTCTAGTGATTACAAGTTTAAACCTTCGAATAAGATAGCTTTATATGTATGAATCGAATGATGTTACGAACATCATTACTACCTTAAGTTCCTTGGATAAACCTACTGGAAAAGAGAAAAATGGATCTAGCTTCAACGGATCCTTGGATGGCTCGAAGTTCTTGAAGCAGAATCATGACACGAAAACAAGTTCAAGTAAGATCATCACTTGAAATAAGATTGTTATAGTTATAGAAATTGAACCAAAGTTTGAATATGATTATTACCTTGTATTAGAATTATAACCTACTGTAAGAAGCAAAGATTTCTTGAGGTTGGATGATCACCTTACAAGATTGGAAGTGAGCTAGCAAACTTGAAAGTATTCTTGATTTTATGAAACTAGAACTTTTGGAATTTATGAAGAACACTTAGAACTTGAAGATAGAACTTGAGAGAGATCAATTAGATGAAGAAAATTGAAGAATGAAAGTGTTTGTAGGTGTTTTTGGTCGTTGGTGTATGGATTAGATATAAAGGATATGTAATTTTGTTTTCATGTAAGTAAGTCATGAATGATTACTCATATTTTTGTAATTTTATGAGATATTTCATGCTAGTTGCCAAATGATGGTTCCCACATGTGTTAGGTGACTCACATGGGCTGCTAAGGGCTGATCATTGGAGTGTATATACCAATAGTACATACATCTAAAAGCTGTGTATTGTACGAGTACGAATACGGGTGCATACGAGTAGAATTGTTGATGAAACTGAACGAGGATGTAATTGTAAGCATTTTTGTTAAGTAGAAGTATTTTGATAAGTGTATTAAAGTCTTTCAAAAGTGTATGAATACATATTAAAACACTACATGTATATACATTTTAACTGAGTCGTTAAGTCATCGTTAGTCGTTACATGTAAATGTTGTTTTGAAACCTTTAGGTTAACGATCTTGTTAAATGTTGTTAACCCAATGTTTATAATATCAAAAGAGATTTTAAATTATTATATTATCATGATATTATGATGTACAAATATCTCTTAATATGATATATATACATTAAATGTCGTTACAACGATAATCGTTACATATATGTCTCGTTTCAAAATCATTAAGTTAGTAGTCTTGTTTTTACATATGTAGTTCATTGTTAATATACTTAATGATATGTTTACTTATCATAATATCATGTTAACTATATATATAACCATATATATGTCATCATATAGTTTTTACAAGTTTTAACGTTCGTGAATCACCGGTCAACTTGGGTGGTCAATTGTCTATATGAAACATATTTCAATTAATCAAGTCTTAATAAGTTTGATTGCTTAACATGTTGGAAACATTTAATCATGTAAATATCAATCTCAATTAATATATATAAACATGGAAAAGTTCGGGTCACTACACCTCTAATCCTAAAGATTACTATGAATGGGTTCAGACTATGGATCGAATTATGGAGGTTAAAGGCTATGATGATAAAAAGGGCATGAAAGTTGTTGTAATCAGGCTAAAGAAGTATGCTTCAATGTGGTATGACAATCTGAAAAAGGAAAGGCAGTATGAAGGAAAGAAGACAATCATTACCTGGTTTAAACTGAAAGAACGTATGCATAAAAGGTTTGTTCCTCAAGCTTACAAACAAGATTTGTATATACAGATGAACACCCTAAAGCAAGGCAGCATGAACTTGATTGATTACATCAGAGAGTTTGAGCAGCTCAAAATTCGTACCAATGTCAAATCTAATGACCCGTCCTAATCCATCTGGATGAATACATTACATTTGGTTACATCACGAGGTACTTGACCTCTATATGATACATTTTACAAACATTGCATTCGTTTTTAAAAGACAAACTTTTATTTCATCGAAAGTTGACGGCATGCATACCATTTCATAATATATCCAACTACAAACGACTTAATAATATTCTTGATGAACTCAACGACTCGAATGCAACGTCTTTTGAAATATGTCATGAATGACTCCAAGTAATATCTCTAGAATGAGCAAATGCACAACGGAAGATTTCTTTCATACCTGAGAATAAACATGCTTTAAAGTGTCAACCAAAAGGTTGGTGAGTTCATTAGTTTAACATAATCGATCATTTTCATCATTTTAATAGACCACAAGATTTTCATTTCCATTTCTCATAAATATACGTCCCATGCATAGAGACAAAAATAATCATTCATATGGATTGAACACCTGGTAACCGACATTAACAAGATGCATATAAGAATATCTCCTATCATTCCGGGACATCCATCGGACATGATAAAACAACATCGAAGTACTAAAGCATCCGCTACAACGGATGGGGTTTGTTAGGCCCAATAGATCTATCTTTAGGATTCGCGTCAATTAGTAGATCGGTTTACTAATTATTAGGCTACCAAACAAAAGGGGCATATTCGGCTTCGATCATTCAACCATATAATGTAGTTTTGATTACTTGTGTCTATTTTATAAAACATTTATAAAAGCGCATGTATTCTCAGTCCCAAAAATATATATTGCAAAAGCATTTAAAAAGGGAGTAATGAAACTCACTATACTGTATTTTGTAGTAAAAATACATATGTCATCATTGAACAAGTGTAGGGTTGGCCTCGGATTCACGAACCTATATTATTCATATATTTATTAAAAACATATACTTGTAATCTAACAAGTTTAGATATTATTATTAATTGTTATTTCAGAAAATTGTATGTTTCATTGATAACTATATTAACTATATTTATTTTATATACTTTAGATAAATAATTAGTATTTATTATGAAAATATTAATGTTGTTATGCGATATGTTTTAAATATATTCTTATATAGCTATTTATTTGTTAAAATAATATCAATAAAAAAATAAAACAAAAATTCGTATCTTTTTATGATAATAATAATAATACTAAAAGTAATTAGATTTAGTAATGATACTGCTATTAATAGTTTTGATAATAATATTAATAATAAAAGTAATGTTAGTAATAATAATAATTTTAATGAAAAGATAATAATGATAAGATAAAAATGCTAGTTTTAAAAAAAATTAAATAATAATGGTACTTTTTAATAAAATTGATGATTATAATAGAAATTTGAATAGTCATATTAATAATAATACTATATATTTTAATAATAATAATAATTATAATAATATTAATTATACTAATAATCTTATTTCTAATATTGGTAGTAATAATAATTACTTAATAACAATCAATAATAAATAATAATAATAATAATAATAATAAAAAGAAAAATAATAATAATGAAATAATAATAATAATAAGAGTATTAGTAATAACTACCTCAAAGGAGTAGCCCTTAAAAAAAATGCCCAAGTCCGGGTTTGAACCCGCAACATCCTGCTAACCCAATAATACTCTTAACCATTATTCCAAATCTGCTTTCCTGATTTATATCCTGAATTAATTATATTTAACTCGTATGTCTAACTAGTTCCATCATCTTCTTCAACGAACTTGTGATGACCCGAAAATTTTTGACTTATTTAAACCAATTCTCTATACGATTTATTATTTTAACACGCTAAACAAAGTCTGTTAGATTGAGTCTCAAAATTTTAGAACTGTTTCATATATACAATTACCTTTGATTACTCTCGACGATTCATGAACAATTATATGTATGTATATATATATGTACAAGTAAAAACGACTTTCCTACAGTAAAACCCTATTTGCTACAGTAAAACACTATTTGCTACAGTAAAACACTATTTGCTACAGTGAAACCGTATTTTGCTACAGTGCTACAGTGAAAACGACTTTACTACAGTGATTTGCTACAGTAAACACTATTTGCTACAGTAAACACTATTTGCTACAGTAAACACTATTTGTTGCTGTAAAACACTATGAGCCTAGGTCTGCTGGTTCTGAGAGATCACAAGCTGGTACTGATTCTACTGATATTGATCAGCAACCTTCTATTGCTGCTCACTCATCTGAACCAGCTGATGATCAAGATGCTGTGTGTTCTACAACCAGCTCACCTGTTCATAACACCAAATGGACAAGGGAACATCCGATTGAGCAGATTATTTGCTACAGTAAAACACTATTTGCTACAGTAACACTATTTGATGTCGACGAACTAGCAAACAAAAACAGAAAAGGCGGCCATGCGATCGCATGGCAAAAACACTGAAAACTCATGCGATCGCATGAGCTACAGTAAACGGAAAAGTAATATAAATAGGCCTGTTTTGCTCGACGAATTATCACATATTTTTTCTTCAGTAATAAAAATTTATATTTAAATTATAATTATAATTTTAAATTTAAGTTTAATAATAATAAAGTATATTCGAGGGTGTTTTAATTCGGGTTTTAAACCACTTTAAGCTAAGGAAATATTGGGTATTGTTCGGGGTATTGTTCTTGAATCCAAGGCCAACCATACAGTCGTCTACCATCATTACGTCTATGCAATTTGCCTACAATATTGAGTCTCAATATTGAACTGTGAGTTTATAGTCTCCCTTTTTAAATACTTTAAATATTTTTGGGCTGAGAATATATGCAATTTATTTTAAACGCGATAAGACACAAGTACATACTAAATTATACACTGAGTTAAACCGAAAATCCCTTAGCTTTGGTAACTAGTAGCTGCCAGTACATAGGATATGGACTGGTGGGCGCGAATAATTGTATATGGATCCATAGGGCTTGACATCCCCGTCCGAGCTAGAGCACTAGCCTTTTAACGGATGTATGTTATTTGAGTTTAAGACACGTTGGTTTGCGTGTATTAAAACGAATGGGGTAATTATCACTATAGCGTTAAGTTTAGTTACCAGCGTGCTCTGTTACGTAAGAATCTATTGATAAACTTTTGATGAAATCTTGTGGTCTATCTTTATATATGTTTATGACTCGAGCAATTAAACCTATAACTCACCAACATTCGTGTTGACTTTTTAGCATGTTTTATTCTCAGGTCCTTAGAATGCTTCCGCTGTGATGTGCTTGTTGCCTGCATGGAGTCTCTCATGCTTTGTACAAAGTTTATTGCATTCAAAATAAAACTGCGTTGTGTAATAAATAATTGGACTGTGATGTCAACCTGTAAATTAAAGACTTATGTATTTCGGGGTTTTGCTTATACCTAAGCACTCGCCCACATGTTTATAACTTTCTATGTTTAGAAAGTCACTTATTTTAATGAATGCAATATTTTATCAAAACGTATCATATAGAGGTCAAAACCTCACTGTGGAATCAATGATTAACGTGCCGCGTCAATAGCGATTTTGACCGGTCGTTACAGTTGGTATCCGAGCTTGAGGTCATAGGGAACCAGAAATTACATTATTGTGTTTAACTGGTAATTGTTAGGATGCATTAGTGAGTCTGGACTATGACCATATCTGTTTTTCCTGATTTTTGCTTATTATTTGGTCAAAAACATTATATGTGATATATTTATATGCTAACGTAATTGTTGTTTCAATTATGTGATAGATGACTTCTTCTAATCCTATCATTTTGTACGACTCGGAATCGGACACTGAATCTATTCTATCCACAACTGAAAAGGGCGTTCCAATACCTATTAAAGAAGAAATTGTGTTAGCCGGGGAATCTCAACTCCCGGTAAACCCAGAGGAGGTTCCAGCTCCACCCAGCTTTAGTTTTCCGGAGCCACAGTATCGTTGGCATGGACCCATGATCCCTGGAGTAAAAGAGGATCGTCCATTTCTAAACAAATATGGACATTGGTCCAGATATACCGCCGACGGGCGGGTTGTGCCGATTACGCCTGGCAGATTTCGGTTCATGACCACCGGTACATATTCTTGCAGTTCGTCATCATATTCTCCTACACATGACTCAGACAGTTCGTCATCAGACGAGATCAGTAAGGAGGAGGATTTCGCTAATGAAATAAAAGAGATCACTAAGGAGAAATTCCAACTTGCTATAGATAATAAAAACAACCACAATAATAAAATGTCCTTAATTTTTAAAAAAGAACAGGACCATTCGATCCGTAACCACCCTTATTGTATTAAACCCACTGAGGCAACGGGTACCTCAAAACCCCAACTAAAAATAAAATACACTGCCAGAATGTCTGTCGGACCATGTGCACACAAACAATTGGCAGAGAGAACCAAATGGGAAGAAGTTTCTGATAGTTCTGAATGAACGACCTCGCAACCATAAATCTTCCATGCGCTATTTTATTGCTTATGTGTGCTACTCTATCTTGTTATGTAAAATAAGCATATGTAAAATATCAGTATTGTATGGTATTGTATTATTTTGGTTTATTAATAATAAATGCATGGAATGATTATTTGTATTATTACTACTTCTTATTATTATTATTATTATTACATAATAATGTAGTAACTCGCTATAATTTTTTATAGTGGAATATTATTAGGATTTTAGTAGTTAATTCCTTGTACTAGCTATTATGTATGAACTTAACGGGTAGGTAATACCCTAGAAATAATTATAAAATGCTAATAAGAAGAAAAGGCTTTTATAATAATTGGTTCATATTATTAATATGCTACGATTAACTATTGACAACTCATTTTACCTATAATATTCTATATGATTAAATTATATCTGTTGTGTTTATTGAAGAAACATGTCTCAAATGTCGGATGCTGAGTTTGAGCAACTAGTCGAGAAACGTGTGAATGAAAGAATTGCTGCAACCGAAGCAGCAAAAGCAACAGCTGAAGCAGCAGCCAAAGCAGCAGCCGTAAACACAAACTCACGAAACGGATGCTCATACAAAACTTTTCAAGGATGCAAACCACAGACGTTTAGTGGAACCGAGGGACCAGTCGGTCTAACCCGATGGTTTGAAAAGATGGAGTCCGTTTTCAAAATCAGTAATTGTGCGAACGGAGACAAGTCAAAGTATGCTTCGTGCACGTTGCAAGATGGTGCACTTACTTGGTGGAACAATTATGCTAAAGCAGAAGGAATAGATACGGCATATGATATCTCTTGGGAAGAACTGAAAAAGATGCTAATCGAGGAGTACTGTCCTCGAAACGAGATCAGAAAAATGGAATCTGAGTTACGTAATCTGAAGGTTATCGGTGTGAATCTCAATAACTATGAAAAGCGTTTCATGGAACTAGCCTTGTTGTGTCCCGAATTGGTGCCAAACGAGAAACGAAAGATAGAAATGTATATTGACGGTTTATCGATCAATATCAAAGGAAATGTTACATCGTCCAAACCAAATACGATGCAGGAAGCCATGACAATGGCACACCAACTCATGGACCAGATCACAGAGAGTTCGATTAAGGCACCAATTACCGAAGTCAAGACAACTGAAGGAAAGAGGAAATGGGAAGACTATAAGGGCAAAAGTACTCACCTGAAGAAACAAGAAACTTTTAAAGGTAAACAAGATGGGGCAACTGCAAGTCCAAACTATAAGGGACCCCATCCGTTCTGCAAAAGATGTTACACACATCATGCAGGTTATTGTCAAGTGGTCTGTGATAAGTGCAACAAGAAAGGACATGTGGCGAAAGATTGTTATGCCACCGTTTCTGAAGTAAAGACAAAACTGACCGATGTCAAGAAATGTTTTGGATGCAGGAAGTCTGGTCACTTTATAAATCAATGCCCTGATAAGGAGAAGAACAAAGAACCTGCACGTGGGAGGGCATTTAATGTTAGTGCCAGTAAAGCACGTGAGGATCCTAATCTTGTCACGGGTACGTTTACCGTTAATAATCAACTAGCTTCTATTATGTTTGATACGGGTGCTGATAGAAGTTATATGTGTAAAGACTTTAGTTTTAAACTAAAATGTGCATCATTACCTCTAGACGATAAATATACTATTGAATTAGCTAATGGTAAACTGATAAAAGCCGATAAAATTTGCCATGGTTGCGAAATGAATCTCGCTGGTGAAACCTTCAAAATCGATTTGATACCCGTAGAATTAGGAAGTTTTGACGTAATCGTTGGCATGGACTGGATGTCCAAAACAAGAGCGGAAGTTGTTTGCGCTGAGAAAGCAATTCGCATCCCTCGTAAGGATGAAACGTCATTAATGATTTATGGGTAGAAGAGCAACTCAAAGCTGAACTTTATCAGCTGTATGAAGGCCCAGAAACTTATTAGAAAAGGTTGTTATGCTATTTTGGCACATGTAAAGAAGATCGATACTGAAGAAAGAAGCATTAATGACATGCCGGTTGTAAGAGAATATCCCGGAGTATTTCCAGAAGAATTACCGGGGCTACCTCCACACAGATGTGTAGAATTCCAGATTGATCTCATACCAGGAGCTGCACCTGTAGCCCGATCTCCATATAGACTTGCACCTTCAGAAATGCAAGAATTACAAGACCAGTTGCAAGAATTATCGGACCGTGGATTTATTCGTCCTAGTTTTTCACCTTGGGGTGCTCCTATTCTGTTCGTCAAGAAGAAGGATGGATCTATGAGAATGTGCATAGATTACCGAGAATTAAACAAATTAACGATCAGGAATCGGTACCCATTACCGAGGATTGATGATTTGTTTGATCAATTGCAAGGATCAAGTGTTTATTCCAAGATTGATCTACGCTCCGGATATCATCAGCTGAGAGTGAAGGAAGAAGATGTTCCTAAAACCGCGTTCAGAACCTGTTACGGTCACTATGAATTTCTAGTCATGCCTTTTGGATTGACTAATGCTCCAGCAGTATTCATGGATCTAATGAATCGCATCTGTAGACCGTATTTAGACAAATTTGTCATTGTTTTTATCGACGACATATTGATTTACTCGAAGAACAAGGAAGAACATGAGCAACACTTAAGACTGGTACTAGAGATACTCAAGAAAGAAGAATTGTACGCAAAATTTTCGAAGTGTGATTTCTGGTTACAAGAAGTACAATTTTTGGGACATGTTGTCAGTAAACATGGAATTAAAGTTGACCCTGCCAAGATCGAAGCCATTAGTAAATGGGAAACACCGAAGACTCCAACACAAATCCGCCAATTCTTAGGTCTTGCTGGTTACTACCGAAGATTCATTCAAGATTTCTCTAGAATCGCCAAACCCTTAACTTCATTGACTCAAAAGGGAAAGAAGTATGATTGGTCCACGGAACAGGAATCCTCATTCCAGTTGTTAAAGAAGAAGTTAACGTCTGCACCCATTTTGTCATTACCAGAAGGAAATGATGATTTCATGATCTATTGTGACGCTTCGCGCCAAGGTTTAGGATGTGTATTAATGCAACGCACAAAAGTTATCGCATATGCCTCACGACAACTAAAAATTCATGAAAAGAACTATACAACACACGATTTGGAACTTGGAGCTGTAGTTTTTGCACTCAAAATATGGAGACACTATCTATATGGCACCAAGTGTACAGTGTACACTGACCATAAGAGTCTTCAGCATATTTTTGATCAAAAACAACTCAATATGAGACAACGTCGCTGGGTAGAGTTGTTAAACGATTACGATTGTGAAATCCGTTACCACCCTGGAAAGGCTAATGTTGTAGCTGATGCCCTAAGTCGAAAAGAAAGAGTAAAACCTCTTAGGGTCCGAGCTTTGAATATTACAATTCGTACCGATCTCACAAAGCAAATTCAAGCAGCACAGTTAGAAGCTTTAAAAGAAGAAAATGAAAAAGGCGAAATGAGCAGAGGGTTAGAAAAACAGCTTGAGGTAAAAGCCGATGGAACCCTGTATTTTGCTGATAGGATATGGGTACCAAAATATGGTAATCTAAGGTAACTAGTACTAGATGAAGCACACAAAACGAGGTACTCAATTCACCTAGGAAACGGGAAAATGTACCACGATCTCAAGAAGTTTTATTGGTGGCCTAATATGAAGATAGAAATTGCTACTTATGTAAGCAAATGTTTGACGTGTGCAAAGGTCAAAGCTGAGCACCAAAAGCCGTCAGGATTACTGCAACAACCAGAAATTCCGCAGTGTAAATGGGAAAGAATAACTATGGATTTCATTACGAAATTGCCAAGGACTGCAAGTAGTCATGATACTATTTGGGTGATAGTTGATCGTCTAACTAAATCAGCTCACTTTCTACCAATAAAGGAGACAGACAGTATGGAGAAATTAGCACGCCTATATTTGAAGGAAGTAGTTTCCAGGCATGGTGTACCCATCTCTATCATATCTGATCGCGACACCCGATTCACATCACGTTTCTGGCAGTCATTACAAAAAGCATTGGGAACTCGATTAGATATGAGCACCGCTTATCACCCACAGACAGATGGTCAAAGTGAAAGAACAATACAAACATTGGAAGACATGTTACGGGCATGCGTGATTGACTTTGGAACCAGTTGGGATCGACACTTACCGTTGGCAGAATTTTCATACAATAAAAGCTATCATACGAGCATCAACGCAGCGCCATTTGAAGCACTTTACGGTAGAAAGTGCAGATCTCCTATATGTTGGAGTGAAGTAGGAGAAAGACAACTTAATGGACCAGAAATTATTCACGAAACCACCGAAAAGATCATTCAAATACAACAGCGATTGAAAACGGCCATGAGTCGCCAAAAGAGTTATGCTGATGTAAGAAGAAAACCGCTAGAATTTCAAGTGGGCGACAAAGTCATGTTGAAAGTGTCACCCTGGAAAGGCGTTGTACGATTCGGTAAACGAGGAAAGCTAAGTCCTAGGTACGTAGGACCCTTTGAAATCACTGAAAGAATTGGAACAGTTGCTTATCGATTAAAGCTACCGCAAGAACTTAGTAGTGTTCACAACACATTTCACGTGTCAAATTTGAAGAAATGTTTAGCTGAAGAGGATGTCGTAATTCCTCTTGACGAAATACGAATCAATGATAAACTCCATTTTATCGAAGAACCTGTTGAAATCATGGACCGTGAGGTCAAACAATTAAAACAAAGCAAAATACCGATAGTTAGGGTTCGTTGGAACGCAAGACGAGGACCCGAGTTTACTTGGGAACGTGAAGATCAGATGAAGCAAAAGTATCCACATTTGTTCACTGATATCGCTCATGAAACAGGTACTACTCAAAATTTCGGGACGAAATTTTCTTTAAGGGGGAGGTACTGTGATGACCCGAAAATTTTTGACTTATTTAAACCAATTCTCTATACGATTTATTATTTTAACACGCTAAACAAAGTCTGTTAGATTGAGTCTCAAAATTTTAGAACTGTTTCATATATACAATTACCTTTGATTACTCTCGACGATTCATGAACAATTATATGTATGTATATATATATGTACAAGTAAAAACGACTTTCCTACAGTAAAACCCTATTTGCTACAGTAAAACACTATTTGCTACAGTAAAACACTATTTGCTACAGTGAAACCGTATTTTGCTACAGTTCTACAGTGAAAACGACTTTGCTACAGTGATTTGCTACAGTAACCACTATTTGCTACAGTAAACACTATTTGTTGCTGTAAAACACTATGAGCCTAGGTCTGCTGGTTCTGAGAGATCACAAGCTGGTACTGATTCTACTGATATTGATCAGCAACCTTCTGTTGCTGCTCACTCATCTGAACCAGCTGATGATCAAGATGCTGTGTGTTCTACAACCAGCTCACCTGTTCATAACACCAAATGGACAAGGGAGCATCCGATTGAGCAGATTATTTGCTACAGTAAAACACTATTTGCTACAGTAACACTATTTGATGTCGACGAACTAGCAAACAAAAACAGAAAAGGCGGCCATGCGATCGCATGGCAAAAACACTGAAAACTCATGCGATCGCATGAGCTACAGTAAACGGAAAAGTAATATAAATACGCCTGTTTTGCTCGACGAATTATCACATATTTTTTCTTCAGTAATAAAAATTTATATTTAAATTATAATTATAATTTTAAATTTAAGTTTAATAATAATAAAGTATATTCGAGGGTGTTTTAATTCGGGTTTTAAACCACTTTAAGCTAAGGAAATATTGGGTATTGTTCGGGGTATTGTTCTTGAATCCAAGGCCAACCATACAGTCGTCTACCATCATTACGTCTACTCAATTTGCCTACAATATTGAGTCTCAATATTGAACTGTGAGTTTATAGTCTCCCTTTTTAAATACTTTAAATATTTTTGGGCTGAGAATATATGCAATTTATTTTAAACGCTATAAGACACAAGTACATACTAAATTATACACTGAGTTAAACCGAAAATCCCTTAGCTTTGGTAACTAGTAGCTGCCAGTACATAGGATATGGACTGGTGGGCGTGAATAATTGTATATGGATCCATAGGGCTTGACATCCCCGTCCGAGCTAGAGCACTAGCCTTTTAACGGACGTATGTTATTTGAGTTTAAGACACGTTGGTTTGCGTGTATTAAAACGAATGGGGTAATTATCACTATAGCGTTAAGTTTAGTTACCAGGGTGCTCTGTTACGTAAGAATCTATTGATAAACTTTTGATGAAATCTTGTGGTCTATCTTTATATATGTTTATGACTCGAGCAATTAAACCTATAACTCACCAACATTCGTGTTGACTTTTTAGCATGTTTTATTCTCAGGTCCTTAGAATGCTTCCGCTGTGATGTGCTTGTTGCCTGCATGGAGTCTCTCATGCTTTGTACAAAGTTTATTGCATTCAAAATAAAACTGCGTTGTGTAATAAATAATTGGACTGTGATGTCAACCTATAAATTAAAGACTTATGTATTTCGGGGTTTTGCTTATACCTAAGCACTCGCCCACATGTTTATAACTTTCTATGTTTAGAAAGTCACTTATTTTAATGAATGCAATATTTTATCAAAACGTATCATATAGAGGTCAAAACCTCACTGTGGAATCAATGATTAACGTGCCGCGTCAATAGCGATTTTGACGGGTCGTTACAGAACTGTATATCGATTCTTAATATCAGACTACCACCTTAATCATTATTATTAATCTATCATCGTTTTGTCATCGATTATGATCATAATCATAATCATTTAACATCATCATTCGTGGATCATCATCATCGAACCCTCATTATATTATCAACGGGTTTTATCATCATCTTCACTCATCATCATTAATTAACCATCGTCTTTATCATGATCATCTCGTTTATCATCTAAAATTATCATTTTCATTTATTCAACATCCCGACTCGATCACTTTCACTATTGGATCCTAACCCAATAACTAAAACCATACGGCCCAAAAATAAAATGTATGAACACGGCCCAAGTTGAAAAAAGTAATCGGCCCAAGGAGAACAAATACTCACGGCCCAATATAGACTTGACCCAACTGCATGTTGTAATGGGCTCAAGCTCTCAGCCCAACAAGCCCAGCGACCCACAGGTACAAATCTTAAAATTTGTCTGTTACATTTAAAAGGCCTACGTCCCAAATCAGTTTCCCAAACCTACTACAATTAAATTTTCGATTCCTTTATTTTTTTATAACAGAAAAAAAATAAGCCGCCAATCAATTCCTCTTTATCATTATTTTAAGCCTTTAATAGATCAAGTGGGACAAAATTTTTAGTGGATGTCGGCCAAAACAAAAAGAAGAAAAGCACTCAACCCCTTTCTCAATAATTTATATCTATGCCATCATTCTTGTTATTTTAATAGAGGTAGAGATAGTAGTAGAATTTTTGTGGTTCGTTGAAGGATTACGGTAGTTGAAACAGAAATATGCAACGGTGGTGTGCTGTTTGATAACAACAGATAGAAAAAGAAAACTGGAGCAGGCGATTGCCACAACATTAAATAAATAGATATGAATGGCGTTTTGAATTGGGTGTGTTCAAACAGAAACAAAATCATCCAGTTATAGAGTAATCAAAAAGAAATAAGGAACATGGCAGTTAGCGGTTGAGCAAGTGGTTTGTGGTGATGGTTTACGTGATTGTTTAGATAAGAAGAATAGGGTTTGATGGGAATCGGTAGCAATAGTAATTCGAAGTGAAATAGAGAAAAAAAAATAGTAATAATTTAAACGAGTTGGGTTCACCATGTTTAGCTGCAGTAGAAAACAAATATGCAATAAGGCTTGTGAATGATCAACTGTAGCAGCAGCAATTTATCGATTTACAGGAGTTAAATAAATGTGTCGTGAAGCTTGTTCTCGGCCAAACAGAACAAATAATAAAACAAATGATGATTTTGGTATGAGTGTGAAGATGGTGGTGGATTGTAGAGGTGTTTGATGATGATAAAGATGGAACAAGAAAAATTGAAAGATAGTGATTATCGTTTAATGAACAATAAGTATACGGTTTATTTTCATGGCCGTTCTTGATTCTTTGTGACTAAAATTTAAACTATCATTTGTTCTCGAGCTGTATGTGCTACTTGGAGTCTTGGGTGGTTGATCACAATTAGCTAAACAGAAACGTGGTGACTTGGTTGTGTTCGAAGAAACAGAAACACATGATATGCAGCAGCGATGGTGACGTTGATGGTAACTATTATGGTTTTTGTTTCACAGCTGCAAATGGCAGTAGATGTACTTCTTTATCAACAACAATTGGTTTGAGTAGTAGTCACCTTTGATCAATCGAATTAATAATAGAAAAAATATTATAGCAGTGATCGATTTCATAGTGAGGGTGGTTTGTGATTAGAAGGTGGTGACTGGGTTTTACATAGTAACAGCAACAACTTCAAGTGGTTTTTGGTTGGTGATGATAGTTTGATTGTGGAAGTGGTGGTTGATGGTTTCTCGACCCAAAACAGCAAAGAAATAAAGAAAACGCAGCTGGTGTGCGTGTGGTTGCAGCTGCAAAACAGGAAGAAGACGTGGCATTGGTGGGTTTAAATCAAGAAGATAGTGGTTTGGCTTATGGTTATAGATAGATGAGTGTTTAAGTTGAAGATCGTAGATGATGGCGGTTTGGTTTCGAAGTGGTGGTCGTATGGGTTGTTCATGGTAGTGATGATTCAACGGATGTGGTGTTTCATGATGGGAGGTGGTGGCTACGGTTATAGGCAACGGTGGCCGGTGTACTTGAAGGAGGAAAAGGAAGACGAAGGTGATGGTTAATGTTGATCATGGAAGTGTAAAGATATATGTCTATATATTATGTATAATGTGTATATATAAAGAAGAGAGTTGAAAAGAAGTTAAAAGAAAAATTCCTACTTGCAATAATAAAGTAATCATAAAACAACCCGTGGATATAATTTGGATGTTTGCTACCGACACTATTAAATTGCAGGGTACTATCGTGTCCATTGCTAAACAGTTAATATATAATAGTATTCAGAAAAATCTCCAATTTTTAAATTAAGACCATTTATTTATTCTGGTCATTAACTGTATGAAACCTGATCAAAAACATTCGTTAATTATTTATTCTCTGTTCCAATTAATAGGTACGGAGTACTAACACTTAAACTAAAAAGATAAAAAATATTTTTATCAAACCTATAATCTTCGTAATCGATTTACAGTTCGACTTTTATTTTGAATCCTCATGAACTCGTATTAGATCTATATGAACACTAGCGAAATGCCAACTGAGCATTCCAATTAGTTAATAAATGAATTCCATAAACTTTTATATCTATATATAGATTCATTTTAATAATAAGTTTTATTATATCTTATATTATTTTATTTTACAAAATTAATTCTAATAACTAAATAATATAATATTTCAAATTATATTTAGAATAAATATATATTTATATTTTTAAATATATATGTATCTATTTACAATATAGTTGTTCGTGAATCGTCGAGAACAGTCGAAGGGTAATTGCATATATGAAAACAGTTCAAAATTTTTGAGACTCAACATAACAGACTTTGCTTATCGTGTCAGAATCATAATAAGATTAAGTTTAAATTTGGTCAGAAATTTCCGGGTTGTCACATCAAAGAAGTTGAAGAACACACTATAGCAAGATTCATTAGAGGCTTAAATGCTTTTATTGCTGACCAAGTTGAGATGCAGCCTCTATGGACTTTTGTGAGTGCTTTCAAGCTGGCTATTCAAGTAGAGAGAGGCGAAAAAGAAATATAATTTCAAGTCTTATTCCAAACCAGCAGTGCTGCCTATGAAGGGTCTGTAGTGACCCGAACTTTTCCATGATTATATATTAAATGAAAACTATATTTACATGATTAAATGTTTCCAACATGTTAAGCAATTAAACTTGTTAAGACTTGATTAATTGAAATGGATTTTGTGTTAACGTTTGACCACCCAGTTTGTCCGATGATTCACGAACGTTATAACTTGTATATGACATGACATGATATTATATATATATATATATATATATGTATATATATATATATGTATATATATATATATATATATATATATATATATATATATATATATATATATATATATATATGTTTAACATGATGAAATGATAATTAAGTATCTCATTATGTATATTAACAATGAACTTTATACATAAAACAAGACTACTAACTTAAGAAATTCAAAACGATATCTATACGTAACGATTATCGTTGTAATAACATCTTAATATTTATATATCATATTAAGATATATTAGTACATCATGTTATCATGATAATGTAATAATTTAACATCTCATTAGATATAATAACAATGGGATTTATTACATTTAACGAAATCGTTAACTTAAAGGTTCCGAAACAACATGTACATGTAACGGCTAACGATGACTTAACGACTAAGTTAAAATGTATATACATGTAGTGTATTAAGATGTGTTAATAAACTTTTGAAAGACTTTATGACACATATCAAAATACTTGTACTTAACAAAATTGGTTACAATTGCATTCTCATACATTTTCATCAAGAATTCTACTCGTATTCGTTCGGTACTTGTACTCGTACAATACCCAACTTCTAGTTGTATATACTTTTAGTATATACACTCAATGATTAGCTGCTTAGCAACCTTAATGAGTCATCAAACATGTGGGAACCATTCTTTGTAATCTAGTATGAATTATTTGGCAAGATTACAAAAATATTATAAATCATTCATGAATTATTTACAAGAAAACAAACTTACATATCCTTTTTATCTAATCCATATACCACGACCCAAAACATATACAAACACCTTCATTCTTCAATTTTCTTCATCTAATTGATCTCTCTCAAGTTCTATCTTCAAGTTCTAAGTGTTCTTCATAAATTCTAAAAGTTCTAGTTTCATAAAATCAAGAATACTTTCAAGTTTGCAAGTCTACTTCCAAGCTTTCTAATCCATTCCAAGCAATCATCTAAGATCAAGAAACCTTTGTTATTTATAGTAGGTTATCTTTCTAATACAAAGTAATATTCATATTCAAACTTTGATTCGATTTCTATAACTATAAATATCTTAATTCAAGTAGTAATCTTACTTGAACTTATTTTTGTGTCATGATTCTACTTTAAGAACTTCCAAGCCATCAAAGATCCTTTGAAGCTCAAGTTATTTTTTCATCATTTTCAATAGGTTTACCTACTATACTTGAGGTAGTAATGGTGTTCATAACCTTGTTCGATTCATATATATATATATATATATATATATATATATATATATATATATATATATATATATATATATATATATATATATATATATATATATAACTATCTTATTCGAAGATTTAAACTTGTAATCACTAGATCATAGTTTAGTTAATTCTAAACTTATTCACAAACAAAGTTAATCCTTCTAACTTAACTTTTAAAATCAATTAAACACATGTTCTATATCTATATGATATTCTAACTTAATGAATTAAAATCTGGAAACATGAAGAACACCGTAAAATTGGATATACGCCGTCGTAGTAAAACCGGGGGCTGTTTTGGATTGGATAATTAAAAACTATGATAACCTTTGATTTAAAAGTTGTTCTTCTGAGAAAATGATATTTCTTATGAAAATGAAACTATATCCAAAAATCATGGTTAAACTCAAAATGGAAGTATGTTTTTCAAAATGGTCATCTAGACGTCGTTCTTTCGACTGAAATGACTATCTCTTACAAAAATGACTTGTGACCTATATTTCTGACTATAAACCTATATTTTCTATGTTTAGATTATTAATCTTTGGTTCGATATAAAACCATAGCAATTTAATTCACTCAAAATGGATTTAAAACGAAGAAATTATGGGTAAAACAAAATTGGATATTTTTTTTTGTTTTAGCTACGTGAAAATTTGTAACAAATCTATACTAACCATAACTTAACTAACTTATATTGTATTATACATGTATTCTAACATATATTATGTAATCTTGATAGACCATAGATACGTATATAATGTTTTGGCATATCATATCGACGTCATCTATATATATTATTTGTAATAACCATAGACACTCTATATGCGGTAATGCTCGAGTTAGCTATACAGGGTTGAGGTTGATTCCAAAATAATATATATACTTTGAGTTGTGATCGAGTCTGAGACTTGTATACACTGGGTTGTGGATTGATTCGAGAAAATATATTGATTTATGTATTACTAACTGTGGACTACTAATTATGGACTACTAACGTTGGACTGCTAATTTAACAACATAAATTGTTAAAATGTAATAAAATATGTTGTGAATATATTTTGATCATACTTTGATGTATATATATATATATATATTTGTTATAGGTTCGTGAATCGACCCGTGGTCAAGTCTTATTTTCCGTCGAAGTGAAAATACGTGAAAGTGAGTTATAGTCCCACTTTTAAAATCTACTATTTTTGGTATGAGAATACATGCAGTTTTTTTAAATGTTTTACAAAATAGACACAAGTAATCGAAATTACATTTTATGTTGAATTATCGAACTTAATATGCCCCTTTTTAGCTTGGTAGCCTAAGAATTGGTGTTTATTATAATTGCCACCAATTGACGCGAATCCTAAAGATAGATCTATTTGGTCCAACAAGCCTCATCCGAGTTACGGATGTTTTAGTACTTCGATTTATCATGTCCGATGAGAGTCCCGGAATGATGGAGATATTCTATATGCATCCTGTTAAGGTCGGTTACCAGGTGTTCATCATATGAATGATTTTTATGCAGATTGCTTTATGCATGCATGATGTTTATGAGAAATGGAAATATGAAATCTTGTGGTCTATTATTATGATTTGATAAATATATAGGTTAAACCTATAACTCACCAACATTTTTGTTGATGGTTAAAGCATGTTTATTCTCAGGTGATTATTAAGAGCTTCCGCTGTTGCATGCTAAATAAAGACAGGAATTGGAGTCTGCATGCTTGTATAATATTGTTTAACAACTGCATTCGGAGATTTAAATCAATGTGTAATATTATTGTAAACCATTATGTAATGGTCGTGTGTAAAACGTTATATTTTAGATTATCATTACTTGATAATCTACGTTATGCTTTTAAACCTTTATCGATAAAATAAAGGTTATGGTTTGTTTTTAAAATCGAATGCAGTCTTTGTAAAACGTCTCATATAGAGGTCAAAACCTAGCAACGAAACCAATTAATATGAAACGTTTATAATCGATATGAACGGGAAATTTCAGGGTCAATCCTCAATGTTGGCTAAGCATAACGAGGCAACATCAAATGTCTTTAAGGGCAAAGAACAGGTTGTAGTTGGTAGTCCCAAAGATGATATAAGGAAATGCTTCAAATCCCAAAATGCCCAATGTCCTAACCAACGTGCTCTTACACTAAAGGAGGTTGAAGATTTGGAAAGGGGTTTTGAAACTGAACAACATATGATGAGTCTGATAATGAAGAGTTTGTTGCTGCTGATATTGGAGAGTTTTTAATGATTCAAAGAGTAATGCACTCAGCAGAAAGTGTTGAAGCTAAGAGCCAACGTGAAAACATCTTTCATTCAAGGTGCACAATCAAAGGCCAAGTATGCAGCCTGATTGTTGATGGAGGCAGCTGTGCTAATGCAGCATCTGCTCACATGGTATAAAAGCTTGAGCTGATTACAAAGAAGCATCCTCATCCATAAAAACTTCAATGGCTCAACCAAGGTAATGAGGTAAAAGTCACTTGCCAAGTTACTGTTCTATTTTTTATTGGTAGTGTTTATCAAGATGAGATTACTTGTGATGTTATTCATATGGATGCTTGTCATTTGCTGCTTGGCAGACCTTGTTATTTGATAAGTATGTCTATCATAATGGGCACCAAAATACTTACTCACTGTATGTGAATGGTAAGAAGATCACTAATATCGCTCGATTTATACATATTTTATTCCGCGATATCTTACTCACTTTGTTCGGTTTTTGATGATCTTTGAGCCAATTTTGTGTGCTATTGAGCTAAATGAAAATTTGGGGGCTAAGGACTTAATTTGGTGTAAATTTGACCAAATCTTGATCAAAAGTGGCTAAAGAAATGACAAGTGCAGAATTCAGCATCAAAAGCGCCGCTCCTCAACTAAGAGCGCCGCTCCTGTGGAGCAAAAGTGTCGTACCTACATCAAAGCGATGTTCTTATGCATGTTTTGGACCCATTTTCTACCAGTGGCCAGAAGCGCCGTTCTTACAGCCAAAAGTACTGCTCCTATTCAGCTAAAATCGGCGCTCCTAAAGCAAAAACGCTGCCCATGAATGTTGCCAAAGTGGCATTCCTGATCAAAAGCGTCGCTCCTCACTTAAGCCAAAAGCCCCGCTCCTGGGTCAAAAAAACTAATTATACTAATACTAATATCAATATATATATATATATATATATATATATATATATATATATATATATATATATATATATATATATATATATATTTAGTTACAATAACTGTTCGTGAATCATCGGGAATACTCACAGTTTAGATGAATGCATAACATCAGTTCAAAAATTTAGATTCAAATGAATAGACTTTGCTTCTTGTGTCGAAATCAAATAAAGATTAAGTTTAAATTTGGTCGAAAATTTCCGGGTCGTCAAATTGTGTTTGTGTTGTGATTGAAGGATAGGTTTGGTGTATGAAAACAAGGTCCCACAAAGATCAAGAGTTCACACATCCATTCTCCGATCCGGAAAAACACGTGCACAGGGTTTATAATCGTAGAGAAGAAAGGGTATTAAGGAAAAATTTTGAAGCTTTTCCATTTTGTTTAGAAGACATGGATCCAAACGGTCAACCGATTCTCAATGAAGAGGGCAATCCGATTAATTCGGTTAATTAAGAATTATTGAATGATCCGAACGACACACCGATGTGGAACGCTAGATTAGTTGCATCAACGATGATAGCACCGGCTATTACAAAACCTCCAATTGAAGAGGATAATTGGAAGATTGAGGGTAACTTTTTCACATTGATCAAAGATACGTACTTCCATGGGTTAATAGACGAGAATCCGTTCGAACACATCCAACATTTTAATCATCTTTGTGATATCTACAAAAACAAGGATGTCACCGATGATGCTTTTAAGTTAAGGGCATTCCCCTTTACACTTCAAGGGGAAGCGAAAGTTTGGTTAAGGAGCTTACCATCCGATTCCATAAGAACTTTTCAAGATTTAACCAATGAGTTTATCAATCACTTCTTTCCACCGTCAAAAGTAGAATGACTTCGAATGGAGATTAATGGGTTCACCCAACGGGGTGATGAGTCTTTGTATGATGCGTGGGTATGATTCAAGAAAATATTAAGAGCTTTCCCACCGCACGATTTGACGAAGAAGGAGTACATCAACACATTCTACAGGGGTACTAAGGCTTTGACAAAGCAATATCTTGATTCTTCATCCGGTGGTGTATTTATGTATAAATCACCAAATGCGGCCGAAATCTTATTGAAAAACATCTCGGTTAACACATATGAATGGGCACCTTCATCGCGAGATTTGACAAGGAAAAGTGTAGCACAAATCGAGAGTGATAATGGGCAAGTGACGCTCGCAAGCTTAAACAATCAATTTCAAATGTATGGGAAAGAGTTGAAAAAGCTTCAACAAACGATAGTCACAATGCAAGTAGGTTGTCAACGATGTGAAGGTCCACATCTCACAAAGAATTGTCCTCAAATTACTCAATGCAATCATGTTGATCTAGATGACATTCCCATGAATTTGGATGCTCATGTGAACTACGTGAGTAATCAAAACGATCAACGGGGAGGAACATCAAACCAAAGGTACTACAATCCTAATAAAAAACAAGTGTCATTCAACAACCAAACCAATACACCACCCGGATTCACAAACCAAAATCGAAACCAAGGTTATAACAACAACTATAACCAAAACTGAAATAACAACTTTCAATACTAAAATCAACAACCATACAACAATCAACCTTATAACAACCAAGCCAATTCGAATTATCAAAACAACCAAGGTTATAGTCAACCACAAAATAACCAAGGTTACATTCAACAACCTCAACAAAACATTCAACAATCCCAACCTTTGAAGAGTTTAGAAGAAATCATGCAAAACTATATCAAGAAGGTAGAATCAACCAAAGCTTTCCTAACAAAAGAAAATGAACTTTTGAAGCAACAAATACGAAACCAACAAGCCTCACTCCAAAATCTTGAGAGCACCGTTGGGAGACTTTCAAATCAAGTTGCCGAAAGAGAACAATGAACTTTACCTTCAAACAATCAAGTTAACCCAGACAACAACTACATCAACAACAACAACCGAAACAACCAACACTCCCAACACAACCAACAAAACCAAAAACACAATAACACGCGAGTTATTCCTGTCTAGAGCAACACTACCAATTAAATCACAATCAAGCGAGTTCATCAAATCCCAACAATACTTATGCTCAAGTGAACTCGATAGATTCAACCAAAGAGGATCAACCCGAATATCCTCAAGTTTTCACGTTCGACGTTGAAGGGGACAAGTTTGATTTCGATGAAGCATTGTAAATCGATACGATAGATTATGGGGTTTTCAAGTTTTCGGAGGATTCGGACGATGCAATGTTCATTCCCTATCAAGTTAAAAGTGTAATGTCCATGGAGACTATTGAGTCGACATGCAATGAACTAAAGGGTGATTTTGAGCGAATTAAATTGGGAAAGGTTGAGAAAGAGAAAAAGGTCGAAACTTTATTGAATGCAAAGGAGCAAAAGAACGAGGTCGATGTTCTTACTACATCAACCGAAGAGAAAAATGAAACACATGTCTCACATCCTCAACCATTACCACCTACACATCCAAAGGATGTGGATTGTAAGTCAACTTTAACCGACAATGAAAACATTTATATTAAACTCCCTTTGGCGGAGGTGCTTGAGAATATGCCCAACTATGGGAAATTTTTGAAGACACTTATTGCCAAAAAGGGAGATGTTGAGCAAGCATCCACCGCTTTCTTGAAAAAGGAGTGTGATGGGATTTTAAAGAAATGTAACCTACCACCAAAAATGGGTGATCCCGAACCTTTCTTTATCCTATGTAATGTGAACGGGTCGGAGATGCTTACATCTTTAGCCGACTCGGGGGCAAGTATCAACTTCATGCCCTACTCCGTTTACAAAAGGTTAGACTTAGGTGACCTTTCTCCCACTACAATGGGAGTAAAATTAATTAATCAATCAATTAGCTCTAGTGTGGGGATTGCCGAAGACTTAATTGTTAAGGTGGGGGACATGGAATTTCCAATTGATTTTGTCATTGTCGATATAAAGGAAGATCCGGTGGTGCCCGTTGTTTTGGGAAGGCCATTTTTGGCAACCGCGGATTCTTTCTTTGACTTTAGAACCGGAAAATTGACTCTTAGGGACAAAGGAAAATGCATGAGCATACGAACCAAACGTGTTAGAGCACCATCAATACCATTGACCACACCACAAGTTGTTTCTAGTATGCAATGCATTACAAGCACAAAGCAAGTTGGTTTACCAACACAAGGTGGCGGGGGATTGACCAAGAGAACTCAAAGTAAACCCAAAGATCAAAATGACGTTGTTGACAAGTCCATGAGAAAATTTTTTGGGCGGGTGCATTGAGCTTCATCCAAAAAGGACGAACATTTGAGAAAACGCCTAATTCCAAACTTGTCAAAACGTGAAAAAGTCAAACTTAAAGATTAATCAATGAAACCAAAGTAACGAATGATTGGTTAATGTCAATGTTAAGTGGTGACGGTAATGAAAATGTTTCCCTTAGATCAAAGGGAGGGGAAGTTTACCACCCCGGTATTAGTTGAATTCTCAAGGGGATGGGAGTCGGGTGATAGACTCGTTAAAAACTTTCCGCAATTGTGTACATAGTTTCTTTTAGTTGCATTGCATTTAGAATTGTATGATATTCCTTTCTTAGTTGCATTTTTATGTTTTTGCATTTCATGCATATGGGGAAAACTGGAAAACACCAAAATTAGTTTGTGAATGGGTCAAAATGGACTTTAAATTGAAAAAACTACATTCAGGTACAAAAGCGATACTTTTGTTACAGAAGCTGCGCTTTTTCTCATCAAGAGCGGTACTCCTGTTCTAAAAGCGGCGATTTAACCTGTTTTTTGGAACCACAAATGGACAGTAGCCAAGAACGGCGCTTTTGTTTTCAAAAGCGGCGCTTTTCATTCACCAAGTGCGACGCTTTTAAATTCAAGAGCGATGCTCTTCTTTCACCAGGAACGGCGCTTTTGTTCCAAAAGCGGTGCTCCTGTACCTGGTTAGTTAAGGAATCTGCACGACCAAAACTTCACTTTTTCACACCCAACTCAATTTTTCTCTTTAAGTTCGGCATTCTCTCGACCCTAATCAACACAAAACTTCAAATTTCATCTAAATTCTTGTAAATCTTTAACATTTAACATGGGAAAAGTAAGAATCCATCATTTAAATTCATTCTTTAACATGATTCTTGTAATTTTTACTATTTTTCTCTTTATGCTTAAATTATAGATTGTGCTTGATTAATGATGTTAATGGTCAAATTGTTGATGAATCTAGACTACATTGATGTTTATTAACATGATTTTCATGCTTAGTTACATCGATTTTGAAATTGAAATACTAGGGTTCATCTAATTTGGGGGTTTTTGATTCTTAGTCAAATTGGAGTGTTAACTGATGTTGTTATTGCTTAATTGATAGGTTGCCATGATTATCTTGCTTTGAATCCATCTTTCATGCTTGTATGATTTGAATTTGCAAATTAGGGTTCATAAGTTTGAGGTTTGACTCGGTTTGACCAATCTGTGCATGTGTATTAGTGATAATGTGCTTGTTTGTAGTCTATTTATGTTATGACATGAAGAATTGCTATCATTTGATGATTACTCTTTGTCTTAACCAAATTTTAAACGAATTAGACTTTGGCTAGGGTTGACTTTTTGCAATTGGTTCATGTTAACCATGTTTGACCAAATGAAATCTAATGATTGATGATAATGCATCTTTAGCTTGTGATACTACATATGATTCGATATCTCATTGCATAAGCTAAATTTTGCAACTTTTTAATGAATTTGAGATTATGCCATGAGGTTTATCCTTGTTTGATTTCATGCTTTACAATGATTAATTGCACTTGTTTTAGTCATGTATGCTAAATGTTGACATAAGTTGCATGATAAAACTTGTTGTGAATTATTGGAATCAACTTGGTGATGATGGCTGAAGTTTGAAGACGAATTACTTATATGCTAACATATACCTCTCCACAATGTTTCTCTTGTTTGTTTTGTTTTGGAGACTAGCGAAACCCCAAGGTCACATGGTACCTCTTGAAGTGGGGCTAAACGACAAAAGAGCATTGGAATCAAAGGGAGAGGGAAACATCCTGCAGCTCAGCAAGAAGTAGAAGAAGAAGTGCCAATGATCCCAGAAGACATCCGTAGGCTTTCGACAGACCCCTGTTTGCAACAAATCTTGATGAACGAACATTTTAGAGCGGGCCTAGAACTTAGACTTAAAGATAAGTTTTACCCAGGGAAGTATATTGACTGGTCTCCTCTAGATGAGGCGGGCATGCGCGCAGAGGTAGAGGACATGTTTAAGGTTGAATTCAGGAGCTTGTCACTTAGCCCTTGGATTCCTATTTTCAATTTAAATGAACCCGTATACGTGGTCCCAACTCTAAAGTTTACCTCCACCCTAACAGTAGACGACATTGAGGACCCAGATTACATGCATTTTCAATTGGCTGGAAGGCCTTGAAGCATGAGTATGCTTCAATTTATCAAGGCCCTAGGAATCTATAGAGAATTCAAGAACAAATCTAATATCCTTTGGGATTATCTTTGCACATGTGAAATCTGTAGTGACCCGAACTTTTCCATGTTTATATATATTAATTGAGATTGATATTTACATGATTAAATGTTTCCAACATGCTAAGCAATCAAACTTGTTAAGACTTGATTAATTGAAATATGTTTCATATAGACAATTGACCACCCAAGTTGACCGGTGATTCACGAACGTTAAAACTTGTAAAAACTATATGATGACATATATATGGTTATATATATAGTTAACATGATATTATGATAAGTAAACATATCATTAAGTATATTAACAATGAACTACATATGTAAAAACAAGACTACTAACTTAATGATTTTGAAACGAGACATATATGTAACGATTATCGTTGTAACGACATTTAATGTATATATATATCATATTAAGAGATATTCGTACATCATAATATCATGATAATATAATAATTTAAAATCTCTTTTGATATTATAAACATTGGGTTAACAACATTTAACAAGATCGTTAACCTAAAGGTTTCAAAACAACATTTACATGTAACGACTAACGATGACTTAACGACTCAGTTAAAATGTATATACATGTAGTGTTTTAATATGTATTCATACACTTTTGAAAGACTTCAAGACACTTATCAAAATACTTCTACTTAACAAAAATGCTTACAATTACATCCTCGTTCAGTTTCATCAACAATTCTACTCGTATGCACCCGTATTCGTACTCGTACAATACACAGCTTTTAGATGTATGTACTATTGGTATATACACTCCAATGATCAGCTCTTAGCAGCCCATGTGAGTCACCTAACACATGTGGGAACCATCATTTGGCAACTAGCATGAAATATCTCATAAAATTACAAAAATATGAGTAATCATTCATGACTTATTTACATGAAAACAAAATTACATATCCTTAATATCTAATCCATACACCAACAACCAAAAACACCTACAAACACTTTAATTCTTCAATTTTCTTCATCTAATTGATCTCTCTCAAGTTCTATCTTCAAGTTCTAAGTGTTCTTCATAAATTCCAAAAGTTCTAGTTTCATAAAATCAAGAATACTTTCAAGTTTGCTAGCTCACTTCCAATCTTGTAAGGTGATCATCCAACCTCAAGAAATCTTTGTTTCTTACAGTAGGTTATCATTCTAATACAAGGTAATAATCATATTCAAACTTTGGTTCAATTTCTATAACTATAACAATCTTATTTCAAGTGATGATCTTACTTGAACTTGTTTTCGTGTCATGATTTTGCTTCAAGAACTTCGAGCCATCCAAGGATCCATTGAAGCTAGATCCATTTTTCTCTTTTCCAGTAGGTTTATCCAAGGAACTTAAGGTAGTAATGATGTTCATAACATCATTCGATTCATACATATAAAGCTATCTTATTCGAAGGTTTAAACTTGTAATCACTAGAACATAGTTTAGTTAATTCTAAACTTGTTCGCAAACAAAAGTTAATCCTTCTAACTTGACTTTTAAAATCAACTAAACACATGTTCTATATCTATATGATATGCTAACTTAATGATTTAAAACCTGGAAACACGAAAAACACCGTAAAACCGGATTTACGCCGTCGTAGTAACACCGCGGGCTGTTTTGGGTTAGTTAATTAAAAACTATGATAAACTTTGATTTAAAATTTGTTATTCTGAGAAAATGATTTTTATTATGAACATGAAACTATATCCAAAAATTATGGTTAAACTCAAAGTGGAAGTATGTTTTCTAAAATGGTCATCTAGACGTCGTTCTTTCGACTGAAATGACTACCTTTACAAAAACAACTTGTAACTTATTTTTCCGACTATAAACCTATACTTTTCTGTTTAGATTCATAAAATATAGTTCAATATGAAACCATAGCAATTTGATTCACTCAAAACGGATTTAAAATGAAGAAGTTATGGGTAAAACAAGATTGGATAATTTTCTCATTTTAGCTACGTGAAAATTGGTAACAAATCTATTCCAACCATAACTTAATCAACTTGTATTGTATATTATGTAATCTTGAGATACCATAGACACGTATACAATGTTTCGACCTATCATGTCGACACATCTATATATATTTCGGAACAACCATAGACACTCTATATGTGAATGTTGGAGTTAGCTATACAGGGTTGAGGTTGATTCCAAAATATATATAGTTTGAGTTGTGATCAATACTGAGATACGTATACACTGGGTCGTGGATTGATTCAAGATAATATTTATCGATTTATTTCTGTACATCTAACTGTGGACAACTAGTTGTAGGTTACTAACGAGGACAGCTGACTTAATAAACTTAAAACATCAAAATATATTAAAAGTGTTGTAAATATATTTTGAACATACTTTGATATATATGTATATATTGTTATAGGTTCGTGAATCAACCAGTGGTCAAGTCTTACTTCCCGACGAAGTAAAAATCTGTGAAAGTGAGTTATAGTCCCACTTTTAAAATCTAATATTTTTGGGATGAGAATACATGCAGGTTTTATAAATGATTTAAAAAAATAGACACAAGTACGTGAAACTACATTCTATGGTTGAATTATCGAAATCGAATATGCCCCTTTTTATTAAGTCTGGTAATCTAAGAATTAGGGAACAGACACCCTAATTGACGCGAATCCTAAAGATAGATCTATTGGGCTTAACAAACCCCATCCAAAGTACCGAATACTTTAGTACTTCGAAATTTATATCATATCCGAAGGGTGTCCCGGAATGATGGGGATATTCTTATATATGCATCTTGTTAATGTCGGTTACCAGGTGTTCACCATATGAATGATTTTTATCTCTATGTATGGGATGTGTATTGAAATATGAAATCTTGTGGTCTATTATTATGATTTGATATATATAGGTTAAACCTATAACTCACCAACAATTTTGTTGACGTTTTAAGCATGTTTATTCTCAGGTGATTATTAAGAGCTTCCGCTATCACATACTTAAATAAGGACGAGATTTGGAGTCCATGCTTGTATGATATCGTGTAAAAACTGCATTCAAGAAACTTATTTTGTTGTAACATATTTGTATTGTAAACCATTATGTAATGGTCGTGTGTAAACAGGATATTTTAGATTATCATTATTTGATAATCTACGTAAAGCTTTTTAAACCTTTATTGATGAAATAAAGGTTATGGTTTGTTTTAAAATGAATGCAGTCTTTGAAAAACGTCTTTAGTTGGTATTCGAGCGTTGGTCTTAAGAACGAAATCAATTAATATGGAACGTTTTTAATCAATAAGAACGGGACATTTCAGTTGGTATTCGAGCGTTGGTCTTAGAGAACCAGAATTTTGCATTAGTGTGTCTTATCGAGTTTGTTAGGATGCATTAGTGAGTCTGGACTTCGACCGTGTTTACTTGAAAAATGATTGCTTAACAAATTTTGTTGGAAACTATATATTTTTAACATGTGAATATTATGTGATATATTAATCTCTTAACTCGTTTGATATTATGTGATAGATGTCTACCTCTAGAACAAGTCCCATTGACTCACCTAATAATAATGAAGAGTCAAATGTAAATTGGAATGATTCGTGGACTGATTCACAAGTTCTCGAAGAGGAACCGGAAGAAGAGTCGGAACCGGAAGAAGAATCGGAACCGGAAGAAGAATCGGAACCGGATGAAGAAATAGAACCGGTGGGGGAAATAATAAAACGGTTAAGTAAAAGAAAATCCTCAACCAACCGACCAAGGTTAATTATGGTCAATGGTGTTTCCGCCAAGGAAGCAAAATATTGGGAGGATTACCAATTCTCCGATGAATCGGATTCCGACGAGAATTCCGATGATGTTATAGAAATTACCCCAACTGAATTTAAAAAGGCAAAAGAAAATAATAAGGGAAAGGGCATAAAAATAGAGAAATCTAATTCCAACCCCGATGAACTTTATATGTATCGTCAACCCCCGAAGTCCTTAAGTTGTAACAATGACCCGGGAACCTCTAAACCACCAGGTTTTTCTAAACCAATGTGGACAACGACGGCTCGTATTAGGGGAACATCATATATCCCTAGAAACTTGGCAAAACGATCCAAAACCGAAGAAGAAGAAACAAGCGAGTCGGAATAAGATAGTTGTATTCGTGTGGTGTAATATATGTAATATAGTGTGCTTATGCTCTATGATATATGTAAAAATTGCTTGTATTAATAAGTATTTTTTTTATGAATCTAACTCTTGTCTATTTTACAGTATAAAAACACAAAATGGATAGACAACCCAATATTTTAAGAGACCTACCCGGAGACATGATTGATGAAATCTTGTCTAGAGTCGGTCAGAATTCTTCGGCACAACTATTTAAGGCGAGATCAGTTTGTAAGACATTCGAAGAACGTTCCAAGAATGCCTTGGTTTATAAAAGGCTTTCGTTCGAAAGATGGGGGATATCACATTGGGAAATCCATAAGTTACGATGTGTTTACTTTGACGCATATATTGCGGGGAACCCAAATGCTATTTTACGCAACGGGTTAAGAAATTATTTTGACTCAGTATATCCGAATATAGGACTTCGTGATTTAGAAAAAGCGGCTAACATGCAACATAAAGAAGCATGTTATGCTTACGGATTAGTAATGTTCGCTTCTCACCAAAGTGAGAACAAGAACATCGGGCTACAACTATTAAACAAAACGTTCCCACAAGTGACGGAGTCAGTAATTGGGGTAAGAAATGAGGTTTTTAGATTGTTACGGGACTGTTGGAAATTACGTAACCCTCGTCCCTTTGATGACGTTACAACACACTGTTTTATCAACGGCCATAACGGTTATGTTCCTCAAGACCAAGGATGGGAAGTAATCCTAGTAAAACCAGAATGCATGACTTGTTTCTGGACGTATGAATTACGTGTCTTTATTGCCTTTGCTGAACGACTTGTGTACTAGCTAGAATTATCTTCACAACCATCTTGTATCAAATTTATTGTGTGCTATATTTCATGCTATATGTAAAATAAGCGGTATTGTAAGTTTGTAAAATATTGTGTAAAAGTTTGAACGCGAAATATTATTATAATCAGTTTTTCATATAGAATTGTAGTAGTTGAATTGTATATTAGCTACTAAGTATGAACTTAACGGGTAGGTACTACCCGAATTTAAACTTATAAAACGCTAATATGAAGAAAAAACTTTTATAAATGAGTTCATATTATGCTACGAAATACTATTAACTACTCTTAATATTCTGTATGATTAACTTGTTCCATTTGACTATTTTGAAGGAAATGGCACCGACTACTCGACACACCGTGAATATGAATGAAGAGGAATTCCGTACTTTTCTAGCTTCAAACATAGTTGCAGTACAGGTTGCGCTACATACCAACAATAACCTTGGATCTAGCAGTACAGGAAATCGTGTAGGATGCACCTACAAAGAATTCACTGCCTGCAAACCTTTGGAATTTGATGGAACCGAAGGACCAATCGGATTGAAACGGTGGACCGAGAAGGTCGAATCGGTATTTGCCATAAGTAAGTGTACTGAAGAGGACAAAGTGAAGTACGCTACGCATACCTTCACAGGTTCTGCGTTAATATGGTGGAATACCTATCTAGAGCAAGTGGGACAAGATGATGCGTACGCACTACCGTGGTCAGCATTCAAGCACTTGATGAACGAGAAGTACCGTCCCAGAACCGAGGTCAATAAGCTCAAAACGGAACTTAGAGGGTTACGAACCCAAGGATTTGATATTACCACGTACGAAAGACGATTCACAGAATTGTGCCTATTGTGTCCGGGAGCGTTCGAAGATGAGGAAGAGAAGATCGACGCGTTTGTGAAAGGATTACCGGAAAGAATTCAAGAAGGTATAAGTTCACACGAGCCTGCCTCCATACAACAGGCATGTAGAATGGCTCACAAACTAGTGAACCAGATTGAAGAAAGAATTAAAGAACAGACTGTTGAAGAGGCCAATGTGAAGCAAGTCAAAAGAAAGTGGGAGGAAAACGGTGATAAGAATCACCAATACAACAACAACAGCAATTACAACAATAATCGTAACAATTATCCCAACAATCGCAACATCAATCGCAACTACAACAAACGGCCCAACAACAACAACAACAACAATAACAACAACAGCAACTACAACAATCGTCCCAACAACAATAACAATCGCAACAACAACAACAACAATCAGAAGCAGCTATGCCAAAGGTGTGAAAAGTATCACTCGGGGTTCTGCACCAAATTTTGCAATAAGTGTAAAAGAAATGGTCATAGCGCGGTGAAGTGTGAGGTCTACGGACTAGGGGTTAACAGAACGAAAGGAACAAATGGTGTCGGAACGAGTAATGGCGGAGCAAGTAGTGTCGGAGCAAGTTATGCCAATGTAGTTTGTTATAAATGTGGAAAACCGGGCCACATTATTAGAAATTGCCCGAACCAGGAGAACACGAATGGACAAGGCCGCGAAAGAGTTTTCAATATTAATGCGGCAGAGGCACAGGAAGACCCGGAGCTTGTTACGGGTACGTTTCTTATTGACAATAAATCTGCTTACGTTTTATTTGATTCGGGTGCGGATAGAAGCTATATGAGTAGAGATTTTTGTGCTAAATTAAGTTGTCCATTGACGCCTTTGGATAGTAAATTTTTACTCGAATTAGCAAATGGTAAATTAATTTCAGCAGATAATATATGTCGGAATCGAGAAATTAAACTGGTTAGCGAAACATTTAAGATTGATTTGATACCAGTAGAGTTAGGGAGTTTTGATGTGATAATTGGTATGGACTGGTTGAAAGAAGTGAAAGCAGAGATCGTTTGTTACAAAAATGCAATTCGCATTATACGAGAAAAAGGAAAACCCTTAATGGTGTACGGAGAAAAGGGCAACACGAAGCTACATCTTATCAGTAATTTGAAGGCACAAAAACTAATAAGAAAAGGTTGCTATGCTGTTCTAGCACATGTCAAGAAAGTACAAACTGAAGAAAAGAGCATCAATGATGTTCCCGTCGCAAAAGAATTTCCCGATGTATTTCCGAAAGAATTACCGGGATTACCCCCACATCGATCCGTTGAATTTCAAATAGATCTTGTACCAGGAGCTGCACCAATAGCTCGTGCTCCTTACAGACTCGCACCCAGCGAGATGAAAGAACTGCAAAGCCAATTACAAGAACTTTTAGAGCGTGGTTTCATTCGACCAAGCACATCACCGTGGGGAGCTCCTATTTTGTTTGTCAAGAAGAAAGATGGTACATTCAGGTTGTGTATCGACTACCGAGAGTTGAACAAACTTACCATCAAGAACCGCTACCCACTACCGAGAATCGACGACTTATTTGATCAACTACAAGGCTCGTCTGTTTATTCAAAGATTGACTTACGTTCCGGGTATCATCAAATGCGGGTGAAAGAAGATGATATTCCAAAGACTGCTTTCAGAACACGTTACGGTCATTACGAGTTTATGGTCATGCCGTTTGCTTTAACTAATGCACCAGCTATGTTCATGGACCTTATGAACCGAGTGTGTGGACCATACCTTGACAAGTTTGTCATTGTTTTCATTGATGACATACTTATTTACTCAAAGAATGACCAAGAACACGGTGAACATTTGAGAAAGGTGTTAGAAGTATTGAGGAAGGAAGAATTGTACGCTAAGTTTTCAAAGTGTGCATTTTGGTTGGAAGAAGTTCAATTCCTCGGTCACATAGTGAACAAAGAAGGTATTAAGGTGGATCTGGCAAAGATAGAAACTGTTGAAAAGTGGGAAACCCCGAAAACTGCGAAACACATACGCCAGTTTTTAGGACTAGCTGGTTACTACAGAAGGTTCATCCAAGACTTTTCCAGAATAGCAAAACCCTTGACTGCATTAACGCATAAAGGGAAGAAATTTGAATGGAATGATGAACAAGAGAAAGCGTTTCAGTTATTGAAGAAAAAGCTAACTACGGCACCTATATTGTCATTGCCTGAAGGGAATGATGATTTTGTGATTTATTGTGACGCATCAAAGCAAGGTCTCGGTTATGTATTAATGCAACGAACGAAGGTGATTGCTTATGCGTCAAGACAATTGAAGATTCACGAACAAAATTATACGACGCATGATTTGGAATTAGGCGCGGTTGTTTTTGCATTAAAGACTTGGAGGCACTACTTATATGGGGTCAAAAGTATTATATATACCGACCACAAAAGTCTTCAACACATATTTAATCAGAAACAACTGAATATGAGGCAGCGTAGGTGGATTGAATTATTGAATGATTACGACTTTGAGATTCGTTACCACCCGGGGAAGGCAAATGTGGTAGCCGATGCCTTGAGCAGGAAGGACAGAGAACCCATTCGAGTAAAATCTATGAATATAATGATTCATAATAACCTTACTACTCAAATAAAGGAGGTGCAACAAGGAGTTTTAAAAGAGGAAAATTTAAAGGATGAAATACCCAAAGGATCGGAGAAGCATCTTAATATTCTGGAAGACAGAACCCGGTATAGGGCTGAAAGGATTTGGGTACCAAAATTTGGAGATATGAGAGAAATGGTACTTAGAGAAGCTCATAAAACCAGATACTCAATACATCCTGGAACGGGGAAGATGTACAAGGATCTCAAGAAACATTTTTGGTGGCCGGGTATGAAAGCCGATGTTGCTAAATATGTAGGAGAATGTTTGACGTGTTCTAAGGTCAAAGCTGAGCATCAGAAACCATCAGGTCTACTTCAACAACCCGAAATCCCGGAATGGAAATGGAAAAACATTACCATGGATTTCATCACTAAATTACCAAGGACTGCAAGTGGTTTTGATACTATTTGGGTAATAGTTGATCGTCTCACCAAATCAGCACACTTCCTGCCAATAAGAGAAGATGACAAGATGGAGAAGTTAGCACGACTGTATTTGAAGAAAGTTGTGTCCAGACATGGAATACCAATCTCTATTATCTCTGATAGGGATGGCAGATTTATTTCAAGATTCTGGCAGACATTACAGCAAACATTAGGAACTCGTCTAGACATGAGTACTGCCTATCATCCACAAACTGATGGGCAGAGTGAAAGGACAATACAAATGCTTGAAGACATGCTACGAGCATGTGTTATTGATTTCGGAAACAGTTGGGATCGACATCTACCGTTAGCAGAATTTTCCTACAACAACAGCTACCATTCAAGCATTGAGATGGCGCCGTTTGAAGCACTTTATGGTAGAAAGTGCAGATCTCCGATTTGTTGGAGTGAAGTGGGGGATAGACAGATTACGGGTCCGGAGATTATACAAGAAACTAACGAGAAGATCATCCAAATTCAACAACGGTTGAAAACTGCCCAAAGTCGACAAAAGAGCTACGCTGACATTAAAAGAAAAGATATAGAATTTGAAATTGGAGAGATGGTCATGCTTAAAGTTGCACCTTGGAAAGGCGTTGTTCGATTTGGTAAACGAGGGAAATTAAATCCAAGGTATATTGGACCATTCAAGATTATTGATCGTGTCGGACCAGTAGCTTACCGACTTGAGTTACCTCAACAACTCGCGGCTGTACATAACACTTTCCACGTCTCGAATTTGAAGAAATGTTTTGCTAAAGAAGATCTCACTATTCCGTTAGATGAAATCTAAATCAATGAAAAACTTCAATTCATCGAAGAACCCGTCGAAATAATGGATCGTGAGGTTAAAAGACTTAAGCAAAACAAGATACCAATTGTTAAGGTTCGATGGAATGCTCGTAGAGGACCCGAGTTCACCTGGGAGCGTGAAGATCAGATGAAGAAGAAATACCCGCATCTATTTCCAGAAGATTCGTCAACACCTTCAACAGCTTAAAATTTCGGGACGAAATTTATTTAACGGGTAGGTACTGTAGTGACCCGAACTTTTCCATGTTTATATATATTAATTGAGATTGATATTTACATGATTAAATGTTTCCAACATGTTAAGCAATCAAACTTGTTAAGACTTGATTAATTGAAATAGGTTTCATATAGACAATTGACCACCCAAGTTGACCGGTGATTCACGAACGTTAAAACTTGTAAAAACTATATGATGACATATATATGGTTATATATATAGTTAACATGATATTATGATAAGTAAACATATCATTAAGTATATTAACAATGAACTACATATGTAAAAACAAGACTACTAACTTAATGATTTTGAAACGAGACATATATGTAACGATTATCGTTGTAACGACATTTAATGTATATATATCATATTAAGAGGTATTCGTACATCATAATATTATGATAATATAATAATTTAAAATTTCTTTTGATATTATAAACATTGGGTTAACAACATTTAACAAGATCGTTAACCTAAAGGTTTCAAAACAACATTTACATGTAACGACTAACGATGACTTAACGACTCAGTTAAAATGTATATACATGTAGTGTTTTAATATGTATTCATACACTTTTGAAAGACTTCAAGACACTTATCAAAATACTTCTACTTAACAAAAATGCTTACAATTACATCCTCGTTCAGTTTCATCAACAATTCTACTCGTATGCACCCGTATTCGTACTCGTACAATACACGGCTTTTAGATGTATGTACTATTGGTATATACACTCCAATGATCAGCTCTTAGTAGCCCATGTGAGTCACCTAACACATGTGGGAACCATCATTTGGCAACTAGCATGAAATATCTCATAAAATTACAAAAATATGAGTAATCATTCATGACTTATTTACATGAAAACAAAATTACATATCCTTTATATCTAATCCATACACCAACGACCAAAAACACCTACAAACACTTTCATTCTTCAATTTTCTTCATCTAATTGATCTCTCTCAAGTTATATCTTCAAGTTCTAAGTGTTCTTCATAAATTCCAAAAGTTCTAGTTTCATAAAATCAAGAATACTTTCAAGTTTGCTAGCTCACTTCCAATCTTGTAAGGTGATCATCCAACCTCAAGAAATCTTTGTTTCTTACAGTAGGTTATCATTCTAATACAAGGTAATAATCATATTCAAACTTTGGTTCAATTTCTATAACTATAACAATCTTATTTCAAGTGATGATCTTACTTGAACTTGTTTTCGTGTCATAATTTTGCTTCAAGAACTTCGAGCCATCCAAGGATCCATTGAAGCTAGATCCATTTTTCTCTTTTCCAGTAGGTTTATCCAAGGAACTTAAGGTAGTAATTATGTTCATAACATCATTCGATTCATACAAATAAAGCTATCTTATTCGAAGGTTTAAACTTGTAATCACTAGAACATAGTTTAGTTAATTCTAAACTTGTTCGCAAACAAAAGTTAATCCTTCTAACTCGACTTTTAAAATCAACTAAACACATGTTCTATATCTATATGATATGCTAACTTAATGATTTAAAACCTGGAAACACGAAAAACACCGTAAAACCGGATTTACGCCGTCGTAGTAACACCGCGGGCTGTTTTGGGTTAGTTAATTAAAAACTATGATAAACTTTGATTTAAAATTTGTTATTCTGAGAAAATGATTTTTATTATGAACATGAAACTATATCCAAAAATTATGGTTAAACTCAAAGTGGAAGTATGTTTTCTAAAATGGTCATCTAGACGTCGTTCTTTCGACTGAAATGACTATCTTTACAAAAACAACTTGTAACTTATTTTTCCGACTATAAACCTATACTTTTCTGTTTAGATTCATAAAATAGAGTTCAATATGAAACCATAGCAATTTGATTCACTCAAAACGGATTTAAAATGAAGAAGTTATGGGTAAAACAAGATTGGATAATTTTCTCATTTTAGCTACGTGAAAATTGGTAACAAATCTATTCCAACCATAACTTAATCAACTTGTATTGTATATTATGTAATCTTGAGATACCATAGACACGTATAAAATGTTTCGACCTATCATGTCGACACATCTATATATATTTCGGAACAACCATAGACACTCTATATGTGAATGTTGGAGTTAGCTATACAGGGTTGAGGTTGATTCCAAAATATATATAGTTTGAGTTGTGATCAATACTGAGATACGTATACACTGGGTCGTGGATTGATTCAAGATAATATTTATCGATTTATTTCTGTACATCTAACTGTGGACAACTAGTTGTAGGTTACTAACGAGGACAGCTGACTTAATAAACTTAAAACATCAAAATATATTAAAAGTGTTGTAAATATATTTTGAACATACTTTGATATATATGTATATATTGTTATAGGTTCGTGAATCAACCAGTGGCCAAGTCTTACTTCCCGACGAAGTAAAAATCTATGAAAGTGAGTTATAGTCCCACTTTTAAAATCTAATATTTTTGGGATGAGAATACATGCAGGTTTTATAAATGATTTAAAAAAATAGACACAAGTACGTGAAACTACATTCTATGGTTGAATTATCGAAATTGAATATGCCCCTTTTTATTAAGTCTGGTAATCTAAGAATTAGGGAACAGACACCCTAATTGACGCGAATCCTAAAGATAGATCTATTGGGCTTAACAAACCCCATCCAAAGTACCGGATGCTTTAGTACTTCGAAATTTATATCATATCCGAAGGGTGTCCCGGAATGATGGGGATATTCTTATATATGCATCTTGTTAATGTCGGTTACCAGGTGTTCACCATATGAATGATTTTTATCTCTATGTATGGGATGTGTATTGAAATATGAAATCTTGTGGTCTATTATTATGATTTGATATATATAGGTTAAACCTATAACTCACCAACAATTTTGTTGACGTTTTAAGCATGTTTATTCTCAGGTGATTATTAAGAGCTTCCGCTGTCGCATACTTAAATAAGGACGAGATTTGGAGTCCATGCTTATATGATATCGTGTAAAAACTGCATTCAAGAAACTTATTTTGTTGTAACATATTTGTATTGTAAACCATTATGTAATGGTCGTGTGTAAACAGGATATTTTAGATTATCATTATTTGATAATCTACGTAAAGCTTTTTAAACCTTTATTGATGAAATAAAGGTTATGGTTTGTTTTAAAATGAATGCAGTCTTTGAAAAACGTCTCATATAGAGGTCAAAACCTCGCAACGAAATCAATTAATATGGAACGTTTTTAATCAATAACAACGGGACATTTCAAAATCCCCAACACCAACCCTAAAGAATTTAACTATCCCGAAGTGTGGCACCAAATGAATGCCAGAGCTTTTAGCCAGGAAAGACCGTAGCCAACACTCTAAGGACCATTCCCCACCAGATCATAGCCCGATTCATTGCTAACACGGTTAACTACCGTTTTCACAGCAATGAGAAAATGTCCCATTTGGACATTTGGCTCACCGATCGAATCTTCCACAACGTAAGTGTCCATGTCCCGCATGTTATAGCCGACTATTGTTTTGACAAGAATGGGACTAAGGGAAAGAAGGGCATTGTGGGTGGCATTTTTGTAACTAGGATAGCTAATCAGTTGGGGATTGACATAGCGGGGTATGCAACTAAGGGAATGGGTAGATTTGGGTATGTTGACTACAAGGGGGTAAGATTCTTAAGCGGGACCAAAATAACATCATGAGGAGATGGTTTGATCTAGGGAACATTAATGTCGAGGAAGAGAATGAAGGTGAAGAAGAGAAGAGGGTGATGCATGGTTATGAGACGGGTAATATTGGATCGAGTATTGGAGCACCAGGTGCGGGAAGTAGTGTTCCGGGGGGTATGACCAATCTTGGATTGCTAACCAAATTGACCAACTTCATATCAACCAAGGCAACTAAGAATACGAGGCACGCTATAACTTTTCGGGCCTCCGTGCAGTTTCACAATGGCAAGTCCATTGTGACCAACTAAACCCCGCGGACCCGAATGCCTCTATGCCTTTTTCTCCCACCTATAACCCATATGATTTTGAGCACCCAAGAAGCCAACCTCTTATTGAATATGACCACAATGAAGCTTTTAGGAGAGCCGAAGAATTCGAGCATTTCGAGCGATTGAGGCGACAACAACAACAAGAGCAAGATGAGTGGAGTAGGCCGCTAAACTATGAGAATTATCCAAACCCGAACCAATCTGGAAGCTCAAACTACGGAGGTTATAATTGGTGGTAACTCTAATTGTTGTGCTCTCGCTCCTTTTATTGATGGTTTAGTTAAACTTTTAATTCGTTGATTTGTGAAACTTTTGTTTAAACAATTGGTATGTAACATTTATGGGCGGATGGTTTGGGAAAATTTGAACAATTTGGTGATTTGGTTGTGTGATGAAAACAATTCGTTTGTGTTTGATTATCGGTAATGATGGTAGGTATTTGAATCCGGAGGGTATGTGATTCCCGGATAAAACAATTATGAAGTTGAATTTGGTTTGTAATAACTTGAACTTATTTCTTGTTGATTATATTTGTTCTTGTTAGGCATTTGATGTTTATTTGTGTGTTGGTTGATTCATTGGATTATGCATGTGTGATGATGATCATTATTATCTTATGCTTGTTTGTTGAAGCATACTGATTATCTTTTGTATGTGATCTTATTGATTGAGTTGTTTGGTTGAGAATATAATCATGTTGATAGATGCTTAGCTTACTTTTGATCATGTTGAGAATACATATTATCCGAATGGTGACAACAAAGATCGTTTGATCTTAGCCGGTTTTTACTTTCTTTTCTCTCATCTTTTCTATTTCAAAATGCCCCCCATTTTCACTTATCCTATCATTTTAATGCAATGAGGGTATTGCATCAAACTAAATGTAGGGGGAGAGTTAAAATATTGGGCCATTTTGAACTTTTTCGGGTAAACGTATCACATATACTACAAAGTTTGAAGCTTTCAATGTCGAACAATTTTTGGAAAAAGTTTTTTAACCATTACATTAATTCATATCATAATCACTAAAATGGTTAAAACTTGTAAAATTTTCAAAATTTTTGGAAAAAGTAAAGTCTTTTCCTTATTTTTCAAAACATAAGGAAGTAAAGTCTTCCTTTGATTTCATACTTGCAATTCACAAAGTGAAAGTAAAGTCTTTCACTTTTCATATGATTTTGTGCGAAAATGATAAAATCTTGAGGAAAAAATCAAACTTGTGCTTGAAAGTTAAAGTCTTTCATGCATGTGCACCAAAACCAAGTGTTTAAAGCTTCGTGCTTTAACACTTCCAGATGAATCGAGTCCATCCATTATAGGGAGTCAAGTCTTCCGAATTTCGCATAACTTGGTGTAGGAGACTTCCTAATCTACACCATTTCATACTTGCATCATTTTAAGATATAAAGTACCGTGGAAAGAGGAGCCACTGAGCTTCACAAAGTACTATCCTTTTTAGGAGCAATGGCTTCGTGCTAGTATTGCTAGACAACACATGCCATAGTCAAAAGCTATGGCACACTTGTGCATTCAATTAACGGAAAGGTAGTAGCTACTTCTTACCTTTTCTCAACATAAACATAAAAGCTTGTTATGTGGAAAGTAGATGAGTGAATAAAAGCTTCAAGCTTTGACACTCCCGGGAGAGTCAAGTCCTCCCAATGTCTCATTTTGGAAGTCAAGTCTTCCAAAATTGGAAGTAAAGTCTTCCAAGTTATGTTATGTTCAAAGCTTGGGTGTAACACCCGTGTTACATCCGTCCCACATCGGTTGGAGAGGGGAACGAAGCATGCCTTATAAGGGTGTGGAGACCTTTCCTAGCATGACGCGTTTTGGGACCACAAGCGCAGTAGATCTCATGTGAACTCTGCAGTTAAGCGTGCTCAGGTGAGAGCACTACCAGAATGGGTGACCTTCTGGGAAAAGTGCTCGTCGTGTGTGGTCGCCAAGAAAAATCCGTGCGCCTACGGGCAAAGCGGACAATATCATGCTACGGGGAACGTGTTACCTGGGATGTTACAGATGGTATCAGAGCCAGGCCCCGGACCAAACGTGCACAGCGAGGACGCTGTGTCCCATTAGGGGGGAGGATTGTAACACCCGTGTTACATCCGTCCCACATCGGTTGGAGAGGGGAACGAAGCATGCCTTATAAGGGTGTGGAGACCTTTCCTAGCATGACACGTTTTGGGACCACAAGCGCAGCAGATCCCATAAGAACTCTGCAGTTAAGCGTGCTCATGCGAGAGCACTACTAGGAAGGGTGACCTCCTGGGAAAGTGTTCGTCGTGTGTGGTCGCCAAGAAAAATCCGTGAGCAACCTACGAGGGAGACAAGAGTACGTCCCTATCTCTACAAAGCGGACAATATCATGCTACGGGGAACGTTTTACCTGGGGTGTTACATTGGGAGTAAAGTCTCCCAAGTCATGCTTGATCCTTTTTAAGGAAGTTAAAGTCTTCCTAGTGCTTCAAAATTTAGAATTTGTGGACTCTCTTATTTAGCCACGTGGGGCCCTAATTCCATGAACCTCTGTCAATGCTTTTGCCCTACTATGAAAGAAACCATAGAGTTGTGATAGAAAGCTTGATGAGTGTCAGTTATCCCGAGCCCGGGGTGACCAATAAAGGTGGGGTACCCAGTCCCTTACCTTTGGCACACCCACCTTAACCCTATAATTGGAATTGACGACTATCATTTGGAATTGACGACTATTATTTGGAATTGACTAAAAATAGGTGTTTTGAGGCCATGGAGGTGGAAAGGATAACCATCGCGGGTTGATGAAGTGAGCATATCTTTTTGGAAGCATGTTCTTTACACGATGTATTTCTTGATGAGTGATGATTTGTATGATATTCATGGCCCTTATTCAATTTGGATGCATTTTATATATTTTGGGTACACCTTGAGTTTGTTTGAGTAGATTTGTGTTTAATTGTGATATGTGATTGATTAGTTTGATGAGTTTATGGCTATCCCGTGAATCCTACACATTTGGTCAAGGTCAAGGAGGTCTAAGTTGAGTTTGTGAAGATTTGATACTTTGTGATTGATGTTTGATGACCTTCTCGTAGATGAAGTTGACTTTGGTCGGGCGAATGATTGATTCGGGTAGACTTAGGCTTGAAATGTGTTTGTGTTAGTGTTTGGGGATTGAAGATTCGAAGGTGTTATAGTGAAGAGATTATTTGGAGCTTGCTTTGAGCTTGTGTTAGTAGAAGAAGATGATGTTTGTGCTTAGTCCTAAGCAAGTGCAAGTTTTTGAAGAATACTCTAGCCATCAAGTGCATATTCATGGAAGGTATCACCGTATGCCCAAACTTTTTGCGCTTTGGCATTCATCAATCACCCTCACTTCTTTAAAGCCCAGTGAAATACCTAGAGCTGACCCTACTGCTAAGAATGATAAAACATTGTTTATGACTCAAGCTGAAGCTGATACTGTAAGACCCAAATTATTATCGTACATCAGTGTAAATATGGGACATAGAGTGTGGGTATCACTGAGTATTTAAACAGAAGTCAGAAGCCATCCAGACACTGGTGCGCACAGCGCACACTTAAGGGTGCGTGTGGCGCACTGCTTCTGGGCACAGTTTTCTGTTTCTAATTCATTTTAAATGGAGGGTAGTTTGGACTTTTCACTTGGAGCCGAGTTTATGACCACCAGAGGACTGGTTGGGCTCATTACTTCACATTCACCAACCACATCATCTTCTTCATAAAGTAGAGAGAGTAGAGAGAGAAAGTAGATCTTGAAGCTTTTCAAGTGGGTTTTCGCTAGATCGGGTTTAAAGCTTGTGTGTGCTCTACTCCTAGCATCTCTTTTAGTGTGTGGAAAGTCTCAAACTCGTTTTAGAGTTAATTTTGTGTTTAGTTTCTTAAAATGAGACTTAATTTGTGTTAAACCTGAGTTAGTGCAAGTTTGGGGGTTTGTGGTTTGGGTTAAAGTGTAAGAGCTAAATTTAATTGTGAAAATTGGTGTTTATGAGTCTTAATTGGTTAGTTTCATAGCACACTTAGATATTAAGTGGGTGGGTGTTATGTGGGTTTGTAGATGACACCAAAATGGGTGTGTTAACCTTGAAAATGGGTCAAAGGAGTCTTGGATGACCTAGGTTGCCCAATGGGTATGAAAGTGGACTAATACTTGTGTTAACAAGTGTATTAAGGCCATAATTGTTTGATGATAGTGTTTTGGCGTAATCTCAACTTAAGTGTAAGGTTAAGGGTGCTAATGAGTCACATTTTACACTATGGGTCGAGATGACACTAAGATGGCGAGTGAGTTGGTTGTCCAACTTGGTTGTGTGTTTGATTATGTGCATAATGTGATAGGTACGATACGTTGAAGGTCGCGAGCTTGATCTAACATTCACCCAAGACGTTAAGGTGAGTGGAGTAATTATGCATGTATGTATATAGAGTATTTATTTGTATGATATGGTATGAACCACGGAGCCGGTAGTACCATAGTATGTGCGAGTGTACTATGATGTGAACCACAGAGTCGGTAGCATCATGGTACGTGTGTTGTAGTGTGAACCACGGAGCCGGTAGCACTATAGCACAAGTCGTTAAAGTGTGAACCACGGAGCCGGTAGCACTATAAAATGAGGTGTGAACCACGGAGCCGATAGCACCAAAGTGTGAACCACGGAGCCGGTAGCACTATAAAAGAGTATGACTCAAATGCGTAGTGACATGAACCACGGAGCCGATAGCGTCATAGCATTACGTATGGTGTGAACCACGGAGCCGGTAGCACCATGACGTGTGTATGGTTAACCATATAGTTGTGTATGTGTTGTTGTATAGCATAATATATTATTTCGGTAAATATGTTATTGATTATGCTAGTTGCGATATCTGGAGGTGATTAGCTTATACTTGGATTTCGTATGCTAATTGTTATTACTAGCAATTATACGGTGTGTGTAAGTGTATGCAAGTAGGTATATTATATATGTATGTGTATAATTATTGCATTCACTAAGCGTTTTGCTTACCCTCTCGTTGTTTACCTTTTTATAGGCTCCGGCGTGGACAAGGGTAAGGGCGTTTGTTTGGATTAGTGATCCCGCTTCGTTATGTTAGGAGAAACTTTTGGACGTATAACTTTTTGAAGTTTGACCGAGATTTGGGTAGTTTAACCCCCAAAAACCTTGCTCAAAGTGTAGTTTGGAATTCAAACTAATTTGGTCGGAACTTGTATTTTGTACGAAACTCGTAATTCGACATATGTTTGCCCGATTTCGTAAAACTTGTTTTATCATTGAAACGTGATAGTTTTAACTATTATAATATGATGTGAAAAGTGTTTCATCTAAAAGTGTCGGGAAGTGGGAGATCTTTAAACGGAAATTGGAAATTTTGGACAGCGGGCTGCCAGCTCTTGTGCGCGCCGCGCACTCTACTGTGATAAAAAAAATTATTATGCATATTCGATTGTATAACGGGTTGGGTTGTTACAAGTGGTATCAGAGCATGGTCTAAGGGATTTAGGCGACTTGAGATAGGTGCCTTGACTTAGACTTTATTGTGTATGCGCTTTATGCGGGACTTGTAGGAGACGGGTCGGACCGGGATTGGTTAGTGCCTAGATTTAGGTGAAGTAACTATGCGCTAATTGTTTTGTGTTGTGTTTGCAATCATCAAGCGAGATAGACGTTGTACTAGCAAGTTAATGCGACGTGCTCGTGTAACAATGATTAGCTACCATTGTTATGGGTTCAAATCGCATCAAACAAGCGATGTACGATGATTGTTGAGCAAGATGGGGCGGTGAGGTGTATTTGTATATATATGTGTTATGTCTTTCGTTTCATGGTTTAACCTATTTCCGCTTTATAGAATGAAGATGAGAAATGGACATGATACCAACCAAGGAGGTACGAGCGAGGACTCCGAGTTTACGGCCAAGGTTGAGGCCATTTTGAAAAGGCATCACATGGCCTTCCTTGAGGATGTTAGGAAGATGTTTCTAGACTCGATTGACGAGCAAGTAGTTGTGATGACCCGGGAATTTCCGACCAAATTTAAACTTAATCTTTATATGATTTCAATACGATAAGCAATGTATGTAATGTTGAGTCTAGAAAATTTTGAAACGATGTTCATATATTCAATTGACCTTCGACTGCTCTCGACGATTCACGAACCATTATTTGTAAATGAATGTGTATACATATAAAAATAAATATAAATATATGTGTAGAATATATTAAATATAATTATTTAATAACTGTAATACTCGTTGGACGTTTCGATTATTGTTTAGAGAAGTTTAATTCGAACTTATATGATTTTAAAATAAATGGTGATCCGAAAATGATTTCTATAGATTTTAGGCTTACTAAAAATGTAATTAGGATCTAATTATTAAATTTTAACATTTTACACAGAATTGAGAGAGACAGTCGACGTAATTTTTATTTAGTAATAAATAATCGAATTTTATACCAAATTGACTGAAATAAATAAAGATGATTAATATAAAAGTTTGAGATTTTTCCAAAGACTTTTATCCGCCACTAAATTCAAATAGTAGATGATGCACAGTCCGTGAAAATGGTCGGTAGAAACAACCAAATTATATGGCTGCTAACTGTTTTTAATTGATACTTGATTGATTGACAGATGTTTTGTTATGCACGTTGAATTAACCCGTGATCCATATATTCAATATTATATCCTAAATGTTTGAGCTGTAAAGTTTTTGTTTTCATTATGTGATTTATCTGTGTTTGTTTACAATCTATAATTTATTATATATTCACATATCTTAGAGCATCCATAAGACCTACTTGAAAATTTCTGTTTTCAATCATAATCACAACACATACTTTACTTTACTCTATATAAACGAATTGATATATCTATATCTATATATATATATATATATATATATATATATATATATATATATATATATATATATATATATATATATATATATATATATATATATATATATATATATATATATATATATATATATATATATATATATATTTACATACATAGACTTTGCAACACTACTAAACCCCACCACTTTAATTATTCGTTCCTTTCTGTTGCATGTTTTAATCATCAATTACGTCTATTTAATCCTCTACATATATATATAATCATATATGCAGAACATATAAAACATGTACTCAAACCATCTATCTATTCTACATATAATTATACATACTTGACACCCTCCTCATCTCCTTGATGAACCATTGAGACCACCTTGCATCACCTTCTCCATCACCTTACGGTTTACCACCCTTCACTTCCTCTCCCTGTTTTTATTTATGATCAAGGCCAACTAACACCACTTTAAACCACTGTAGGCTGCTGCTATCCGTCCCTTTTCCTGTCAACTGAAGCTAACCCAAACAACCCTTGAAAATCGTCATTTGAAACCTTCACACTCAAACACCGGCACCTTCATTGACACCACCATCAAACAACCACGACTGCAAGATGACTGCTACTGCTACTGCACTTTATATACCCTGTTTCATTCAACTTCTGCTGCTACCATTCAATTTCTGGTTCACTGTTATCACATGTCACAAAGTCACCATTCGTCCTTCACCCCATTGCCTAACACCACCATTGAAACCATTAAACTGGACGGTTAACAGATTGTTTTGTGGCTGCTACTCGAACCAAGCTGCAGAGTAGTCTTCTTTCAACTACAACTTGCTGCTATATATGTGTTTCTACTGCAGCTGCTATACATTTTCTTGCTCAACACAATCAAGTAATACAAAATACAGTTTATATTTACAACTTTTAAAAGATCAAAATCATAAACAATTATACTTTCTTGATCAAATCATACATGAAGCTATTATAGTATGTTTCGGCCAAACCTAACCCACCTCCAATCAACACCCTGTAAACCACCATGAACCACTGTAAGTTACTACCACTATTATAAATCAACAAGTCCACTTTTGCTACCATTAAACTATTCAAGTTTGCTGAACCACTCATCATGAAACAATCATAAGACCATAAGTGATTTTATTTTCGAAGCATTTCAACAGATTTATACAATAAATCCTCAAACCAATTACCATTACTTTCAAACAAACCAAAACCATTGTTATTGTTGTTATCTACTTGTTACTAACCTGCAACCAGTAATGGATGATGATAGCCAATAATGATGAACAAATTGATAAACCTGGTGTTCCTGATCGATTACACACAGCCAGAAAAATTTCCGTTTCCTGTTTGAACCCAATCAATCTAGAAACCATAAAATACTGCACGAGTTCAATCCATTTAAAAGAACAAAATATATATAATTGAATGAAGAAATAAAGAGTATCAAGGAACCAATTACCTATATCACCAATCACTGAATCGATTGAATCGATTGATTGACTGATTAAAGGATCGATTGATGATGATGACGACTAACGATGATAATTGAAGGCTGAGATGAACTGGAGACCTAATCGACACTTTTGAGTTTGCTTGTTTGATTGTTGGTTAATGAATCGAAGAACACTCGAGCTTTGATTTTAATTTTTTCGCCTGTGTGTGGGTTCTGCTACCTCGATCGGTTTTGAGCCGACAACTAGATGCAATCCCACTTTTTATTTAGGTATATTATTAATTATCATTTATGATATTTTTATCAAGTATTTAATTTATCATTATTATTATTATTATTATTATTATTATTATTATTATTATTATTATTATTATTATTATTATTATTATTATTATTATTATTATTATTATTATTATTATTATTATTATTAGAGTTATCATTATTTTTATTATTTATATCATTATTATTATTATTTTGAGTATTACTAATATTTTTATAAAATTACTTCTATTATTATCATTATTATTTTAACATTAAAATTATTTTATTTAACATTATTATTACTATCATTATTTGTATTACTAATATTACTACTCGTATTATTATTATTATTTCCACAAATATTATTTATATAAAATATAATTATTACACCTAACATAACAAAATTTATATATTTATTTATTTATTTATTTATTTAAAATATATAAAAAGAATATATGAAACATATGAGCTATTAATACAATAAACTTATATATATATATATATATATATATATATATATATATATATATATATATATATATATATATATATATATATATATATATATATATATATATATAATTGTTCAATTTTGATTATGTATGTTAATATATATAGAAATGATATAGGTTCATGAATCCGAGGCCAACCCTGCATTGTTCATTATCGTCATATGTATTTTTACTACAAAATACTTTACGGTGAGTTCATTTGCTCCCTTTTACTCTTTACATTTTTGGGACTGAGAATACATGCGCTGTTTTTATAACTGTTTTACGAAATAGACACAAGTAATCGAAATTACATTATATGGTTGAATGATCGAAATCGAATATGCCCCTTTTTACTCTGGTAATCTAAGAATTAGGGAACAGACACCCTAACTGACGCGAATCCTAAAGATAGATCTATCGGGCCCAACAAGCCCCATCCAAAGTACCGGATGTTTTAGTACTTCGAATTTTATATCATGTTCGAAGGAGGATCCCGGAATGATGGGGATATTCTTATTTGCATATTGTTAAGGTCGGTTACCAGGTGTTCAATCCATATGAATGATATTTTTGTCTCTATGCATGGGACGTATGATTACGAGAAATGGAAATATGAAATCTTGTGGTCTATTAAATTTATGAAATGATTATTTATGTTAAACTAATGAACTCGCCAACCTTTTGGTTGACACTTTAAAGCATGTTTATTCTCAGGTATGAAAGAAATCTTCCGCTGTGCATTTGTTCATTTAAGAGACATTACTTGGAGTCATTCATGACATATTTCAAAAGACGTTGCATTCGAGTCGTCGAGTTCATCAAGATTATTATTAAGTCAATTATAGTTAGATATATTATGAAATGGTATGCATATCGTCAACTTTTGATGTAAGGAAGTTTGTCTTTTCAAAACGAATGTAATGTTTGTAAAATGTATCATAAAGAGGTCAAGTACCTCGCGATTGTAACCAACTATTGTGAATCATTTGTAATCGATGTGGACTTTGTCCGGATGGATTAGGACGGGTCCTTTCAGTTGGTATCAGAGCGGTGGTTCTTAATGAACCGGGTCTGCATTAGTGTGTCTAACTGATAAGTCGTTAGGATGCATTAGTGAGTCTGGACTTTGACCGTGTCTGCATGTCAAAAGTTTTGCTTATCATTTTTGTCAGAAATCATTTGTTTATCATCCTTAGTAAATTACCTGCTTATTATTCTTAGTCTATACACATTTTATTGCATTGACTGCATGAATAGTGTATAGACAAAATTCATATCTTAGCGTATCTGCTAATTCATATCTTAGCGTATCTGCTAATTCATATCTTAGCGTATCTGTTATTGTTATCTTTACCTGACAGCTTCCGTAGATTCCTCCGTAACTTATGAGATTTTAGTATTACATATGCATATGTAAATTATGTATTGCAGGATACTAATCTACATCCGATAATCTATTTCTTATCGAAAATCCTTCATCTGATCGTACGAGATGAATCCTTCAACTAGTTCGAGTCCCTCGGATTTCGACAGCTATTCCGATAGTTATCCCAACAGTTATTCTGAATGGATAGTCATCTAAGCTCCTGAAGCAACGTCAGCAGAATGAATTAACCAATCATCCATCCCCAATTCATCTGATGGATTCGTAGTCGACTTAATCAATGGAGACGCGCAGAAGGCGATCCCTTCCACTAACCGAATTCACCTTTTGGCGAAGAACCTGAAGCACTTACCGGCGAACCTGTTCGAGACACCAATTTCAGTTTCATTTCCAGGGTAACTCGACAAGATTATATTCTATCCACAATTCTGAACCTTATTCATCCGCTCTTTCCGAACGACAATCATCCTGGAATAATAAGTCAACGAACTTCGCGCTCGAATAATCAATTCGGAGGATATGGTGCAAAATGTACCAGCTTCAACAACATCACCGGCACCAACAGTACCATCAATAACAGCACCAGTACCATCAACAATCCATGCTTCAATATCATCATTTGTACTTTGAGTATGATCTTCGTTCTACGTATCGTTCTACCTTATTTATCTTCGTTCGACATGGCGAATATGTAATCTCTAAAGTTTTAGAGATTATTTATTCTAGTTCCAACCGAAAAGCAAATGAGTTTAATATTATATTAACTCATTAAATCCATGAATACATCTGAAGAAAATATATATGTATATATGTTTTCATAAAGATTATAATTAAAAATTCTCTTGTACAAACTGTTAATGGTGAAAATATTTTAACGGGTAGGTAATGCCCGAGGAATATTTAAATTTCACATTAATAAGTTACATTGTACGTTCTTCGAATCTGTTTCAACAGTCATATACTATCCTATGTACATCCACAAATATACGTATCCGTTCACCGCAGAAAAATTATTTTCATTCAATTTCATATTTGAATTTTGACCTATTAGAATTCAACAAGTGGCATAATGAAGAAAACATTGGACAAAATAAAATTTGTTAGAAACAAACAAATTAAATATGAGAAATTTTGTTAAGAATCCACGCTAACTGTTCCTAGCTAATTGTTCCTAGCTAACTGATTACATTTTATTTAGCGCAATTTAATTATTGCAATTTACATTCTCGCAATTTTAATTATCGTCATTTAATTTCTGTTATTTACTTTACGCATTTTATTTATCGTCATTTAATTTCTGTATTTATTTTACGCACTTTAAATATCGGGACACGTATACAAGGTGTTGACATATCATATCGACCCATCTATATATATTATTTGGAATAACCATAGACACTCTATATACAGTAATGATCGAGTTCTCTATACAGAGTTGAGGTTGATTCTACAATAATATATATAGTTTGAGTTGTGATCGAGTCTGAGACATGTACACGGGTCACGATACGTATAAATTAATTTGAATATTATATAGTAAACTATATATAAATTATTATTTGTACACTGCTAACTGTGGACTATCAACATTGGACAATTAAAATGAATTAAAAATATTGATTATAACATATGAAACTAAATATTTCTTCAAGTTTTCCACTTGATTTCATCTTAAACCCCATTTGTATCTTGACGATTACAATCTGCGTTCAAACTTTTCGTAATTCTTGAAAACACCTCAATCGAGCGGATGAATCAACCGCACTTCATCTACGGAAGGAAAGGGTTATGCATATAGTTATGCACCTGAAAAACTCTCGGCAACTGAGTAAAATTTTAACACGTAGCCGCGTCAGATCCTTTGGCATTTATTAGCAAAAATAATTTTGCGATCCCTTTTCAAAGTAGCCAATTTTGTCACAGTTCCAGCAAGTCAACTTCGACTTTTCATTTGAAGTAACCTTACTATAATCCTGATATATATACGATTACCCTTTTGATACTGGAGAATTCTTTTATATTCCACCATATTACCAGCAGACGTACCAGCAACCTCGTTGCTTCTTGGCTTAAATCTCTCTGACAAATCATTATATTTATTCATTAAAACCCTATCATATACTCATTCACATCTTGTAACGAGAACTGTCATACCAATTACCGGGAATCAGCAATCAGTACTTTGAAAACTCACAGCATATCTACATCAACAGTTATATGTATGACATTTATCTCTTAGAATTATGATCTCTCATTCTGAAATTCTGAAAAGCACTCAGTCGCAAATCAATACTCTGAATGTTGAAAAAGCTGAATGAAGTAGTAGAAACCATAGACAACAGTAAACGACTTTAATCGTCGGAAGCTTGATGATAAAGAATAATATGTTGGAAAAGCTCAGAAACGTTGGAACTGGAAAACGGATAGAGTTAACCATGAAGGAGACCAAGGACAAATACAAGGACCATACCCTATATTCAAAGAATCCAGATAATTCTGGATCCGTTGAAATCTTTAGAGAATATCTTGCTCCGAAGTCATGTTAAAATCTTGCGGAAAACCTTTCTCCATCAACCATCGAACTTAGAAATTCCAAAATGTCCTCATCAATATCTTCGATATTTCTGAGGATATTTTCATAAATATTCTCGTCCGAAATTATATACCTCTTCGTGCTTCCTGTGTATCATTATATTGGAAACATTCAATAGAAAATTTAGTACCGAAAAGCAGATTATGCGAAACTATGAAGAAAGCCGTGAACAAATCACAAAGAATAAGTTTGACTTCAAAGAATCTAAATGATTCAATGTCTGCTAAAGTCTTTAGCGAATATCTTGCCCTTTACTCTAAACCCTTGCGGACAATAGTTTCCATCATCCTTTGATCTTAGATATTTCGAGATATTATCGTATCTTTCATTATAAATATCCTCGATATTTCTGAATATATTTTCATAACTATTCTTATCTGAAATCATTAATCTCTTCGTGCTATCAGTGTTACATCATATAGAAACTGTTAGTTTCTATATTCTGTAAACTTTCAAGCTTAAAAATATGAATGTTATTGAAGTAATGTGGAGAACTGATGCATGAGTTAGTATAATATAATGACACTTGATCAACGTGATTATATTACAGTAAGTCATGCTGAGTTTCTAATGAAACATGATGATTCACATATCATAATGTCATCATGTGCCATGTTACACGACTCGTTCATTCTACTTCACCTCCGAACATATCAAGAAAATATATTCTTGATAGTTCTATTCTCAGTGATTCTGGTAATTTGACAAATCAAACCGTGCTATCACATTCCTTCCTGCTTAGAACATTATAATCATTCAAAACTCTATATCTACAAATTCTGGACCATTTTTCGCTTGACTTGAAGTCGGGAAGAGAAAACAAAAGCATAGAGCTTTGAAATATAAGGGAGAATATAAAGCCCGATAACAACACATAAATTACAAACTGTGTATATCAATGATTATAGCAACATAAAGACACGGGAGGATTAAAAGCACTATCACCCCAAGGTAATAGTAGAAGTAAATAGATTCTTCTGGTGGAAGATTGAAAAGAAGGAGGACAGAAATGATAATTAGGAAAATATCACGGATTAGAACTGGATTAAGCATTTTCACAATCCTTTGGATGTACGAACTAAGAAAGAAATTATTGGAATGGTGAAAATAATGGAACGGGAGAAGTTCATTTATAATGGAAATACCTGACAGAGCAATCGAGATAAATGATCGCATTTAATTAAAAAGATCTTAAGTTCCATAAATCCCGAAGAATCAGATCTTATAGATTTCATAGATTTTCTTTTAAATTCCTTGAATTCCGGAATTCCACCATGACTAGTCAAAAGTTATGATGAAACATGTCTTTCTCATTTCACTAGTTGGTGATAGCTTCACTCGTACTCTTCGAGTAATCGAATTATCTTATCCATATTACTCAACAGTAATAAAATTCTATTTATCAGCTTATATTCGTCAGGAAAACATAATTATTGTTAGCCATGACGACCTCACTCAAATTTCGGGACGAAATTTCTTTAACGGGTAGGTACTGTGATGACCCGGGAATTTCCGACCAAATTTAAACTTAATCTTTATATGATTTCGATACGATAAGCAATGTATGTAATGTTGAGTCTAGAAAATTTTGAAACGATGTTCATATATTCAATTGACCTTCGACTGCTCTCGATGATTCACGAACCATTATTTGTAAATGAATGTGTATACATATAAAAATAAATATAAATATATGTGTAGAATATATTAAATATAATTATTTAATAACTGTAATACTCGTTGGACGTTTCGATTATTGTTTAGAGAAGTTTAATTCGAACTTATATGATTTTAAAATAAATGGTGATCCGAAAATGATTTCTATAGATTTTAGGCTTACTAAAAATGTAATTAGGATCTAATTATTAAATTTTAACACTTTACACAGAATTGAGAGAGACAGTCGACGTAATTTTTATTTAGTAATAAATAATCGAATTTTATACCAAATTGACTGAAATAAATAAAGATGATTAATATAAAAGTTTGAGATTTTTCCAAAGACTTTTATCCGCCACTAAATTCAAATAGTAGATGATGCACAGTCTGTGAAAACAGTCGGTAGAAACAACCAAATTATATGGCTGCTAACTATTCTTAATTGATACTTGATTGATTGACAGATGTTTTGTTATGCACGTTGAATTAACCCGTGATCCATATATTCAATATTATATCCTAAATGTTTGAGCTGTAAAGTTTTTGTTTTCATTATGTGATTTATCTGTGTTTGTTTACAATCTACAATTTATTATATATTCACATATCTTAGAGCATCCACAAGACCCACTTGAAAATTTCTGTTTTCAATCATAATCACAACTCATACTTTACTTTACTCTATATAAACGAATTGATATATCTAAATATATATATATATATATATATATATATATATATATATATATATATATATATATATATATATATATATACATAGACTTTGCAACACTACTAAACCCCACCACTTTAATTATTCGTTCCTTTCTGTTGCATGTTTTAATCATCAATTACGTCTATCTAATCCTCTACATATATATATATAATCATATATGCAGAACATATAAAACATGTACTCAAACCATATATCTATTCTACATATAACTATACATACTTGACACCCTCCTCATCTCCTTGATGAACCATTGAGACCACCTTGCATCACCTTCTCCATCACCTTACGGTTTACCACCCTTCACTTCCTCTCCCTGTTTTTATTTATGATCAAGGCCAACTAACACCACTTTAAACCACTGTAGGCTGCTGATATCCATCCCTTTTCCTGTCAACTGAAGCTAACCCAAACAACCCTTGAAAATCGTCATTTGAAACCTTCACACTCAAACACCGGCACCTTCATTGACACCACCATCAAACAACCACGACTGCAAGATGACTGCTACTGCTACTGCACTTTATATACCCTGTTTCATTCAACTTCTGCTGCTACCATTCAATTTCTGGTTCACTGTTATCACATGTCACAAAGTCACCATTCGTCCTTCACCCCATTGCCTAACACCACCATTGAAACCATTAAACTGGACGGTTAACAGATTGTTTTGTGGCTGCTACTCGAACCAAGCTGCATAGTAGTCTTCTTTCAACTACAACTTGCTGCTATATATTTGTTTCTACTGCAGCTGCTATACATTTTCTTGCTCAACACAATCAAGTAATACAAAATACAGTTTATATTTACAACTTTTAAAAGATCAAAATCATAAACAATTATACTTTCTTGATCAAATCATACATGAAGCTATTATAGTATGTTTCGGCCAAACCTAACCCACCTCCAATCAACACCCTGTAAACCACCATGAACCACTGTAAGTTACTACCACTATTATAAATCAACAAGTCCACTTTTGCTACCATTAAACTATTCAAGTTTGTTGAACCACTCATCAAGAAACAATCATAAGACCATAAGTGATTTTATTTTCGAAGCATTTCAACAGATTTATACAATAAATCCTCAAACCAATTACCATTACTTTCAAACAAACCAAAACCATTGTTATTGTTGTTATCTACTTGTTACTAACCTGCAACCGGTAATGGATGATGATAGCCAATAATGATGAACAAATTGATAAACCTGGTGTTCCTGATCGATTACACACAGCCAGAAAAATTTCCGTTTCCTGTTTGAACCCACTCAATCTAGAAACCATAAAATACTGCACGAGTTCAATCCATTTAAAAGAACAAAATATATATAATTGAATGAAGAAATAAAGAGTATCAAGGAACCAATTACCTATATCACCAATCACTGAATCGATTGAATCAATTGATTGACTGATTAAAGGATCGATTGATGATGATGACGACTAACGATGATAATTGAAGGCTGAGATGAACTGAAGACCTAATCGACACTTTTGAGTTTGCTTGTTTGATTGTTGGTTAATGAATCGAAGAACACTCGAGCTTTGATTTTAATTTTTTCGCCTGTGTGTGGGTTCTGCTACCTCGATCGGTTTTGAGCCGACAACTAGATGCAATCCCACTTTTTATTTAGGTATATTATTAATTATCATTTATGATATTTTTATCAAGTATTTAATTTATCATTATTATTATTATTATTATTATTATGATTATTATTATTATTATTATTATTATTATTATTATTATTAGAGTTATCATTATTTTTATTATTTATATCATTATTATTATTATTTTGAGTATTACTAATATTTTTATAAAATTACTACTATTATTATCATTATTATTTTAACATTAAAATTATTTTATTTAACATTATTATTACTATCATTATTTGTATTACTAATATTACTACTCGTATTATTATTATTATTTCCACAAATATTATTTATATAAAATATAATTATTACACCTAACATAACCAAATTTATATATTTATTTATTTATTTATTTATTTATTTATTTAAAATATATAAAAAGAATATATGAAACATATGAGCTATTAATACAACTTTATGGTGAAGAGCAATGCATGGAATTCACTTGGGATGAATTCAAGGCGGAATTTTTCAAAGAGTACCGAACTTCGGCCGATCTTACTAGACTTAAGGACGAGTTGCGTGCCTTGAGGAAAGGGTCGATGGATTTGAACACTCTCAAATCCGTTTTCTTGTTAAAGACCCAATTTTGCCCGGAGTATGTCGAGAATGATAAAATGTTGAAGGAAGACTTCTATCAAATTTTGAACGACAACTATCAAGAGAAGATTAGTGTAACCGTGGTGAAAACCTTTGATAAATTGTTCGATATGGCCAAAGGTTTTGAAGCGATCATTTTGAGGAAGAGTGGTTTTACCTTCGGCAAAAGAAAGTTTGAAGCAACTAGTCATTCTAAAAAGAAGAGTAAGGGTGCAAATGAGAGTGTTGGTAGCGTGAGGAAGGGTACGTCCGGGGGTTTTGGACCCAAATGTTATAATTGTGAGCGAAAAGGACACATGGCTCGCGATTGTACAAGCGCAACTTCGACACCAAAGCTCACTTGCTACAATTGTCAAAAGGAAGGGCACCGAAGCACGGAATGTCCCGAGTTGCGGGGTGATCAAGTTAAAAAGTTAGAGAAGGCGGCGGGTACGGCTAGGGGTCGAAACTACTTGATGACCAATGATGAAGCTAAGCAATCCAACAAAGTTGTCTCATGTACTTCCATGGTTAACTCTAATCCGGCAAGGATACTATTTGATAGCGGCGCTAATTTATCGTTTGTGTCTCCGCGATTTGTGCTTAAACTTAATAAACCGCTAGCTAAGTTAAGTCATCCAGTAGAAGTCGAAATAGCGGATGGTAAAACGGTGCTAGGGGTTGATGTTTGTAAAGATTGTGATGTTGTGTTTGGTACCGAAACATTTAAAATTGATCTTATTCCGATGATTTTGGGTGAATTTGATATTTTCATTGGTATGGATTGGCTCGATCGTTACAGGGCCGACATTGCATGCCATGAAAAGTCTATTCATGTGAAGACCCCAAGTGGGGGAGAGTTAACTATTCATGGCGAGAAACGTAGAAGACTTGTGCCATTATGCACTTATGCACGGGCACGTCGTTTTCTTGTTAGTGGTGGCATGGTTTTTCTTGCTCATGTAGTTGATACTCGGGAATAGCCACCATCCATTCATGAAATTCCGGTAGTTAGTGAATTCGAAGACATTTTTTTCGGATGAATTACCGGGTGTTCCGGCGGAAAGGCAAGTTGAATTTCGCATTGAGTTGGTTCCGGGGGCTACTCCCATTGCTAAAACTCCTTATCGTTTAGCACCAATGGAAATGCAAGAGTTGTTAAATCAAACCCAAGAGTTGATTAAAAAGGGTTTCATCCGGCCGAGTGCATCGCCATGGGGCTCTCCGGTTTTATTCGTGAAAAAGAAGGATGGTAGTATGCGGATGTGCATTGATTATTGGGAGTTGAATAAAGTGACGATCAAGAATCGTTATCCATTACCTCAGATTGACGATTTGTTTGATCAACTCTAAGGCGCGACTTATTTTTCTAAAATTGACTTACGGTCCGGCTATCACCAAATGCGGGTCCTTGAGGAAGATATTGAGAAAAAGGCCTTTCGAACGCGTTACGGGCATTTTGAATTTGTAGTTATGCCTTTTGGTCTTACGAATGCACCGACGGAATTCATGAATCTTATGAACCGACTGTGCCAACCTATGTTGGACAAGTCGGTAATTGTGTTCATTGACGACATACTTGTCTATTCAAAGAGTATGAAGGAACATGAACATCATTTGTGTGGTGTGTTAAAGATGTTGCGAAAGGAGAAGTTGTATGCAAAATTCTCCAAATGTGAATTTTGGCTAAGGGAAGTTCAATTCCTTGGCCATATTGTGAACAAAGATGGTATTCAAGTGGATCCGGGGAAGATAGAGATGGTGAAGAGTTGAGAACGACCGACTACGTCTACGGAAATTCGAAGTTTTCTAGGATTGGCCGGTTATTATCGTCGGTTTATTCAAGACATTTCTAAAATCGCTTCTCCATTGACGAAGTTGACAAGGAAGAATGCGAGATTTAATTGGGAAAACGAGCAAGAAATTGCTTTCCAATTGTTGAAAGAGAAGTTATGTCAAGCTCCGGTTTTAGTGTTACCGGAAGGTGTAGAAGATATGACGGTTTATTGTGATGATTCTTTAAATAGGATCGGGTGTTTCTAATGCAACGAGGTAAGGTCATCGCTTATGCCTTTCGACAATTAAAGGAACACTAAAAGAGATATCTGAGATCTTGAATTGGCGGCGGTGGTGCATGCGTTGAAAATTTAGCGCCACTACTTGTACGGTGTCAAGTGTACGATTTATTCGGATCATAAGAGTATGAAACATCTTTTTGATCAACGAGACTTGAATTATCGACAACATAGGTGGATGGATGTGGTAAAAGATTATGATTGTGAAATACTTTATCATACGGGTAAGGCGAATGTGGTCGCGGATGCATTAAGTCGGAAGAGTCAACATTCGGCGATACGAGTAGGATCGTTACGCATGATTATTTCTAACGATTTTCTTGTAAAGCTCGGTGAGATTCAAATTGAAGCTTTTGTTAACAATAAACATGAGGAACGAATCGTGGGACAAACGGAGTCTATTACCTTAGGTCCGCATAATTTGTTGTCTTTTCAAGGAAGAGTGTGGGTGCCTAGAATGGGGGATTTCCGACGAGTGCTACTTGATGAAGCACATAAATCAAAGAATTCCATTCATCCGGGCGCGACGAAAATGTATCTTGATTTGAAGAAAGAGTATTGGTGGCCGGGCATGAAACGTGATGTTGTAAATTATGTTGAACAATGTGTCATGTGTTTGCAAGTTAAGGCCTAGCACCAAAATCCGTATGGTAAGTTACAACCGTTGGAAGTCCCTAAATGGAAATGGGAGCACATTACCATGGATTTCATTACAAAGATACCAAAGATGGCGAGAACCCAATTTGATTCGATTTGGGTGATAGTTGATCGGTTGACGAAAAGTGCCTTGTTTCTTTCGATTCGGGAAACGATATCGTCAGAGGCATTGTCAAAGTTGTTTATCAAAGAGGTGATATCGAGACATGGGGTTCCTATATCTATTATTTCGGATCGGGATACTCGTTTCACATCTCGGTTTTGGAATAAGTTTCATGAAGATATGGGTACACAATTGAGAATGAGCACGGCGTACCATCCTCAAACGAACAGTCAAACCGAACGTACGAATCAAACATTGGAGGATATATTATGGGCGTGTATTATCAATTTCGGCGGTAGTTGGGATGAGAACTTTCCCTTGGTGAAATTCTCGTACAATAATAGTTATCATACTAGTATGGGGATGCCACCTTATGAGATGCTTTATGGGGGTAGGTGTCGAACTCCGATTTTTTGGGGTGAAGTGGGTCAAAGAGAAATCGGGAGTACCGATTTGGTTTTAGAGACGAATAGCAAGATTGAGATGATTCAGACTCATTTGAAAGTGGCTCAAGATAGACAAAAGTCGTATGCCGACAAACGTAGGCGATTGATTGAGTTCCAAGAAGGTGACATGGTGATGCTTAAGGTTTCGCCATGGAAGGGTATTATTCAGTTTCGAAAATGGGGAAAGTTAGCTCCTCGATTTATTGGGCCATTTAAGATTTTAGCACGTGTTCGAGAAGTTGCGTATCGTTTGGAATTACCCGAAGAGCTTGCGGGGATCCACAATACATTTCATGTTTCCCATCTCCGTAAGTGTCTTGCGGATGATTCTTCATGGGTGCCATTAGACGAAATTGAACTAAACAACAAGTTAGAGTTTGTTGAGGAGCCGATTGCTATACTCGATGAAAAGGTGAAGAGGTTAAGAAATAAAGAGGTGAGAACTTATAAAGTTCAATGGTGTCGTAGTAAAGGTTCCGAGTTCACTTGGGAGCCCGAAGAGTTTGTGTTAGTTTATCTTCCCTCTTGTCATGCGGCTTAGATCGCGAGGACGCGCTCCAATTCTAGTGGGGGAGAGTTGTAAGACCTAAATTATTATTGTACAATAGTGTAAATATGGTACATAGAGTGTGGGTATCACTGAGTATTTAAACAGAAGTCAGAAGCCGTCCAGACACTGGTGCGCACCGCGCACACTTAAGGGTGCGCGTGCTGCACTGCTTCTGGGCACAGTTTTCTGTTTTTAATTCATTTTAAATGGAGGGTAGTTTGGACTTTTCACTTGGAGCCGAGTTTATGACCACCAGAGGACTGGTTGGGCTTATTACTTCACATTCACCAACCACATCATCTTCTTCATAAAGTAGAGAGAGAGTAGAGAGAGAAAGTAGATCTTGAAGCTTTTCAAGTGGGTTTTCGCTAGATCAGGTTCAAAGCTGTGTGCTCTACTCCTAGCATCTCTTTTATTGTGTGGTAAGTCTCAAACTCGTTTTAGAGTTAATATTGTGTTTAGTGTCTTAAAATGAGACTTAATTTGTGTAAAACCCGAGTTAGTGCAAGTTTGGGGGTTTGTGGTTTGGGTTAAAGTGTAAGAGCTAAATTTAATTGTGAAAATTGGTGTTTATGAGTCTTAATTAGTTAGTTTCACTAGCACACTTAGATATTAAGTGGGTGGGTGTTATGTGGGTTTGTGGATGACACCAAAATGGGTATGTTAACCTTGAAAATGGGTCAAAGGAGTCTTGGATGACCTAGGTTGCCCAATGGATATGAAAGTGGACTAATCCTTGTGTTAATAAGTGTATTAAGGCCATAATTGTTTGATGATAGTGTTTTGGCGTAATCTCGACTTAAGTGTAAGGTTAAGGGTGCAAATGAGTCACATTTTGCACTATGGGTCGAGATGACTCTAAGATGGCGAGTGAGTTGGTTGGCCAACCTGGTTGTGTGTTTGATTATGTGCATAATGTGACAGGTACGATACGTTGAAGGTTGCGAGCTTGATCTAACATTCACCGAAGACGTTAAGGTGAGTGGAGTAATTATGCATGTATGTATATAGTGTATTTATTTGTATGCTATGGTAAGAACCACGGAGCCGGTAGTACCATAGTATGTGCGAATGTGCTATGATGTGAACTACGGAGCCGGTAGCATCATGGTACGTGTGTTGTAGTGTGAACCACGGAGCCAGTAGCACTATAGCACAAGTCGTTAAAGTGTGAACCACGGAGCCGGTAGCACTATAAAATGAGGTGTTAACCACGGAGCCAGTAGCACCAAAGTGTGAACCACGGAGCCGGTAGCACTATAAAAGAGTATGACTCAAATGCGTAGTGACGTGAACCACAGAGCTGGTAGCGTCATAGCATTACATATGGTGTGCACCACGGAGCTGGTAGCACCATGACGTGTGTATGGTTAACCATATAGTTGTGTATGTATTGTTGTATAGCATAATATATTATTTCGGTGAATATGCTATTGATTATGCTAGTTGCGATATCTGGAGGTGATTAGCTTATACTTGGATTTCGTATACTAATTGTTATTACTAGCGATTATACGGTGTGTGTAAGTGTATGCAAGTAGGTATATTATATATGTATGTGTATAATTATTTCATTCACTAAGCGTTTTGCTTACCCTTTCGTTGTTTACCTTTTTATAGGTTCCAGCGTGGACAAGGGTAAGGGCGTTCGTTTGGATTAGTGATCCCGCTTCGTTATGTTAGGAGAAACTTTTGGACGTATAGCTTTCTGAAGTTTGACCACGATTTGGGTAGTTTAACCCCCAAACACCTTGCTCAAAGTGTAGTTTGGAATTTAAACTAATTTGGTCTGAACTTGTATTTTGTACGAATCTCGTAATTCGGCATATGTGGGCCCGGTTACCTAAAACTTGTTTTAACATTGAAACGTGATAGTTTTAACTATTATAATATGATGTGAAAAGCGTTTAATCTAAAAGTGTCGGGAAGTGGGAGATCTTTAAACGAAAATTGGAAATTTTGGACAGCGGGCTGCCAGCCCTTGTGCGCGCCGCGCACATAGGGGACTGCACGCCGCGCACCCTGCTGTGATAAAAAAAATTTATTACGCACATTCGATTGTATAACGGGTTGGGTTGTTACAGATACCGAGTTAAAGGGTGGTACTGGTGCTTACTTGTTGTTGCTGTTTAAAAGCGATGGGTTAAACCAGCATGATGAAGTACCAGCTCGGGTAAAACCATTGTTATCCGAGTTTGCTGATGTGTTCCCAACTGAATTACCTACTGGTTAACCACCAATCAGGGGTATTGAACATTAAATTGATCTTGTACCTGCATCTGTTCTTCCTAACAAAACATCTTATCGATGTTCTCCTCATGAAGCAAAAGAATTAGAAAAGCAAGTTAATGAGATAGTTGCAAAGGGGTATGTTAGAACCAGCATGAGTCCTTGTTCAATAACAGCTTTGCTGGTTACAAAGAAAGATGGTTCCATGAGAATGTGTGTAGACCGTAGAGCTATTAACAACATCACCATCAAGTATAGGTATCCCATACCAATATTAGATGATATGCTGGATGAGCTGCATGGTTCTTGTGTATTCTCCAAAGTTGATCTTAGAAGTCAGTATCATCATATTCGAATGAAAGAAGGAGATGATTGGAAGACATCTTTCAAGATCAAAGGTGGGTTATTCGAGTGGTTGGTTATGCCTTTTAGTTTATCCAATGCACCCAACACATTCATGAGACTTATGAATGAAGTGCTTCGGCCACTTATTGGGCAGTTTGTGGTTGTTTACTTTGATGACATTCTAGTGTATTCAAAAACTGAAGAAGAACACTTGGATCATTTGAGGCAAGTATTTGAGCAGTTAAGGCAGTATCAATTATATGAAAAGCTGGAGAAGTGTGATTTCTTTGTTAGCAAAGAAGTGTTTCTTGGATATGTGGTTTCTGAAGAAGGCGATTCAATGGATCCATCTAAAGTGGAAGCAATCAGGTCTTGGCCTAGTCCTTCTTCCTTCACTGAAGTCAGAAACTTTCATGGTTTAGCTTCATTCTATAGAAGATTTATTAAAGACTTCTCAACAATTGTTGCTCCAATTACTGATTGTTTGAAGAAAGGGGTATTTGAATGGTCCAGTTCTGCTCAAACAACATTTGAATCATTGAAGAAAAAGCTAAGTTCAGCACCTATACTTGCTTTGCCTAATTTTGATATGCTGTTTGAACTTGAATGTGATGCAAGTGGTGTTGACATTGGTGATGTGCTAGTGCAAAGAAAAAGACCAGTAGCTTATTTCAGTGAAAAGCTAAATGGGTCTAAACTAAATTGTAGCACTTACGATTAGGAGTTTTATGCTATCATTCAAGCTGTTGAACACTGGTCTCATTATTTGAAGCCAAGGCAGTTTGTTCTCTTTTCTGATCATGAAGCATTGAAATACATTTATGGTCAACACAAACTAAATCTAAGGCATGCCAAATGGGTAAAATTTTTGTAGATGTACTCCTTTGTATCTAAACACAAGGTTGGTACTTCTAATATTGTTTCTGATGCTCTATCAAGGAGATACTCTTCGTTGTTAATTCTAGACGCTAGAGTTCTTTGATTCTCATTTGTTAAGGAGTTGTATGAAGCTGATCCAGACTTTGCTCCAATTTTGAATTGTTCACCTGCTGAGTCCAAATAAGATTATATTGAACAAGATGGCTTTCTATTCAAGGGCTGCAGATTGTGCATTCCAAAAGATTCAGTCAGGGAGTTGCTGGTTAGAGAAGCACATGGAGGTGGTTTAGCTGGTCATTTTGGGATTAACAAGACATTGGAGATCCTAAATGAACACTTTTATTGGCCATGTATGGATAAAGATGTTAAAGCTGTGATTAATTGTTGTGTTACATGCTTTCAAACTAAGTCTGCTTTTCACAAGGGTTTGTATACTCCTCTTCCTGTTCCCAACCATCCATGGGAAGATGTGAGCATGGACTTCTTTGTTGCATTGCCAAGAACTCAGCGAGACAAAGATTAAATTATGGTTGTTTTTGACAAATTTTCAAAGATGGCTCATTTCATAGCCTGCAACAAAACCAATGATGCTACTATTGTTGTAGCTTTGTTCTTTAAAGAGATTGTTCGTCTTCATGGAGTGCCAAAAACCATTATGTCTGATCGAGATACAAAGTTCTTAAGCTATTTTTGGAAGACATTATGGAAGCTGCTTGGTACAAAGCTTTTATTCAGCACTTCTCATCATCCCCAAACTTATGGTCAAACTGAAGTGACTAATAGAACTGTGGGAATGCTGCTAAGGACACTTGTGAAGAAAAGTTTGAAGGAGTTGGATTTGAAGCTTGCACATGTTGAATTTGCTTTTGACAGAGCACCTAAATACTCCACGGGAAAATCACCATTTGAAGTCTGCTATGGTGAAAATCCACTCAAGCCCATTAATATGGTTCCATTTGAAATTGAGCCTAAGGCAAGTGTTGAGGCAGAAGCAAAGGCAAAAGAAATGAAGAAGCTGTATGAGCAGGCGAAGGCAAAAATTGAGAAGACCGACTAGCAATACAAGGCTAAGGCTAACCAACATAGAAAGCAGCCCACTTTCATTTCTGGCGATCTTGTTTGGATTCATCTAAGGAAGGAAATATTCCCAGCAAAAAGAAAGAACAAGTTGATGCCAAGAGCTGATGGTCCATTCAAAGTGTTAGAAAAGGTTGGTGACGGTTCTTACAAAGTCGAGCTGCCTAGTGATACTGCTGTGTCTAGCACATTTAATGTAGGTGATCTGATGCCCTACTTGGAGGATGATAGCCTCGAGAACTTGAGGTCAAGTTCCTTTTTATAGGGGGAGGATGATACGGGTGAACTGGTCAATGTAACCAGCAAGGCAACCAGTATAAGCTCTAAATCTGTTACACCCGAATCAGGCCAAGCAATGATTGTGTTACCATCTCTTTCATATCATCTAAGTGTTTTTGGAGCTGGTTCAAGAGTCTCAAGGGTTACCCTACTTCAGTCCTTAAACTGGTTAAGTTCAAGAATAAAGTTTTTGATAGTTGAAGGCAAGTCCGTACAGAAGAAGAACCAGCAAACCGAACCAGCAAATGCACTTTGGTTCAACCAACAAAATGATTTTAGTTCAACCAGCAAAGTTATACTCAGCCGATAAAGCTAGTTCAACCAGCAAACGACGTCGTTTTCTTTTTGAAGGGCCAGCATGCTGATACGATTCAAATTTTAACTTATGCTTTTCAATAACCAGGCCAAGTCATGTGCTTAACACGTGTATGTGGCTGTTCTAGAATGTTAACTGTCCAAGGAAGATTCTCATCTATCATTGGCTGCTTTTTATCATGGGAAGAGCACTACCAAATGGCAGGCTTTTGCAGATTGTGTAATAACCCGTCTTTTTATGTTTACTTTCCGTTTAATTATTCTAAAGTCCGTTACTTAATTATAACGTCTCCCGTTTAATCTAGCGTATTTAGGTTAATTCGTTTAGTTAATTCACGCACCCGCTTTTAAACTCGATGGACTAATGTTGCCAAGGGACCAAAGTTTTGACTAGGTCAAATGGTCAAACTCCATCTCCTCCACTCATTCATTCACCTCCTCACTTTTTGATACTTCCATTTTTCTCTCAACCCACTCAACAAAGATTCATCATCTAAATTCAATCTAGCAAGCTTACAACAAAACAAATTACATATTTGGAATCCTTGCATCTTCCTCTTCAATTCCATATCAACTTCATCTCTTTTGGGTAACTTTTCAAAAACTCTAGATTTCTTGTTCTTAGTGTATTTGAATTATAAAAGTGTTAATTAGTGTCTATGGCTCAAGTCTAACATGAATATATGAATTGTTTGCTCATTTTTGTCTTTTTGGTGTAACTAGCTTAAACATGAAAAATGACTAGTTTAGTCTTGAGTTTTGGTTAATTAAATGTTGTTAGATGTTAAAGTTCATGTATTAAATGTGTTACTAGCATCATTAGCTTCAATTTGATGTATAAGTTGACTTGGAAAACTTCACTAACATGATTATTGACTTTGTGATTTTTGGTTAGGGTTTGATAGACTTAAATATGAACTTTTGATGCATTGAATGCTATGAAATGTTGTTGGTAAATGTTTAGTTGCAATGTATGTTTAATTACCTTCGAAACGACATATCGTATGTGTAAATTGGATTCCCGAATCATCTTATGCGTATGGACTTGAAGCATTGAATGATGAACTTTCAATGATCATTCAATGTGGATTTGATTGTTGTAAATGTTAGATTTGATTGATGATATGTACCTAGTTGCATTCCTCATTGAAATACCTTTCCAACGATGTAAGGTATGCGTTTTAAGTGTTTTCGGTGCAATAATTGTGATTAAAAGAGTTTTGGTTCGTGCACTTGATTTTTTTAGCAAACAACATCTTTTGTGTACTAATGCGCGGCGCGCATTTCAATATGCGTGGCGCGCACTAAGCCTGATCAGCGGACTGTTCAACTTTGCATTTTCACGTTTAATTCTAACTATGCTACGCACCTCCGATTAACATGTAACTTGCTCTAACATGCTCATATATGAATATATAACTCAAAAAAATTGTCCGAGACCCGACCCGGATGTGTTGACTTTTTCGTTGACTTTGACTTTGACCAAAGTTAACTTTTAATCAAACTTAACCAAATATTTATGCAATCGTTCTAACTTGTTTTTATACTTATATCTTGCATGAAACTTGACAACTTGATTCACATGCTATATAATCGAGTCGTAACGAGCCATAGGACTAATTGAACAACTTTGACCGACCATATTCTACCGTTATTGATACAACCTACTTGTTTATGTCAAGACTAGCATTCGTTCTTGCACACGTTTACTTTGCGAAGTACATTTATATTCGTGCCCTCAAGGTGAGATCATAGTCCCACCTTTTTCAATAACTTTTACTCTTTAAATCATGGGATGAGAAACATATACTTTTTATACTTTTATGCTTTGAACACAAGTACGAAAACAAACATTCGACGTGCGAGTTAGAACAAAAAGCCTCAATTCGATTATCATTAGTTACACTTGTAGGGGTGTAAGCAAGAACTTATGTTGTGTGGATCCATACGGGCTTGACGAGCCCTCATTCGGACGGTTCGCTACCGTTAGCGGATGAAATGTATTTTCGAGTATAGTGTATGTTCTAACACTATGATAACGGGGTTCGTATACAGTTAAGTTTCGATAATTGGGTGCTCGCGAACAAACAACAACTTTTGGAATACAAACGATTTGGATAATCAACTTTACATTAAATCTTGTGGTTCAATACAACATACTTACTAAACCTATGATTTCACCAACGTTTTCGTTGACAAATTTTTCTATGTTTTCTCAGGTCCTTGAATGGCAGGTGATACATGCTTCCGCACACTATTTTGATACTTGCTTGGATGTCGAGTATACATGCATACATGGAGCGCCTTTTGACTTTACTTAAATTGTGTCGCATATGTTTCATTTAGTACTTAAACGTTGTAACTTAACTTGTCGAACTACTTTTGTAAACTTTGAAACATCTTTACATTTGAAATGAATGCGACATATTTTGGTCAAACTTGGTTTTAAAGACTTATGACCACGTTACGGGACCTAAGTTGACGGCGTCGTCAATGACGATTTTTGGCGGGTTATCACAGATTGTGTCCTTTATTCATATTGGCTAATTTGTAATTGTTTGTCCTTTTTGTCTCCTTTTTCTTTTTATGCTTTTGACTTATCTAGAAAATAGCTGTTATGCTTCTCCTATAAATAAAGAGCTTTTGTAATTGTAAAACTTGGTTGATGAATGAATGAAAGTTTGATAGAGCTTATCTATGTACAATATCTCCATGTCTTTACGAATCTTTGATTCTGGTGACTAAGAGTGGTTTCTTTATCAGTATTTGTTGTGTTACTTTATCAAACATTGTGGTGGAATTCAAATCTTCATATATGATAGTATAGTTGTGGTGGAATTTTTATCAGCTGTAATTGAAGGTTGGAGTGTTTCTAGATTTCTGATTGTGATGGTATCTTTATCAATTTGGGGTTTAGATTCTTTATCCCTTGTGTTCTTATTTCAGAGTTTTATACTCTGTTTTGGGGTGTTACTGTTAAAAATTGAGGGTCTTGTGTTCAGATATGTTGGTTGAAGAAAGCTTGTTCTAAATTGCGTTTTTAAAGTCATAATTACACATCAATAATGAACAAAGCTATTGTGGAGGCATCACTATCTTCTTATTTATGGCGTTAAAGACATGTTGGAAGGAAAAAAGGCGGGAGGATGCTTGAAGAAGTTTAAGTCGTTAATTGACTTCTTTCTTTTGATCAATAATATAGCATGTTTAGATTCCGTGAGTTACGCTGGTTTTCCCTGCTAGACAAACACCCCTTCCACTCCCTCCCAATACCTATATAAAAATACAAATATTTGTAAGATACCTACCATATATAATACGGAGTATATATTTTAAAAATCTTGAAAAATTGGACGAGTTAATAAAATAATGCACAAAATGTCAACTTAAAATATTCATAATTATGTTGAGCCTAATTAGAGATTTACAGTGGAAGATGTTTTACGTGTCATTGGTGTAACGTTTGCCAATGAAGTCGTTGACAGGAGGGTTTCTAGTTAAAAAAATTGATTTACCTCTCATCCGGGGGTTCATTTCATTCATAATGAATTAAAAAAGGTCTCAATTCATAGAAAATGTTTAACAACTTTTTTATGCATTCTCATTTTTGTCAAAATATAATTTCTGGTTACTAGCAAACCGTGCAAGAGAATATAAAGTTATTGAAAAGAACACTTATAAAATACATTCTACACAACTATAACTATAACTAATAACTATTTTTTAGAATGAGATGCGTATATAATCTTTGTGAAAAATAACTTTGAAGTTAATAATAATAATAAATATAAATAATTAGATATAAATAAATATCAAATATTACTCCTAATAAATAAACAAATGGGACACCATATTACTCCTTTAAGAAGCTCTTCCCACGTAGTATCTAATCCCCACCATATTATCACAACTTATTTTCTCAATTTCTCTAAAACCTAACATATTCTCTCAACACAAAAAAATAAATAAAAAAATGGGACAAGCAGCAGGTGAAAATGGAGAAGAATACTTGTTCAAAATAGTAGTGATTGGTGATTCAGCAGTTGGTAAATCAAACTTATTATCACGTTTCGCTAGAGACGAATTCGACTTACATTCAAAAGCAACAATTGGTGTACTTGTGAAAAAAAGAACTCACATCTGAAAAAAAGTTTGTTTCAAATTGCCTGAAGTCAAAAGTTATTTTCATTGGGAGATCTCATAATGAATGACTTATTTTGCTATTTAAACTATATATTTTTAGTAGTATTGTCTTTTTATATGTATCGAAAAATTTAACATTTATAAGGGTCCATTTTTATATTTTTATATATTTCGAACATGAACTTATCCATGATCTTAGGCATCACAAACAATAATTAATTTTGGGAAAGTGGCATAGAACATTAACAAGCTTTTGTTCAGGGCACTGTTAGTGTGTTACCACCAAACTTGAAGTTTTTTTTATTGGTTTACTTATTCCCATCTTGAAGGCAGAGGTGTCTTCGGTGCATGTGCGAAGTGTGCAGCCGCACAGGGCCCAAATTTTTAAGGGGCCCAAAATTTAGAAAAACCTATGTAATAATTCATTTATTCGTATATCGTAACGGAATATCTTATGTGCGGTCTATCGTCTAACAATAACAAGAAATACTTAATAGATTGATGTTTATAGGTATTAAAAACAATTTAATGGGAGTATTGACTATAAAGAGTTGACCAATTACTTCGTTACAAAAAATGTTAAGATTACGGTTTTATATAAGCAATTGTGTAACTATAACGAGTTGACAACTATTTGAGAATAACACTTTGCAACGGTTGTTTTGAATTTTTTTTAATTCTATTGATTACGCTATCATAGTATAATATATATATATATATATATATATATATATATATATATATATATATATATATATATATATATATATATATACGTATTGAAAAAATTAACATTTATAAGGGCCCTTTTTAACTTTCGAACAGTGCCTCCGAAATTAGCGAGACGGCCCTGCCTGAAGGCACAATGTTAATGTAGCTGCTTTGCTGAGGTGGCAAACATATTATATTACGATCATAAATGATAAAGATTTGCAATATATGTACTTGTGATGAGGGCTGTATACAGTTTTTTACTAGTTTCAGTTAAGCATTCATATGATGAAAGTTGATTGTTAGGTCTATTTTAAATATATAGATATGACTGACCGTTAGAGCCTAAATTAAATTTTAGGCAGGATTTCAAACTCCATGGAAATTTGATTATACCATTTTCATGGCGTCTATTATTACTTTTATTTTAGTATTTTTATTTTATTTTTTTTTTAAAAACTTTTTCCTACTTAAAGGTCGGAGGTCCTCTCGGAAGCAATCTCTTTATCCGTCGAATAAAGAGAGGGATGACTTTCTCTACTCTTGAGAGTGTTTCACTCTGGGTGGAGAAATAACTTGTCTTTATTCTCGGATAGGGGAATGATTGTCTACATCTCACCTCTCCCATACACCACTCATGTGGTATTGAGTTTTGTTGTTGTTGTTGTAGATGGTAAACTATCTATCTTTAGAGTTTGATTTTTAGGTTCAAAATAAATTCACCTGAAAAAAGTTGTTGGTCTTTTATGTATTTTATGTAACTACATTTGACCAAAAGTTTCAAAATCTCTATAATGCCTCTGTTTCTGTATTGATTAAAACCAATATTGACATATAAAATGATTATATTCTTTTTTCTTTTTCATCTTAACATTTTTTGGTCAGAGTACATCATAAGTGCTGAGTTCTAACCATGGTATAGGCTTTATGACTTTGAAGACTATCTACATTCACTTTTTTGTTAGATAAAAAACTACCTTGAAACAAAAGATGTTAAATGGATTGAAAGTCCTTCAAACTATATTAGTAAATGCATTAAACTCCTTTTTTTTTTTTTTTTTTTTTTTAAATGCATTAAACTCCTAAATAACATTATTCGACAAAAACAATTTTTAATAAAAACATTTTGTTTATAAATTTCTGCAGCTCACTGCGATACTACTATGGCAAGAATGTTAGTAGGGAACAAGAGTGATCTGGAGCATATTAGGGCTGTGAGCGTCGAAGAAGGCAGAAGTCTTGCTGAAGAAGACAAACTTTTCTTTATAGAAACATCTGCACTCGATTCAACAAATGTTACAATGGCTTTTGAGGTTGTTATTCGTGCGATTTATGAAAATATCAAACGAAAAGTCTTAATTTCGGATGATTCGTCCAAATCTGAAGTGTCCTTAAATGGTGTAAGCCTAGTTAGAGACGAAAACACAAAGCAAAGTTCTTGTTGTTCAACATGAGTTATTTTTGCGGTTTTGATCAAATGCCAAGCATAATTGTACTATTCCTGTTTAAATGTACTTATGCGTTGTTTTATTCTTGTGGACTGATTGTAATTATTTGGAACTATGTTTCAGTTTTCTTAATGTTTAAGCAACTTTGTGAGTTTGATCTTTCATGAAGGTCTTGGGCCTACTGACTATTTACATTCCTCTAATTAATCGTAACTAATCAATCGTAAGTAAGAGAGAAAAGTTTATGTATGATCTATGCATGCTAAAATTATCGTAACAAACTATAAAGTGTTTACAAAATTTAGTCATTTTTTAAGGCAAACTCACACACCCTACACGAATGTATCCCACGCACACACACACACACACACACACACACACACACACACACACACACACACACACACACACACACACATATATATATATATATATATATATATATATATATATATATATATATATATATATGTATATGTCTATCATGAGACTTGAACCCCTAATCTCTTGGGTGAAATGCCCTCTTAGTCGACTTTGGTTATCGGTGGTTTCGATGAAAATGAAAACTTCTGTTATCGGTGGTTACTGGTTAGATACGCTTTGGACCTTTGGTCGTCATTCGGTTGTTGATCAATTTTTGTGTACTATTTTTATTTCACTGTAATTCTTAAACAAATGCAATTTTGTCATGTATGTGATGTTGATGCACAAATGTAGATCCCTAGTTCTAATCATATTGTTCATTTATTTCAGTGATTTGCTACTAAACATTATTGTAATCGTACATTGACTCTTGGATATTGTTTGATTATGTTACTTTGATTACTTTGATAATTGTGTGTCAAGTAACGAGATTAATAAAGTTTGAATTAAAAGTTAAACTGACTTATTGCCGATCGACAGATGGTGTCTCTCGACAGATACCCCTATCGGCAAATAGAGATAAGTCGGTGGAAGTTGACTAAGAGTCGACTGAGGGAGACAGTCGACCGACAGACAGAGTATGACGATCGACTGTCAGCAGATACAATAAATACATGTTACATTGAGAGGTTACACACTTTGCACAAAACCTAGCTGTGAAAACACTATGGGTTTCGGTCCCCAACATAACCAACACAAAGAGCAATTCTAGGTGTCGATCTAATCTGGTTTAGGTTTGATTTATCGATCTCGAAAGCTTAACTTTATTCGATTAAAGCTTGTTCTAGTGTTTTCCGCCTCTAGATTGAGCATACGTTTGATCTAAGATCCGTATTCAGTTATTCACGCATACATGTGCGTTTAGTGTTTGTGAATTAGTGTGTGAAAAACCGAAATTTCTGAATTTAACGAGTTCGATGGTTAAGTATTTTCGGGGGTAACATTTGGTTAAACCTTCAACTTTTAGTTATTGAGTGAAATTTCAGAAAAAATAGGTTAGGAATCTTTAAAAAAAATGGATTAAAGAGGAGGATAAAGGAATTGACTAAAATACCCTCACATGACTAAAATACCATCACATGACTAAATTTAATGAGAATTTTTAAAGATCGTTAGTGTGACAGCGTGACTAACTATGTAACCGGTACAAACTTCGGTGATCAACCACGTAAAAAAAAAAAATGGCTATCTTGCGATATGAGACAAATATCAAGGACCAGCCGCCCTAATTTTCTTCTTGAAAATAAACAAATCCATTAAATTCTACTCCAAATATTTTACCTTTTTGGGCTTAATTCAGTATTCAAGCCCATAATACATAAATTTTACCTGTTTGGGCTTAATTCCGTATAATGGCCCATAAATACATCCACTATACACATTTTATGGGTATAAAACTTAGGGTTCCGTTTCGTTTCTTCTTTCTCACCGGTTCTTTTCAACAGGGCGTTTTTTGCGCCGTTTCGTATCAAATTGCAGGTTTTAAGCTTTCTTCCTCGCTTTTATATTCAATTATATTATGTATCTATATATGACTATATCTGTTATTTTTAAGATCTATTAGCCTATATCTATCTATATTTTTTACAAAATAATTTAGCACATTATATCATTATATGCATTTTGAGTCATGTAATCTTTGTGTGCCTGTATCTTTATGATTTTTGTTATACATGCTTTGTTATCGTTTGAGCCCTTATGTATAGAACTAATTAGTGTTTTCAGTTAATAGTTTAATCTGTACTTATTAGATGATTATTATGAGTTAGTTTGTAATATCAATTAGAAGTTGATTCATGCTCTGTTAAGAACAACAAAATGATTTGTATACGTAAAAACATTATGCTGCCAAATACTTCTACAAATTTAATTAGTTAATTAGGCTTTCATTTATGCATAGGGTATGAAAAAATGAACTTTTGTTGTGTTATGGTTTAGATCAAATGGCTTTGTTTTTAGTAATGAAGTGTTGTTTTTTAGTATTTGTTTGTTAAAAGCAGTGGTTAAATTTGTTACTCCGTATTTGCGTAACCGGTGTTGGCTTGCCACAATTATTTTAATGTACTTAATTTGATTGTACTAAATATGTTTTAATTATAACTGTTTTATAGCAAGCAATGGCGGTTCCTAAGCTTGATAAGAAGATCGTCAAGAAGCGAGTGAAGAAGTTCAAGAGGCCACACAGTGATTGGAAGATATGTGTCAAGGTATTAGTTATATATATGCCAGTTTCATCTTATAGAAGTATTTATATGCTTGATATGTAGACGGTAGGTAATGTGGTTATAATGGTATTTACAGGAAAATTGGCGCAGACCAAAGGGTATTGATTCCCGTGTTAGGAGAAAGTTTAAAGGTGTGACTCTTATGCCCAATATTGGATACGGGTCAGACAAGAAGACCCGTCACTATTTGCCCAACGGTTTCAAGAAGTTTGTTGTTCACAATGCCAAGGAACTTGAAGTTCTCATGATGCACAACAGGTATATTTTTTTAGTAACACGAACAACAACCGAACACCATAAAATGTGTGGTTTTGGTAGTCGGTCAAAACTTTAAAAGGTCATTTTGAGCTATCAGTTTTTCCTCCTAACACTAGTTTTTTTTTGTTGGTATCTAGTATGCTAGATATAGTTACAAAAATGAAACATACTCATTTGAAGCAATATATGTACTAATTTCGAGTCACCTGTTAGATATAAAACGTAGTTCATAAGTATATGTGTATATGACAATATTGATGTTTGAATTTGTAATATGAATTTCAGAACATATTGTGCTGAGATTGCACACAATGTGTCAACTCGCAAAAGGAAGGAGATAGTAGAGCGTGCGTCTCAGTTGGATGTTGTCGTTACCAACAAACTAGCCAGGCTACGTAGCCAGGAAGACGAGTAAGCTTTGGGAGCTGCACATGTGTTTTGGCTTTCGAAGGCTTTTACATTTTGATTTACTTTTATCCTTGTTATTTTTGAACTCATGTAGTTTTGTACTTTTATTACCTGTTAACTTTGAAGGTTCTGTTGATTTTGTTAAAGAGATTATTTGTTTTACTATCTTGATTATGGTGATAACTAGTCTTTCAAACGTGCAGTCATTTTGTTTTCGATTTCCTCAGAGTATGTGACAAATCCACTTCGATATAAATCTGGCTCTTCTAAAAAAAAAAAAAAAAAAATCTTCCAGTTCTGTCTTTTCAATCCTTTTTATTAGACCGGTTGTTACCCGCGACCATCAACGCCGTGGGATCCCGTACTAAAAGCCACGCCCCCGCCCCCACCCCCACCCCCGCGTTATGTGGCGTGGTTGGGAACCTTTCAACGGCTGTGAGTTTCGCAGGTGGCTTCTTCTGATTGATTCGCGAGATTTTTATTTGTCGTATGCATTTCAAATGTAATAAAAAAAATACCTATAATTAATTCAACTACAGAAAAATATAAACACAACAAACACTTTCACATTTTTCTCTATAATTTATCTCTTTAATCACATACAATTTAATCAATTACAAGGGATAAAACTTATAAAATGCTAGAATACTCCGATTCCGATGATGAAGAGATTGTACAATTTGTCAATCTATTTGATTGAAGAGACGGGTAGTTCAACACAACGAGTCCCTCGAAGGCTCGAACCCGTAGGTATATTCCAAGAGAATGCGAACATGCCGCTAACAGTTATATAATGTATATTCTTCGGAGAATCCAAAGTATCCACCAAGTTATTTTAAACGACGTTTCCGTATGCACTGTCAATTATTTCTCCGAATAGTCGAAGGTGTAACCAATTTTTCTAGCAATTCTATTCTCGTTCATTTTTTTAAGAACACTCGGATGCACTCGGTCGACATAGTTTGACCTTACTACAAAAGTGCACATCTGTCATACGTCAAATGGAGTATGAAACGTCTCCGGTGATGTTTGACGAGTACTTGCAAAGTTGCAGATGAGTGAAAAATCGTCAACTAATTGTCTAGATAGTTTTTGGAAGTGTGTATTCGATTTGTATGTTCAGATTGTTTCATAAAACTAAATGCGGAAGATATTGGTCGAATTTATAATTTCCATGAAGATAAACATGGATTACCAGGAATGTTCGGTAGTATTGATTTTATGCATTGAGAGTGGAGGAATTGTTCCGTTGCGTGGCAGAAACTTCATAGACGCAACGAGAAAAACTAAAACAACCGGAGCCACCCCAAAACAAGCCACTATATCACATAATGTACATGTATTTGTCGCTTGCGAAACGGATTAACCAAGTCGAGGGTTACCGAAAAAGGTAACTCACCGGATAAGAAATCAGGCCGTGGATCGAAAAGAACGGTGAAGGTTTTAGGTTTCAGTGAATTTGTTTGAGAGAGGTCGGAGGATCTTAAAAGGGGAGAAAGAGAGAGATAGAGTCTTAAATGATTAGGCGTCTCTCAACGACACGTCCTAGTGTTAGCCCTCACTTAGCCCTCACGAGGGTTCCATTGTGCGCTATTAGCCCTCTAGCTAGCCTTGCCCACCTTCATCTCCGCGCCCTGCATTTTGTTCTTTTACAACACATTTTAGCACGAACATAGTGAATAAATAATTGTACATTTGCTGTTTTTTTTTTTTTTTTTTTTTTTTTTTGTAAGTTAATTTATGTAATAAATATAGTGGGTTAAGTTTTTGTCACAAAAGGTAGTGATGGTTGAGAATGATTTAGTTATGTTGAGAAAGTGTTGATGTGACAGTCGGTCCTGGTGAGAAAGCATGTCATGGTTAAGAATCATCTTATTATGTTATAAATGGAAGGTTCAAGTGAACTTAATGCTTCTTATGTTATGTGTGACGCCCCGTACAAAACCATCATGTACGAATCGTCAACAACAGGTCCATTACACGGTATAATACTACATGCTGTTTTAAACAAGTTTTGCATTCATGAAAAGGTAACGTTTTACAAAAGATAACGTGACACAAAGGTCGTTACAAAGCAATTATTCAAAATAACATAAGTTGCGAATGCAAAATAAAAGTTCCATGATTGAGACATCTCTAAGTAATGCAGCGGAAGTCTAACACAGCGAGTCTGTAATAGTGAGTCTGTAACACCAAGACAGCAAGTCTAACAGCGAAAGCAACAACGTCTAAGCACCTGAGAAATACACGCTTAAAAGGTTAACACGAATGTTGGTGAGCTATAGTTTGTATTCAGTAATGTAATGTAGACCACGAGATTTCGTATTCCAAAACAGTATGATAAAGTATATGCTTATCCGTGGGCACCCGGTAACTAACTTAATGTAATAATAGTATCACCCCCTAAAAGTACACTTGACGAGTGCGTATGTTCTCGAAGTATCAAACACCCGTTAAATGCTAGCGCGACTAGCCCGAGTGGGGATGTCAAACCCTATGGATCCATATCTAATATTCGCGTTCACCAGTTCAAAAAACAATGATTAAACGTTACCGTGCTAAGGGGAATCTTTGTGCCGTTATATCACCCACACATATATAAAGTTTAAGTACTCGTGTCTAGTATGTAAAAATATAAAAAGCGCATGTATTCTCAGTCCCAAAAATATTAAAGTAAAAAGAGAAGCTATAACTCACAGTGAATGTGCGGTAAAGTCGATATGAAAAGTATGCAAGTAGTAAGTCAGTCAGAAAGGTTGTCAACCTAAGTCAAAGGTCACTAAGTCAGTATATTGTCCCGAAAGGTTTAAAAGTATGTAAGTAAAGTCCTAAACATCATCATCGTCATCATCATTCGTAAAAGATAAAGTAAGTTTTCATCAAGAATAGAGATCGAAACAAAAGGCTGACTTCGGACAGCTGCTACGACCTCTATACAAAATGAAAAGATGCGTGGTCAGTGGCCAAGGCTCCGTATGTGAGTCCTCTAACCTCTGTCCAATTTTCAGAACCTAACTCGTATTCGTTTGACCGTGGCGACGGTTTAAGTGCGAGCAGGTCAGAATTTTTCAGCACGTCGTTACAAAGGCGTAGTGACTTTCGGAAGGCTATAAATCCTAAAACGTATATCGGATTTAGGCGAGGCCTAAACGAAAAGTCATATACTCGAAACGAACTATCTGAAAATCAATTTTTCAGAAGTCCAGGAGTCTGAACAGACCCCAAAAAACAGAAAACAAGTGCTCCGGTGGGTTTCTTGGTGCTTGATGCTTATCACGGTTCTCATCCTTGATGCGTGTAAGCTTCAAGTGTACAACTCTTTGATGTTTTAGCATCACTTTGACCAAGTTTCAACCATCTACACACAACTAAGAGTAAAAGCTATCATTCTACAAGTATTGAACATCAAAGTTGCCTCTTTATTGTAAAAACCTAATAAAGCTTCAACCTTTGTCCTTTTACACAAGTTTATGCATCTTCATCATATGAGATGATGAAGACTTGATCTTTATTATCACAACAATCACAAAAAGGTTCCAATTAAGTGAGATCTACAATAATAACTTAGATCTCAAGTATTAAGAAAACCCTAAGCTAGAAAGCTTGGATCTTTACAAGATTAAGAAAACCCTAAGCTAGAAAGCTTGGATCTTTACAAGATTAATGAGACCATAAGCTAGAAAGCTAAGATCTAGTAAAAGTAATGAGACCATAAGCTAAAAAGCTAAGATCTTTAACAAAATAATGAAACCCTAAGCTAGAAAGCTTGGATTTTTAATGTTCTTGAAGATCCTTAAAGCAAAAGACTAGATCTTCAAGTTACATGAAGATCATAAACACAAGTTTTGATCTTTATAACAAAATAAAGAAATCTGAAGCTAGAAAATCTAGATCTAACAAGTAAATGAAGATTTAAAGCTAGAAAGCTTGAATCTTTCATGTTCTTGAAGGATTCAAACCCAAGTTTGAATCTACAAGATATAACAAGATCAAAAAGTTAGATCCTTTAATGATGATGATGATGTCGACATTGAGAAGAGAAGAAGAAGAAGAAGAAGAAGAAGAAGAAGAAGAAAATTTTAAACTTACACTTTTTAGAGTGAGAAAGACTAGAGAGAGAATTAGAGAGTAAGTGTGTGTAATTTGTGAATGAGATCAAGTGTAAAATGGGTGAGGTTTGTGTGGTATTTATAGGGGGAATGGGGGTGGTGGCCATAGGTTTGGGGGGGACAAGGGGGGGGGGGCAACTTTTGTTTTTTGGTTAATGGTTGTCTAAAGTTGGTGCTTATGTTGGAATCCCATGCAACAATTGTGATTATGGTTAACAAAGATGCTAGTATGTTCCTTCTAATAAATGGGCATTTGTCTTACATTTATATGGGTCATAAACTTATTAAAATTGGGCTGATTAAATAGTCCATTAGCTAGAGTATGGTGGGCTTGAGTCCAACAAGGTAGAAAGTCCAACAAGACTAACTAGTGAGCATAAGTAAATTACTAAGCGTATTTAAGCAACCAATAACCCAAGTAATTGTTAAAATAACAATTAGTATTACGTAGTCATAATATTCCAATTATGAACAAAGTCAAACGTGTATCAAAATACATAGCTCGTTTTCAACGTTAAGTGACACTAACGGTCATAAAGCATTCGGGGATCAAGTTAAGTAACTAAGTACTTAATGGCACGTTGTATGGTATAAATGAAGGTAATTAATCATGAAATAAGATCCCAAAATATAATATAGCTCAGTATGCACAAATACGCAGTTTCGCAGAAAGTAACAAGCACAAAAATCAAGTCGAAAAAGTCGGGTCGTTACATTACCCACCTGTTAATGAAAATTTCGTCCCGAAATTTTAAGCTGAGGTAGACGGTAGAGTTGTGAAGAGGTGAGGATATTTCTGCATTATCTGATCCTCTTGCTCCCAAGTGAAATCGGGTCCTCGTTTAGCATTCCAACGAACTTGAACAATTGGAATCTTGTTGCGTTTCAAGATTTTGACCTCACGGTCCATAATTTCAACAGGTTCTTCCACGAAGTGGAGTTTGTCATCAATCGTAAGCTCCTCAAGTGGTATGACAAGTTCTGGTTCAGCAAGACATTTCTTCAGATTCGACAAGTGAAAAGTGGGATGAACTGCACTCAACTGAGTCGGAAGATCCAAACGGTAAGCGACGGGTCCAACACGCTCCAAGACTTCGAAAGGCCCAATATATCGCGGATTTAGCTTCCCACGCTTTCCGAAACGGATTACACCTTTCTAAGGTGCGACCTTCAACATCACTCGGTCACTTAATTGGAATTCGCGATCTTTACGCTTAAGATCGGCATAGCTCTTTGACGATCGCGGTCCGTCTTGAGCCTCGCTTGAATTTGGACAATCTTCTCGGTAGTTTCATGGACGAGTTCGGGTCCGGTGAGTTGCTTTTCACCTACTTCGGCCCAACAGATAGGAGAACGACATCTTCGGCCATACAAGGCTTCGAAAGGTGCGGCCTTAATGCCTGCATGATATCTATTGTTGTACGAGAATTCGGCTAGCGGCAAATGCTTCTCCCAAGCCTTTTCGAAATCAATTACACAAGCACGCAACATGTCCTCCAGGGTTTGAATCGTGCGTTCGCTCGGGTCGTCGGTTTGCGGGTGATACGCAGTACTCGTATCTAAACGTGTTCTCAAAGCTTCTTGTAAAGAACGCCAAAATTTAGAAGCGAAACGGGCGTCTCGGTATGAAATAATCGATAAAGGTACACCGTGTCAAGATACAACTTCCTTTATGTATAGTTGCGCGAGTTTCTCCATCGTATAAGTTTTCTTCATGGCTAGGAAGTGTGCAGATTTGGTAAGACGGTCAACGATAACCCAGATGGTATCATAACCGTCTACCGTCTTCGGTAGCTTCGTGATGAAGTCCATTGTTATTCCTTCCCACTTCCATTGCGGGATTTCGGGTTGCTGAAGTAATCCGGATGGCCTCTGATGTTCGGCTTTGATCTTAGAACAAGTTAAACACTTTCCGACGTAAGTCGCAACATCCTTCCTGAGGTTTGGCCACCAATATTGAACCTTGAGTGTGACGACCTGGGAATTTCTGACTAAATTTAAACTTAATCTTTATATGATTTCGATACGATAAGCAAAGTATGTAATGTTGAGTCTAGAAAATTTTGAAACGATGTTCATATATTCAATTAACTTCGACCATTTCTGACGATTCACGAACTATTACATATAAATAAATAATTACATATATATTTAAATATATAAATATATATAATACTTTGAAATATAGTTGATTTAATATATGATTTAAATTATAAAATAATATAAGAGATAATAAAATTTATTATATAAAATAAATATATATTGAAATGTCCCGTTCTTATTGATTAAAAACGTTCCATATTAATTGATTTCGTTGCGAGGTTTTGACCTCTATATGAGACGTTTTTCAAAGACTGCATTCATTTTAAAACAAACCATAACCTTTATTTCATAAATAAAGGTTTAAAAAGCTTTACGTAGATTATCAAATAATGATAATCTAAAATATCCTGTTTACACACGACCATTACATAATGGTTTACAATACAAATATGTTACATCGAAATCAGTTTCTTGAATGCAGTTTTTACACAATATCATTCAAACATGGACTCCAAATCTTGTCCTTATTTTAGTATGCAACAGCGGAAGCTCTTAGTATTCACCTGAGAATAAACATGCTTTAAACGTCAACAAAAATGTTGGTGAGTTATAGGTTTAACCTATATATATCAAATCGTAACAATAGACCACAAGATTTCATATTTCAATACACATCCCATACATAGAGATAAAAATCATTCATATGGTGAACACCTGGTAACCGACATTAACAAGATGCATATATAAGAATATCCCCATCATTCCGGGACACCCTTCGGATATGATATAAATTTCGAAGTACTAAAGCATCCGGTACTTTGGATGGGGCTTGTTGGGCCCGATAGATCTATCTTTAGGATTCGCGTCAATTAGGGTGTCTGTTCCCTAATTCTTAGATTACCAGACTTAATAAAAAGGGGCATATTCGATTTCGATAATTCAACCATAGAATGTAGTTTCACGTACTTGTGTCTATTTTGTAAATCATTTATAAAACCTGCATGTATTCTCATCCCAAAAATATTAGATTTTAAAAGTGGGACTATAACTCACTTTCACAGATTTTTACTTCGTCGGGAAGTAAGACTTGGCCACTGGTTGATTCACGAACCTATAACAATATATACATATATATCAAAGTATGTTCAAAATATATTTACAACACTTTTAATATATTTTGATGTTTTAAGTTTATTAAGTCAGCTGTCCTCGTTAGTAACCTACAACTAGTTGTCCACAGTTAGATGTACAGAAATAAATCGATAAATATTATCTTGAATCAATCCACGACCCAGTGTATACGTATCTCAGTATTGATCACAACTCAAACTATATATATTTTGGAATCAACCTCAACCCTGTATAGCTAACTCCAACATTCACATATAGAGTGTCTATGGTTGTTCCGAAATATATATAGATGTGTCGACATGATAGGTCGAAACATTGTATACGTGTCTATGGTATCTCAAGATTACATAATATACAATACAAGTTGATTAAGTTATGGTTGGAATAGATTTGTTACCAATTTTCACGTAGCTAAAATGAGAAAAATTATCCAATCTTGTTTTACCCATAACTTCTTCATTTTAAATCCGTTTTGAGTGAATAAAATTGCTATGGTTTCATATTGAACTCTATTTTATGAATCTAAACAGAAAAAGTACAGGTTTATAGTCGGAAAAATAAGTTACAAGTCGTTTTTATAAAGGTAGTCATTTCAGTCGAAAGAACGACGTCTAGATGACCATTTTAGAAAACATACTTCCACTTTGAGTTTAACCATAATTTTTGGATATAGTTTCATGTTCATAATAAAAATCATTTTCTCAGAATAACAACTTTTAAATCAAAGTTTATCATAGTTTTTAATTAACTAACCCAAAACAGCCCGCGGTGTTACTACGACGGCGTAAATCCGGTTTTACGGTGTTTTTCGTGTTTCCAGGTTTTAAATCATTAAGTTAGCATATCATATAGATATAGAACATGTATTTAGTTGATTTTAAAAGTCAAGTTAGAAGGATTAACTTTTGTTTGCGAACAAGTTTAGAATTAACTAAACTATGTTCTAGTGATTACAAGTTTAAACCTTCGAATAAGATAGCTTTATATGTATGAATCGAATGATGTTATGAACATCATTACTACCTTAAGTTCCTTGGATAAACCTACTGGAAAATAGAAAAATGGATCTAGCTTCAATGGATCCTTGGATGGCTCGAAGTTCTTGAAGCAGAATCATGACACGAAAACAAGTTCAAGTATGATCATCACTTGAAATAAGATTGTTATAGTTATAGAAATTGAACCAAAGTTTGAATATGATTATTACCTTGTATTAGAATGATAACCTACTGTAAGAAACAAAGATTTCTTGAGGTTGGATGATCACCTTACAAGATTGGAAGTGAGCTAGCAAACTTGAAAGTATTCTTGATTTTATGAAACTAGAACTTTTGGAATTTATGAAGAACACTTAGAACTTGAAGATAGAACTTGAGAGAGATCAATTAGATGAAGAAAATTGAAGAATTAAAGTGTTTGTAGGTGTTTTTGGTCGTTGGTGTATGGATTAGATATAAAGGATATGTAATTTTGTTTTCATGTAAATAAGTCATGAATGATTACTCATATTTTTGTAATTTTATGAGATATTTCATGCTAGTTGCCAAATGATGGTTGCCACATGTGTTAGGTGACTCACATGGGCTGCTAAGAGCTGATCATTGGAGTGTATATACCAATAGTACATACATCTAAAAGCTGTGTATTGTACGAGTACGAATACGAGTGCATACGAGTAGAATTGTTGATGAAACTGAACGAGGATGTAATTGTAAGCATTTTTGTTAAGTAGAAGTATTTTGATAAGTGTCTTGAAGTCTTTCAAAAGTGTATGAATACATATTAAAACACTACATGTATATACATTTTAACTGAGTCGTTAAGTCATCGTTAGTCGTTACATGTAAATGTTGTTTTGAAACCTTTAGGTTAACGATCTTGTTAAATGTTGTTAACCCAATGTTTATAATATCAAAAGAGATTTTAAATTATTATATTATCATAATATTATGATGTACGAATACCTCTTAATATGATATATATACATTAAATGTCGTTACAACGATAATCGTTACATATATGTCTCGTTTCAAAATCATTAAGTTAGTAGTCTTGTTTTTACATATGTAGTTCATTGTTAATATACTTAATGATATGTTTACTTATCATAATATCATGTTAACTATATATATAACCATATATATGTCATCATATAGTTTTTACAAGTTTTAACGTTCGTGAATCACCGGTCAACTTGGGTGGTCAATTGTCTATATGAAACCTATTTCAATTAATCAAGTCTTAACAAGTTTGATTGCTTAACATGTTGGAAACATTTAATCATGTAAATATCAATCTCAATTAATATATATAAACATGGAAAAGTTCGGGTCACTACAGTACCTACCCGTTAAATAAATTTCGTCCCGAAATTTTAAGCTGTTGAAGGTGTTGACGAATCTTCTGGAAATAGATGCGGGTATTTCTTCTTCATCTAATCTTCACGCTCCCAGGTGAACTCGGGTCCTCTACGAGCATTCCATCGAACCTTAACAATTGGTATCTTGTTTTGCTTAAGTCTTTTAACCTCACGATCCATTATTTCGACGGGTTCTTCGATGAATTGAAGTTTTTCGTTGATTTGGATTTCATCTAACAGAATAGTGAGATCTTCTTTAGCAAAACATTTCTTCAAATTCGAGACGTGGAAAGTGTTATGTACAGCCGCGAGTTGTTGAGGTAACTCAAGTCGGTAAGCTACTGGTCCGACACGATCAATAATCTTGAATGGTCCAATATACCTTGGATTTAATTTCCCTCGTTTACCAAATCGAACAATGCCTTTCCAAGGTGCAATTTTAAGCATGACCATCTCTCCAATTTCAAATTCTATATCTTTTCTTTTAATGTCAGCGTAGCTCTTTTGTCGACTTTGGGCGGTTTTCAACCGTTGTTGAATTTGGATGATCTTCTCGGTAGTTTCTTGTATAATCTCCGGACCCGTAATCTGTCTATCCCCCACTTCACTCCAACAAATCGGAGACCTGCACTTTCTACCATAAAGTGCTTCAAACGGCGCCATCTCAATGCTTGAATGGTAGCTGTTGTTGTAGGAAAATTCTGCTAACGGTAGATGTCGATCCCAACTGTTTCCGAAATCAATAACACATGCTCGTAGCATGTCTTCAAGCGTTTGTATCATCCTTTCACTCTGCCCATCAGTTTGTGGATGATAGGCAGTACTCATGTCTAGACGAGTTCCTAATGCTTGCTGTAATGTCTGCCAGAATCTTGAAATAAATTTGCCATCCCTATCAGAGATAATAGAGATTGGTATTCCATGTCTGGAGACGACTTCCTTCAAATACAGTCGTGCTAACTTCTCTATCTTGTCATCTTCTCTTATTGGCAGGAAGTGTGCTGATTTGGTGAGACGATCAACTATTACCCAAATAGTATCAAAACCACTTGCAGTCCTTGGCAATTTAGTGATGAAATCCATGGTAATGTTTTCCCATTTCCATTCCGGGATTTCGGGTTGTTGAAGTAGACCTGATGGTTTCTGATGCTCAGCTTTAACCTTAGAACACGTCAAACATTCTCCCACGTATTTAGCAACATCGGCTTTCATACCCGGCCACCAAAAATGTTTCTTGAGATCCTTGTACATCTTCCCCGTTCCAGGATGTATTGAGTATCTGGTTTTATGAGCTTCTCTAAGTACCATTTCTCTCATATCTCCAAATTTTGGTACCCAAATCCTTTCAGCCTTATACCGAGTTCCGTCTTCCCGAATATTAAGATGCTTCTCCGATCCTTTGGGTATTTCATCCTTTAAATTTCCCTCTTTTAAAACTCCTTGTTGCGCCTCCTTTATTTGAGTAGTAAAGTTATTATGAATCATTATATTCATAGATTTTACTCGAATGAGTTCTCTGTCCTTCCTGCTCAAGGCATCGGCTACCACATTTGCCTTCCCCGGGTGGTAACGAATCTCAAAGTCGTAATCATTCAATAATTCAATCCACCTACGCTGCCTCATATTAAGTTGTTTCTGATTAAATATGTGTTGAAGACTTTTGTGGTCGGTATATATAATACTTTTGACCCCATATAAGTAGTGCCTCCAAGTCTTTAATGCAAAAACAACCGCGCCTAATTCCAAATCATGCGTCGTATAATTTTGTTCGTGAATCTTTAATTGTCTAGACGCATAAGCAATCACCTTCGTTCGTTGCATTAATACACAACCGAGACCTTGCTTTGATGCGTCACAATAAATCACAAAATCATCATTCCCTTCAGGCAATGACAATATAGGTACCGTAGTTAGCTTTTTCTTCAATAAATGAAACGCTTTCTCTTGTTCATCATTCCATTCAAATTTCTTCCCTTTATGCGTTAATGCAGTCAAGGGTTTTGCTATTCTGGAAAAGTCTTGGATGAACCTTCTGTAGTAACCAGCTAGTCCTAAAAACTGGCGTATGTGTTTCGGAGTTTTCGGGGTTTCCCACTTTTCAAAAGTTTCTATCTTTGCCGGATCCACCTTAATACCTTCTTTGTTCACTATGTGACCGAGGAATTGAACTTCTTCCAACCAAAATGCACACTTTGAAAACTTAGCGTACAATTCTTCCTTCCTCAATACTTCTAACACCTTTCTCAAATGTTCACCGTGTGCTTGGTCATTCTTTGAGTAAATAAGTATGTCATCAATGAAAACAATGACAAACTTGTCAAGGTATGGTCCACACACTCGGTTCATAAGGTCCATGAACACAGCTGGTGCATTAGTTAAACCAAACGGCATGACCATAAACTCGTAATGACCGTAACGTGTTCTGAAAGCAGTCTTTGGAATATCATCTTCTTTCACCCGCATTTGATGATACCCGGAACGTAAGTCAATCTTTGAATAAATAGACGAGCCTTGTAGTTGATCAAATAAGTCGTCGATTCTCGGTAGTGGGTAGCGGTTCTTGATGGTAAGTTTGTTCAACTCTCGGTAGTCGATACACAACCTGAATGTACCATCTTTCTTCTTGACAAACAAAACAGGAGCTCCCCACGGTGATGTGCTTAATCGAATGAAACCACGCTCTAAAAGTTCTTGTAATTGGCTTTGCAGTTCTTTCATCTCGCTGGGTGCGAGTCTGTAAGGAGCACGAGCTATTGGTGCAGCTCCTGGTACAAGATCTATTTGAAATTCAACGGATCGATGTGGGGGTAATCCTGGTAATTCTTTCGGAAATACATCAGGAAATTCTTTTGCAATGGGAACATCATTGATGCTCTTTTCTTCAGTTTGTACTTTCTCGACGTGTGCTAGAACAGCATAGCAACCTTTTCTTATTAGTTTTTGTGCCTTCAAATTACTAATAAGATGTAGCTTCGTGTTGCCCTTTTCTCCGTACACCATTAAGGGTTTTCCTTTTTCTCGTATAATGCGAATTGCATTTTTGTAACAAACGATCTCTGCTTTCACTTCTTTCAACCAGTCCATACCGATTATCACATCAAAACTCCCTAACTCTACTGGTATCAAATCAATCTTAAATGTTTCGCTAACCAGTTTAATTTCTCGATTCCGACATATATTATCTGCTGAAATTAATTTACCATTTGCTAATTCGAGTAAAAATTTACTATCCAAAGGCGTCAATGGACAACTTAATTTAGCACAAAAATCTCTACTCATATAGCTTCTATCCGCACCCGAATCAAATAAAACGTAAGCAGATTTATTGTCAATAAGAAACGTACCCGTAACAAGCTCCGGGTCTTCCTGTGCCTCTGCCGCATTAATATTGAAAACTCTTTCGCGGCCTTGTCCATTCGTGTTCTCCTGGTTCGGGCAATTTCTAATAATGTGGCCCGGTTTTCCACATTTATAACAAACTACATTGGCGTAACTTGCTCCGACACTACTTGCTCCGCCATTACTCGTTCTGACACCATTTGTTCCTTTTGTTCTATTAACCCCTGGTCCGTAAACCTCACACTTCGCCGCGCTATGACCATTTCTTTTACACTTGTTGCAAAATTTGGTGCAGAACCCCGAGTGATACTTTTCACACCTTTGGCATAGCTGCTTCTGATTGTTGTTGTTGTTGCGGTTATTATTGTTGTTGGGATGATTGTTGTAGTTGTTGTTGTTGTTGTTGTTGTTGTTGTTGGGCCGTTTGTTGTAGTTGCGATTGATGTTGCGATTGTTGGGATAATTGTTGCGATTATTGTTGTAATTGCTGTTGTTGTTGTATTGGTGATTCTTATCACCATTTTCCTCCCACTTTCTTTTGACTTGCTTCACATTGGCCTCTTCAGCAGTCTGTTCTTTAATTCTTTCTTCAATCTGGTTCACTAGTTTGTGAGCCATTCTACATGCCTGTTGTATGGAGGCGGGCTCGTGTGAACTTATATCTTCTTGGATTCTTTCCGGTAATCCTTTCACAAACGCGTCGATCTTCTCTTCCTCATCTTCGAATGCTCCCGGACACAATAGGCACAATTCTGTGAATCATCTTTCGTACGTGGTAATATCAAATCCTTGGGTTCGTAACCCTCTAAGTTCTGTCTTGAGCTTATTGACCTCGGTTCTGGGACGGTACTTCTCGTTCATCAAATGCTTGAATGCTGACCACGGTAGTGCGTACGCATCGTCTTGTCCCACTTGTTCTAGATAGGTATTCCACCATGTTAACGCAGAACCTGTGAAGGTATGCGTAGCGTACTTCACTTTGTCCTCTTCAGTACACTTACTTATGGCAAACACCGATTCGACCTTCTCGGTCCACCGTTTCAATCCGATCGGTCCTTCGGTTCCATCAAATTCCAAAGGTTTGCAGGCAGTGAATTCTTTGTAGGTGCATCCTACACGATTTCCTGTACTGCCAGATCCAAGGTTATTGTTGGTATGTAGCGCAGCCTGTACCGCGGCTATGTTTGAAGCTAGAAAAGTACGGAATTCCTCTTCATTCATATTCACGGTGTGTCGAGTAGTCGGTGCCATTTCCTTCAAAATAGTCAAATGGAACAAGTTAATCATACAGAATATTAAGAGTAGTTAATAGTATTTCGTAGCATAATATGAACTCATTTATAAAAGCTTTTTCTTCATATTAGCATTTTATAAGTTTAAATTCGGGTAGTACCTACCCGTTAAGTTCATACTTAGTAGCTAATATACAATTCAACTACTACAATTCTATATGAAAAACTGATTGTAATAATATTTCACGTTCAAACTTTTATACAATATTTTACAAACTTACAATACCGCTTATTTTACATAAAGCATGAAATATAGCACACAATAACTTTGATACAAGATAGTTGTGAAGATAATTCTAGCTAGTACACAAGTCGTTCAACAAAGGCAATAAAGACACGTAATTTTCATACGTCCAGAAACAAGTCATGCATTCTGGTTTTACTAGGACTACTTCCCATCCTTGGTCTTGTGGAACATAACCGTTATGGCCGTTGATAAGACAGCGTGTTGTAACGTCGTCAAAGGGACGAGGGTTACGTAATGACCAACAGTCTCGTAATAACCTAAAAACCTCATTTCTTATCCCAATTACCGACTCCGTTACTTGTGGGAACGTTTTGTTTAATAGTTGTAGCCCAATGTTCTTGTTCTCACTTTGGTGAGAAGCGAACATTACTAACCCGTAAATATAACATGCTTCTTTATGTTGCATGTTAGCCGCTTTTTCTAAATCACGAAGTCCTATATTCGGATATACTGAGTCAAAATAATTTCTTAACCCGTTGCGTAAAATAGCATTTGGGTTCCCCGCAATATATGCGTCAAAGTAAACACATCGTAACTTATGGATTTCCCAATGTGATATCCCCCATCTTCCGAACGAAAGCCTTTTATAAACCAAGGCATTCTTGGAACGTTCTTCGAATGTCTTACAAACTGATCTCGCCTTAAATAGTTGTGCCGAGGAATTCTGACCGACTCTAGGCAAGATTTCATCAATCATGTCTCCGGGTAGGTCTCTTAAAATATTGGGTTGTCTATCCATTTTGTGTTTTTATACTGTACAATAGACAAGAGTTAGATTCATAAAAAAAAATACTTATTAATACAAGCAATTTTTACATATATCATAAACCATAAGCACACTATATTACATATATTACACCACACGAATATAACTATCTTATTCTGACTCGCTCGTTTCTTCTTGTTCGGTTTTGGTTCGTTTTGCCAAGTTTCTAGGGATATATGATGTTCCCCTAATACGAGCCGTCGTTGTCCACATTGGTTTAGAAAAACCTGGTGGTTTAGAGGTTCCCGGGTCATTGTTACAATTTAAGGACTTCGGGGGTTGACGATACATATAAAGTTCATCGGGGTTGGAATTAAATTTCTCTATTTTTATGCCCTTTCCCTTATTATTTTCTTTTGCCTTTTTAAATTCAGTTGGGGTAATTTCTATAACATCATCGGAATTTTCGTCGGAATCCGATTCATCGGAGAATTGGTAATCCTCCCAATATTTTGCTTCCTTGGCGGAAACACCATTGACCATAATTAACCTTGGTCGGTTGGTTGAGGATTCTCTTTTACTTAACCGTTTTATTATTTCCCCCACCGGTTCTATTTCTTCTTCCGGTTCCTCCTCTTCCGGTTCTGATTCTTCTTCCGGTTCCGATTCTTCTTCTGGTTCCTCTTCGGGAATTTGTGAATCAGTCCACGAATCATTCCAATTTACATTTGACTCTTCATTATTATTAGGTGAGTCAATGGGACTTGTTCTAGAGGTAGACATCTATCACATAATATCAAACGCGTTAAGAGATTAATATATCACATAATATTCACATGTTAAAAATATATAGTTTCCAACAAAATTTGTTAAGCAATCATTTTTCAAGTAAACACGGTCGAAGTCCAGACTCACTAATGCATCCTAACAAACTCGATAAGACACACTAATGCAAAATTATGGTTCTCTAAGACCAACGCTCGGATACCAACTGAAATGTCCCGTTCTTATTGATTAAAAACGTTCCATATTAATTGATTTCGTTGCGAGGTTTTGACCTCTATATGAGACGTTTTTCAAAGACTGCATTCATTTTAAAACAAACCATAACCTTTATTTCATAAATAAAGGTTTAAAAAGCTTTACGTAGATTATCAAATAATGATAATCTAAAATATCCTGTTTACACACGACCATTACATAATGGTTTACAATACAAATATGTTACATCGAAATCAGTTTCTTGAATGCAGTTTTTACACAATATCATTCAAACATGGACTCCAAATCTTGTCCTTATTTTAGTATGCAACAGCGGAAGCTCTTAGTATTCACCTGAGAATAAACATGCTTTAAACGTCAACAAAAATGTTGGTGAGTTATAGGTTTAACCTATATATATCAAATCGTAACAATAGACCACAAGATTTCATATTTCAATACACATCCCATACATAGAGATAAAAATCATTCATATGGTGAACACCTGGTAACCGACATTAACAAGATGCATATATAAGAATATCCCCATCATTCCGGGACACCCTTCGGATATGATATAAATTTCGAAGTACTAAAGCATCTGGTACTTTGGATGGGGCTTGTTGGGCCCGATAGATCTATCTTTAGGATTCGCGTCAATTAGGGTGTCTGTTCCCTAATTCTTAGATTACCAGACTTAATAAAAAGGGGCATATTCGATTTCGATAATTCAACCATAGAATGTAGTTTCACGTACTTGTGTCTATTTTGTAAATCATTTATAAAACCTGCATGTATTCTCATCCCAAAAATATTAGATTTTAAAAGTGGGACTATAACTCACTTTCACAGATTTTTACTTCGTCGGGAAGTAAGACTTGGCCACTGGTTGATTCACGAACCTATAACAATATATACATATATATCAAAGTATGTTCAAAATATATTTACAACACTTTTAATATATTTTGATGTTTTAAGTTTATTAAGTCAGCTGTCCTCGTTAGTAACCTACAACTAGTTGTCCACAGTTAGATGTACAGAAATAAATCGATAAATATTATCTTGAATCAATCCACGACCCAGTGTATACGTATCTCAGTATTGATCACAACTCAAACTATATATATTTTGGAATCAACCTCAACCCTGTATAGCTAACTCCAACATTCACATATAGAGTGTCTATGGTTGTTCCGAAATATATATAGATGTGTCGACATGATAGGTCGAAACATTGTATACATGTCTCTGGTATCTCAAGATTACATAATATACAATACAAGTTGATTAAGTTATGGTTGGAATAGATTTGTTACCAATTTTCACGTAGCTAAAATGAGAAAAATTATCCAATCTTGTTTTACCCATAACTTCTTCATTTTAAATCCGTTTTGAGTGAATCAAATTGCTATGGTTTCATATTGAACTCTATTTTATGAATCTAAACAGAAAAAGTACAGGTTTATAGTCGGAAAAATAAGTTACAAGTCGTTTTTGTAAAGGTAGTCATTTCAGTCGAAAGAACGACGTCTAGATGACCATTTTAGAAAACATACTTCCACTTTGAGTTTAACCATAATTTTTGGATATAGTTTCATGTTCATAATAAAAATCATTTTCTCAGAATAACAACTTTTAAATCAAAGTTTATCATAGTTTTTAATTAACTAACCCAAAACAGCCCGCGGTGTTACTACGACGGCGTAAATCCGGTTTTACGGTGTTTTTCGTGTTTCCAGGTTTTAAATCATTAAGTTAGCATATCATATAGATATAGAACATGTATTTAGTTGATTTTAAAAGTCAAGTTAGAAGGATTAACTTTTGTTTGCGAACAAGTTTAGAATTAACTAAACTATGTTCTAGTGATTACAAGTTTAAACCTTCGAATAAGATAGCTTTATATGTATGAATCGAATGATGTTATGAACATCATTACTACCTTAAGTTCCTTGGATAAACCTACTGGAAAATAGAAAAATGGATCTAGCTTCAATGGATCCTTGGATGGCTCGAAGTTCTTGAAGCAGAATCATGACACGAAAACAAGTTCAAGTAAGATCATCACTTGAAATAAGATTGTTATAGTTATAGAAATTGAACCAAAGTTTGAATATGATTATTACCTTGTATTAGAATAATAACCTACTGTAAGAAACAAAGATTTCTTGAGGTTGGATGATCACCTTACAAGATTGGAAGTGAGCTAGCAAACTTGAAAGTATTCTTGATTTTATGAAACTAGAACTTTTGGAATTTATGAAGAACACTTAGAACTTGAAGATAGAACTTGAGAGAGATCAATTAGATGAAGAAAATTGAAGAATGAAAGTGTTTGTAGGTGTTTTTGGTCGTTGGTGTATGGATTAGATATAAAGGATATGTAATTTTGTTTTCATGTAAATAAGTCATGAATGATTACTCATATTTTTGTAATTTTATGAGATATTTCATGCTAGTTGCCAAATGATGGTTCCCACATGTGTTAGGTGACTCACATGGGCTGCTAAGAGCTGATCATTGGAGTGTATATACCAATAGTACATACATCTAAAAGCTGTGTATTGTACGAGTACAAATACGGGTGCATACGAGTAGAATTGTTGATGAAACTGAACGAGGATGTAATTGTAAGCATTTTTGTTAAGTAGAAGTATTTTGATAAGTATCTTGAAGTCTTTCAAAAGTGTATGAATACATATTAAAACACTACATGTATATACATTTTAACTGAGTCGTTAAGTCATCGTTAGTCGTTACATGTAAATGTTGTTTTGAAACCTTTAGGTTAACGATCTTGTTAAATGTTGTTAACCCAATGTTTATAATATCAAAAGAGATTTTAAATTATTATATTATCATGATATTATGATGTACGAATACCTCTTAATATGATATATATACATTAAATGTCGTTACAACGATAATCGTTACATATATGTCTCGTTTCAAAATCATTAAGTTAGTAGTCTTGTTTTTACATATGTAGTTCATTGTTAATATACTTAATGATATGTTTACTTATCATAATATCATGTTAACTATATATATAACCATATATATGTCATCATATAGTTTTTACAAGTTTTAACGTTCGTGAATCACCGGTCAACTTGGGTGGTCAATTGTCTATATGAAACCTATTTCAATTAATCAAGTCTTAACAAGTTTGATTGCTTAACATGTTGGAAACATTTAATCATGTAAATATCAATCTCAATTAATATATATAAACATGGAAAAGTTCGGGTCACTACATATATATATATATATACACATAAAAAGTATATTAAATATATTTTGTGATTTCGAAGTTATTTAGTAAACAACGGTAACGCTCAATTGTAATTCGATTAATAGTAAACGAGTTAAAAAGGAACTTATGTGATTTTAAAATAAACGGTGATCCGAAAATGAGTCCTATTAATTTTAGGCTTACTAAAAATGTATTTAGGATCTAGTTATTAAATTTTAACACTTTTATATTTTTAACCAGAATCGAGCGGGACAATTGATGTAATTTTTATTTAATAAGTTAATGATCAATTTTACACCATAATTACTGAATTAAATAAAGATGTTCAATTTAAAATATGGAATTTTTCTGAAGAACTTTTATCTGCCATTGACTATTAACGGAACACAAATTCCGGTCTGTAAACGATGACGGCTAACTTATTATAAGTTTATATTTTAAACAATGTTATAAATATAAATATTATTATATTATTATTATCATTCGATTATTATATGTTTACAATTGATATAGTTATTAGTCTAACTTTATGGTGTCCATATCTATCTATCATATTCTATTTATATATATTTTTGATACGTTCATTGCATGAATAATTCCACCCACTTGCAAATTGTTGCTTTTCATTTTGTTTCAACATCCAACCATTCCCTTAAATTATGGTACCCGTGAATTGATTAAACATAAAGATTGAATTGATTGGTGTTTGTTACTGTTTCCTTTTAGAATTTAATTCCCAACTGCATATTGTATAGATATATATACATAACACTTATAGATACATAGAGATAAAGTTGAGCATATAATCACACACCACCTCTTCTTCTACCTTACCACCTTCGTCAACCTCACGGCTAACATCAACCATTCCCATCTTCTTCTTCGTAGACAACCCATCACCTCATCACCACCTTCAAAACGTCATCACTTAATCACCATCTCGCCACTTTTTTTATGACAACAAACCTCCACTATTCCATCACCATTACAACCGCAAATCCACCCAAGTAACAACCTTCACCTGCTTGCTACTGTTTTCGGATAAAACCAAACCCAGAAGACGTTGATTGTTCGACAAATTGCTGCAGCCATATATCTCTATATGTAGTTAATCGACCCAACCCACGATCACACAAACACGCTTTTCTATTGCACCACCGACGGCAGCCAAAATGTTATTATTGCTATTTACTGTTGAGCTCACGAACCATCATCCACCATCGAACTACCTACAGTATCTTCTTCCTGTTTCTTGTTCTTCATATCATCCAAAAACCACCACCCCTAATGGTTACTCATATATTTTTATTTTTGTTGTTGCATATTCAAACACTAACATAAAACATTCATACCTGCTGTTAATTTTTTTTCTTTGCTTTCCTTTTCTGTCTCAATCGACACCCAAATAGCACTACCATCGATCACTTTACAACAACCTTACTACAATTTCTGCATCACCATTACTATTCAGCCTACGAAATCAGCTCGAATATCCTTCTGTTGTACTGCAAAACGAAACCCAAAACACCACCGCAATCCTATGTAATCTGATGCAGTTTATTTTCGTTACTTTTGTTTTTGCAACCGTCGGCAAACCATCTTCAAACATTACCATTTTCATAAATCCAACAATTACCATCGAACCCTACTGTTTTCCCTACTTACTATACGATGCCTATTTTTTTTCTTTTCTGTACCAATCAATGAAAAAGGGCAGCCAAAGTTAAAGTGGCTTTATAGTTGTAATCAACTTCACCCATTTGATAAAGTGGTAGGGTTGCTATGGGATATGCTCGACATATTTTTTTTTAAACCAGCGAATTATACCGAAAAACTTTAAGGTTATTGGGATTAAATACTTGTTGGACTTGTTTAATATTTTTGGGTTACTCTTGGACCATAGAAAAGCCCAATCCTTTTATGTTTAAACCGAAAATACTGCAGCCGTTTTATGTTACACCGATGGTGGAATAATACTTGGTGATAAGTAATGAAGATTATGAAATGGTGATGATTGGAATATGATGATAAAGATGACGGATACGATGAAGCAAACCCAATTTTTTTTCTTTCTTTTCAATCACTATAACTATGGTGGCGACAAATAAAGTGGTACATAAAATCATGAAAATGATACTGATGATGATGAACAATGATAACGATTATAATGATGATCATAATGAGATGAATGATGTTGAAAGATGATGATAATCATGAAAATTAATGGTGATAAGATGATACACCATGAAGAAGAAAAAGGGAAAGCAGGATTATATGGGTTAAATAAATTTAATATGGAAATTAAAAATAGGAAAACGAATTAGCTCAGATGGTTCATGGTGTTGTGTTTAATTGAAAGGTCTCGGGTTCAAGTTTGGGCAGTGGCGTTCTATTTTTAAAGCTCCTTTCTACAAATGATGAAAATGAATGTTTATGATAAACTAATGAACCCAACCTTTGGTTGACACTTGAAAGCATGTTTATTCTCAGGTTTGAAAGAAATATTCCACTGTGCATTTGCTCATTTTAGAGATATCACTTGGAGTCATACAGGACATATTTCAAAAGACGTTGCATTCGAGTCATTGAATTCATCAAGATTAATATTAAGTCATTCATAGTTTGGATATAATATGAAAAGATATGCATATCTGTCAACTTTCGATGTATTGGAAGTTTGTCTTTTAAAAACGAATGCAATGTTTGTAAAATGTATCATATAGAGGTCAAATACCTCGCGATGTAATTATATGTTATTGTATTCATCCTTATGGATTAGGACGGGTCGTCTCATGTGGTATCAGAGCGGTGGTCTTAGTGAACAAGGTCTTGCATTAGTGTGTCTAACTGATAGTCGTTAGGATGCATTAGTGAGTCTGGACTTGGACCGTGTCTGCATGTCAAAAGTTTTGCTTATCATTTTTGTCGGAAATCATCTGCTTATTATCTTTAGGAAATTACCTGCTCATTATTCTTAGTCTAGACACGTTTTACTGCATTGACTGCATGAATAGTATATAGACAAAATTCATATCTTAGCGTATACGACAATTCATATCTTAGCGTATCTGTTACTGTAGACCTTGCCTGATATCTCTCGTAAATTTCTCCGTAATTTAAGGGATCCTGGTACTATATATATCTATGCATATTATGCATTGAGAATACATCCAACTATCAATTGCTGTCACTAAACTCTTCATACAAAAAAAAAAAAAATCTTTTCTGTGATCGCATAAGATGGCCTCTACGAATCGACCACGTTCCTCTGACTCCGAAGATAGCGTGACAGGAGCACACCAACGAATCAACTACCATGATTACTGGATAAAATGGGGGTGGGTTCGCGACATACTCACCCTATGGAGAAGGGAAGAAGGTACTCCATATCATGAACCGAATCTACCACCTAACCTTGGAGTACTCGACCCGCTCACCGGCGAACCTGTTCGCAACACCGTTTATACCCTTTTTGCAAGAATTTTTCGTCTTAAGACTACCATTAACGGAACTAGAGAAGATATCGGACCTCTACCTCACACCGATAACCAACCAGGGTTAGTAGAATAAGTTAAAGAACTCCGAGCTCGAGTGTTAACTTTAGAGAGCACGGTACACAATTTGCAAGCACCTGTGATATCACCAATACCAGTAACATCACCAGCCTCAGCACTAACAGTACTAGTACCACCAACAACAACATCCGCGTCACCAGCTTCGACATCTCATTCTGTACCTCGAGTATAATCATCGTTCTACATGACGTTCTACATCATTTATATTCGTTCGACATAGCGATTATGTAATCTCTAATGTTTTAGAGATTATATATTCTTGTTCTAACGGTAAATCAAATGAGTTTAATATCATATTGACTCATTAAATCCATGATTACATCTGAAAAAAATATATAGGTATATATATTTTTTCATAAAGATTGTAATTAAAAATTCTTTCGTACAACTGTTAATGGTGAAAATATTTTAACGGGTAGGTAATACCCGAGGAATATTTAGATTTCACATTAATAAGTACACTGTACATTCTTTCAAATCTAATTCAACAGTCATTTACTATCCTATTTACAACCACCGATATACGTATCCGTTCACCGCAGAATAACCATTTTCATTCAATTTCATATTTAGATTTTGATCTATCAGAATCCAACAAGTGGCATAATGAAGAAAACATTGGACAAAATAAAAATTATTAGAAACAAACAAATTAACTATGAGTAATGCTGTTAAGAATCCACGCTAACAAAATCCTAGCTAACTGTTCCTAGCTAACTTATTACATTTTATTTATCGCAATTTATTTATCGCAATTTATATTCTCGCAATTTTATTTATCTTCATTTAATTTCTGTTATTTATTTTAAGCACTTTAAGTATCGGGACACGTATACAAGGTTTTGACATATCATATCGACGCATCTATATATATTATTTGGAATAACCATAGACACTCTATATGCAGTAATGCTGGAGTTAGCTATACAGGGTTGAGGTTGATTCTACAATAATATATATACTTTAAGTTGTGATCGAGTCTGAGACATGTACACGGGTCACGATACGTATTAATTAATTCAAATATTATATATTAAACTATATATGAATTATTGGACTGTACTGTGGACTATCGACTGTGGACTAATAACATTGGACAATTAAAATGAATTAAAATATTGATTATAATATATGAAACTAAACATCTCTTCAAGTTTGCCACTTGATTTCATCTTAAACCTCATTTGTATCTTGACGATTACAATCTGCGTTCAAAACCTTTCATGACTCTTGAAAACACCTCAATCGAGAGGATGATCCAATCACACGATACCTACGAAAGGAAGAACTTATGCATATGGGCATGCACCTGAAAAAAAAAAACTTTTGGAAGTTAAGTAGAAGTATAAAATGAACTTATAATTCCTTGGGTTATTACCAAAAATAACTTTGCAACCTCCTTCCAAATTAGCCAAATTTGTCACAGCTCCAGCAAGTCAACTTCGAATTTTCAGTCGGACTAGCCTTACTATAACCTTGATATATATGTGTGCTCTTTTATTGTTACCGGGGAACCTTTTATATTCTACCATATTACCAGCAGATGTACCAGCAACCTCGTCACTCCTTGGTTTAAATCTCTCCGAAAAATCACTAAATTTATCTATTGAAGTCTCATCATGTACTCATCCGCATCTTGTAACAAGAATTGCCATACCAATTACCGGGAATTAGCAAATCTGTATTGTGAGTCTCGCAACGTTTCCACATCAACAGTTATATGTATCCATATAACATTTATATCTTAGAACTACGATCTTCCATTCTGAAATTCTGAAAAGCACCCCGTCTGCGAATTAATACTCAAAATTTTGAAAAGTTGAATGAAGCAACAAAAAATGTAAATGACCTCAACAGCAAAAGTTGATGATAAAGAATTGTATGTTGGCAAAGCTCAGAAAAAGTTTGAAACTGAAAAACTGATTGAGCAAACTACGAGGGAGTCTCTGAACAAATCACAAGGACTAAACTTGTACATTGAGAATCTTGATGATTCTGTTTCTGATGAAATCTTTAGCGAATACCTTGCTTCTGACTCCAAATTCTTGCGGACAAATTTTCTTCACCATTCTTCGATATTAGAAATTCCAAGATATAATCATATCTTTCATTATAAATATCCTCCATATTTCTGAAGATATTTTCATAACTATTCTTATCTGAAATCATTAATCTCTTCGTGCTATCAGTGTTACATCATATAGAAAAGTGTTACATCATATAGAAACTGTTAGTTTCTATATTCTGTAAACTTTCGAGCTTAAAATATGAATGTTATTGAAGTAATGTTGGGAACTGATGCATGAGTTAGTATAATATAATGACACTTGATCAACGTGATTATATTACAGTAAGTCATGCTGAGTTTCTAAATGGAGTGTGATGATTCACAGATCATAACGTCATCATGTGCTATGTTACACGACTCTTACATTATACTAAATCTCTAAACAAAATCAAGAAGATATTTTCTTGATAATTTCATCTTTTCCAGTGACTTCTGATAATTTGGCAAATGTTTTGGAAATATGAACTGAAGTATAAAAGTTGAGAGTTGTGGGAATAATGGAACGGAAGAAGTTCATTTATAGTGGAAATAACAGACAAAGCAATCGAGACAGATGATCGCATTTAATTAAAGAAATCTTAATTTCCATAAATTCCAAAGAATCAGATCTTATAGATTTCCAAGATTTTCTTTTAAATCTCTTGAATTCCGGAATTCAAACATGACTACGTCAAAAGTTAAGACGAGCCTCTATTTTTTATTGCACTATTTTGTGATAGCTTCACTCGTACTCTTCAAGAAATCAAATTGTTTTATCCATAATACTCCATGATGATAAAACTCTGACTTCTAGCTCGTATGCGTCATGAAAACATATTTATTGTCTGCCATGACCATCCTAATCAAATTTCGGGACCAAATTTCTTTAACGGGTAGGTACTATGACGACCCGGGAATTTCCGACTAAATTTAAACTTAATCTTTATATGATTTCGATACGATAAGCAAAGTATGTAATGTTGAGTCTAGAAAATTTTGAAACGATGTTCATATATTCAATTAACTTCGACCATTTCCGACGATTCACGAACTATTACATATATATTTAAATATATAAATATATATAATACTTTGAAATATAGTTGATTTAATATATGATTTAAATTATAAAATAATATAAGAGATAATAAAATTTATTATATAAAATAAATATATATATACACACATAAAAAGTATATTAAATATATTTTGTGATTTCGAAGTTATTTAGTAAACAACGGTAACGCTCAATTGTAATTCGATTAATAGTAAACGAGTTAAAAAGGAACTTATGTGATTTTAAAATAAACGGTGATCCGAAAATGAGTCCTATAAATTTTAGGCTTACTAAAAATGTATTTAGGATCTAGTTATTAAATTTTAACACTTTTATATTTTTAACCAGAATCGAGCGGGACAATTGATGTAATTTTTATTTAATAAGTTAATGATCAATTTTACACCATAATTACTGAATTAAATAAAGATGTTCAATTTAAAATATGGAATTTTTCTGAAGAACTTTTATCTGCCACTGACTATTAACGGAACACGAATTCCGGTCTGTAAACGATGACGGCTAACTTATTATAAGTTTATATTTTAAACAATGTTATAAATATAAATATTATTATAGTATTATTATCATTGGATTATTATATGTTTACAATTGATATAGTTATTAGTCTAACTTTATGGTGTCCATATCTATCTATCATATTCTATTTATATATATTTTTGATACGTTCATTGCATGAATAATTCCACCCACTTGCAAATTGTTGCTTTTCATTTTGTTTCAACATCCAACCGTTCCTTTAAATTATGGTACCCGTGAATTGATTAAACATAAAGATTGAATTGATTGGTGTTTATTACTGTTTCCTTTTAGAATTTAATTCCCAACTACATATTGTATAGATATATATACATAACACTTATAGATACATAGAGATAAACTTGAGCATATAATCACACACTACCTCTTCTTCTACCTTACCACCTTCGTCTACCTCACGGCTAACATCAACCATTCCCATCTTCTTCTTCGTAGACAACCCATCACCTCATCACCACCTTCAAAACGTCATCACTTAATCACCATCTCGCCACTTTTTTTATGACATCACAACCGCCACTATTCCATCACCATTACAACCGCAAATCCACACAAGTAACAACCTTCACTTGCTTGCTACTGTTTTCGGATAAAACCAAACCCAGAAGACCTTGATTGTTCGACAAATTGCTGCAGCCATATATCTCTATATGTAGTTAATCGACCCAACCCACGATCACACAAACAAACTTTTCTATTGCACCACCAACGGCAGCCACAATGTTATTATTGCTATTTACTGTTGAGCTCACGAACCATCATCCACCATCGAACTACCTACAGTATCTTCTTCCTGTTTCTTGTTCTTCATATCATCCGAAAACCACCACCCCTAACGGTTACTCATATATTTTTATTTTTGTTGTTGCATATTCAAACACTAACATAAAACATTCATACCTGCAGTTAATTTTGTTTTTTTGCTTTCCTTTTCTGTCTCAATCGACACCCAAATAGCACCACCATCGATCACCTTACAACAACCTTACTACAATTTCTGCATCACCATTACTATTCAGCCTATGAAATCAGCTCGAATATCCTTCTGTTGTACTGCAAAATGAAACCCAAAACACTACTGCAATCCTATGTAATCTGATGCAGTTTATTTTCGTTACTTTTATTTTTGCAACCGTCGGTTAACCATCTTCAAACATTACCATTTTCATAAATCCAACAATTACCATCGAACCCTACTATTTTCCCTACTTACGATACGATGCCTATTTTTTTTTCTTTTCTGTACCAATCAATAAAAAAGGGCAGCCAAAGTTAAAGTGGTTTTATAGCTGTAATCAACTTCACCCATTTGATAAAGTGGTAGGGTTGCTAAGTAATGAAGATTATGAAATGGTGATGATAGGAATATGATGATAAAGATGACGGATACGATGAAGCAAACCCAATTTTTTTTTTCTTTCTTTTCAATCACTATAACTATGGTGGCGACAAATAAAGTGGTACATAAAATCATGAAAATGATACTGATGATGATGAACAATGATAACGATTATAATGATGATCATAATGAGATGAATGATGTTGAAAGATGATGATAATCATGAAAATTAATGGTGATAAGATGATACACCATGAAGAAGAAAAAGGGAAAGCAGGATTATATGGGTTAAATAAATTTAATATGGAAATTAAAAATAGGAAAACGAATTAGCTCAGATGGTTCATGGTGTTGTGTTTAATTGAAAGGTCTCGGGTTCAAGTTTGGGCAGTGGCGTTCTATTTTTAAAGCTCCTTTCTACAAAGGTTATACACTTTTATTATTTTATTATTATTATTGTTATTATTATTATTATTATTATTATTATTATTATTATTATTATTATTATTATTATTATTATTATTATTATTATTATTATTATTATTATTATTATTATTATTATTATTATTATTTGTAGTAGTAGTAAAATTATTAGTAAAATTATTATTATTATTATTATCATTATTCTTATTATTATTATTATTATTATTATTATTATTATTATTATTATTATTATTATTATTATTATTATTATTATTATTATTATTATTATTATTATCATTATTATTATTATTATTATTATTATTATCATTATTATTATTATTATTATTATTATTATTATTATTATTATTATTATTATTATTATTATTATTATTATTATTATTATTATTATTATTATTATTATTATTATTATTATTATTATTATTATTATATGATGAAACACCTTTTATCTACTATTATCAATATTATTTATCAAATAACTATTAGTTATATAAAAGCATATTTACTACATATAATGTAACTATATTAATATTTTTACAATAAATATAAATAAATGTAACTAATTAGGTTATTAATGAAAAACATAACTAAAGTAACAACTAATACACTAATAATACCTAAATTGTTCGATTACCATTATATGTGTTAATATATACATATAAATGATATAGGTTCGTGAATCCGAGGTCAATCCTGCATTGTTCAGTTGTTCAATACCGTCAGATGTATTTTTACTACAAAATACAGTATTGTGAGTTTCATTTGCTCCCTTTTTAAATACCTTGCAATATATATTTTTGGGACTGAGAATACATGCGCTGTTTTTTATAAATGTTTTACGAAATAGACAGAAGTAATCGAAACTAAATTCTATGGTTGGATTATCGAAATCGAATATGCCCCTTTTTAGCTTGGTAGCCTAAGAATTAGGGAAATGGCCCCTAATTGACGCGAATCCTAAAGATAGATCTATGGACCTTGACACGTCCCATTCGGGTTACGAATGCTTTAGTACTTCGATTATCATGTCCGATGAGAGTCCCGGAATGATGGGGATATTCTATATGCATCCTGTTAGTTCGGTTATCAAGCGTTCACCATATGAATGATTTTTATCTCTATGCAGTTTGCGAAATGCCTGATATGAGATGTATAAATTATGGAAAAATGAAATATTGTGGTCTATTAAAATGTTGAAAATGAATGTTTATGATAAACTAATGAACTCACCAACCTTTTGGTTGACACTTGAAAGCATGTTTATTCTCAAGTTTGAAAGAAATCTTCCGCTGTGCATTTGCTCATTTTAGAGATATCATTTGGAGTCATACAGGACATATTTCAAAATACGTTGCATTCGAGTCGTTGAATTCATCAAGATTAATATTAAGTCATTCATAGTTTGGATATAATATGAAAAGATATGCATATCTGTCAACTTTTGATGTATTGGAAGTTTGTCTTTTAAAAACGAATGCAATGTTTGTAAAATGTATCATATAGAGGTCAAATACCTCGTGATGTAATCATATGTTATTGTATTCGTCCGTATGGATTAGGACGGGTCGTCTCATTTAGGTCGTGGTATATCTTATCAGCTCCTGGATGAATCGAATACCTTGACTTATGAGCTTCATCTAGAATAAGGCTTCGTAAATCCCCATAACTAGGCACCCAGATTCTTCCGGCAAAGTATCGGAGTCCAGTCTCCTTGACCTCGAATCGAGAAATGAGAATGTTCAGGTGCTCTTGAGCAATATTCTCCTCTTTGAGAGCTTCCTCTTGAGCTACACGGATTTAGCTATTGAGATTCGTGTGAATGGTGGCGTTCAAGGCTCGGACACGAAGTGGTACAATTCTTTCCTTTCAGCTCAAGGCATCGGCTACAACATTTGCCTTGCCAGGGTGGTAACGAAGTTCACAATCGTAGTCGTTCAACGTCTCGATCCACCATCGCTGTCGCATATTCAGTTGCTTCTGATCGAATATATGTTGGAGGCTCTTGTGGTCGGTGAAGATAGTACTCTTGGTTCCATACAGATAGTGTCTCCAAAGTTTGAGTGCAAAGACAACGGCTCCAAGCTTGAAATCGTGAGTCGTATAGTTTCGCTCGTGAATCTTCAGTTGTCGGGAGGCGTAAGCAATAACCTTCTTCCGTTGCGTCAATACACACCCAAAACCTTGTCGGGAGGCATCGCAATACACAATGAAATCATCACTGTCTTCGGGAAGGGACATAATAGGAGCGGTGGTTAACTTCTGCTTCAGGGTTTGGAATGTCGACTCTTGCTCGGTTGCCCAAATGAACTTCTTCCCCTTGTGAGTTAACGCAGTCAAAGGACGCGCAATCAAAGAGAAACCTTCGATGAATCTACAATAGTAACCGGCGAGGCCTAAAAATTAACGGATATGAGTAGGAGTAGTGGGGGTTTTCCACTTGCTAACGGCTTTGATTTTTGCGGGATCGACCTTGGTACCCTGATCGCTCACGATATGACCAAGAAATTGGACTTCCTTCAACCAAAATTCACACTTGGAGAATTTGGCATAGAGTTGCTCTTATCTCAAGAGTTCAAGCATGAGTCGAAGATGTTGCTCATGTTCTTCTTCGCTTTTGGAATAGATTAGGATATCATCTATGAAGACGATAACAAACTTTTCCAGGTACGGCTTGCATACGCGATTCATGAGATCCATAAACATGGCAGGTGCGTTGGTTAAACCGAATGACATCACCAGAAACTCATAGTGACCATAACGAGTTCAGAACGCAGTCTTCAGTACATCGCTCTCCTTCACCCTCAACTGGTGATAACCTGATCGTAAATCAATCTTGGAGTAGATGCTGGATCCTTGCAGCTGATCGAAAAGATCGTCAATCCTGGGAAGGGGATACCGATTCTTGATCATCAACTTGTTCAGTTCACGATAATGGATACACATGCAAAAAGATCCGTCCTTATTCTTCACGAACAAAGTAGGTACACCCCAAGGCGATGAACTCGGTTGGATAAATCCATGGTCTAGTAGTTCCTGCAGTTGACTCTGCAACTCTTGCAGTTCGGAAGGTGCAAGTCGATAAGGTGCGTGAGCTACAGGTGCAACTCCTGGCACTAGATCGATCTGAAACTCCACTGATATCGGCGGCGGTAATCCCGGAAATTCTTCTGGAAGACGTCGGGAAATTTTTTCACAATTCGCAATTCATCCACGCTTTTCTCCTCAGTTTCTAGTTTCTTCACATGTGCTAAAACAACAAAACTCCCTTTTTTCATAACCTTTTGTGCCTTCATGCAACTAATAAGGTTCAGCTTCGGGCTATATCTATCTCCGTAAACAATCAGTGGCTCACCATCTTCGCGAGGTATACGAAAAATCTTCTCACCACAGATTACTTCGGCTCTTACCTTGGACAACCAGTCCATACCGACTATCACATCAAAGTTTCCCAACTTAATGGGTATCAAATCAATCTCAAAATCCACATCAGCTAGGTTTATAATACCTCCTCGGCCAATTTGGTCAACTTTCTCAAGTTTTCCATTGGCTACTTCGACAAGTATACTCTCATCCAAAGGCACTAACGACCAATCTATCTTAGAGCAAAAGTGTCTACATACATAACTCCTATCAGCACCGTATCAAATAAGACAGAAGCTAATAGGTTATTGATAGTGAATGTACCTGTAACCAAGTCGGGATGTTCACGAGCATCTCTGGCATTCATGTTGAAGACTCTTCCACGTGCTGTCCTGCCATCCTTCTTCTTGTTAGGATATTCATTCTTGAAGTGGCCCTTCTGACCACACTCAAAACACTTCCTTGGTCCACTTGGGTTTGTCCTCACAGCTGGGGCGGTGATCTTACAATCTCTGCCAATGTGTCCAGTCCTTTTATACTTCTCACACACTATGTTGTAGTATCCAGTGTGATGCTTGTAGCATCTCTTACACTGATAAAGACTACCTTTGTAGTTAGGGTTAGAGCTAGGGTTCGGGTTAGGATTCCTCCAGTCGTTGTTTCCCTTAAAATTCTCATACCTCTTAGCCGGGTTCTGGTCAAAATATTTTCCCTTACTTTCGTCCCACTTACGTTTCCCATTACTAGCTCCCAATTCTGATTTCGCCTTCTCTGGCTCTTGGCGGGTAATTTGATTCATCAGGGTGTGCGCCATACGCATAGCTTCTGGGACATTCGCTGGTTTCGATAAAGTGACATTTCCTTGAATGTCCTTGGGGAGTCCCCAAATATACCTCTCCATCCGCTTGAACTCAGGTGTAACCATTGTGAGGCACATCAACGCTAACTCCAAGTACCTTGTAACGACCCGACTTTTTCGACTTGCTTTTGTGCTTTGTGCTTTCACGAAACTGCGTATTTGTACGTACTGAGCTATATTATACTCTGAGATCTTACTACATGTGGATTACTTTCGTTTATATGTGAAAACATGCCTTTAAGTACGTAGGTTACTTAACTTGATCCCCGGAAGCCTTTATGACCGTTAGTGTCACTTGACGTTTAGAACGAATTGCGTACTGTGTACACGTTTAACTTTTGTCGTAATCAGAATATTATGACTACGAAATACTAATTGTTATTTTATAATAACAATTACTTGGGTTTTTGGATGCTTAATTACGCTTAGTAATTTACTAGAGCACACTAGTTAGTCTTGTTGGACTTTCTACCTTGTTGGACTTTAACCCACCCTACACTAGCTAGTGGACTATTTAATTAGCCCAATTATTAATGACTAGTGACCCAATAATATGTAAGACAAGTGCCCATTTATTAGAGGGAACATTCTAGCATTTTTGCTTACCATTATCCTTAATCTTGCATGGGATCCTAACATAAGCACCAACTTTAGACAACCATTAACCAAAAAGCAAAAAGGTGTCCCCTTGTCCCCTCCCAAAACCCACGGCCACCATCACCTCCCCACACCCTCACCTTCTATAAATACCAAGCTTATTCATCTTATTTCACACTTGATCTCATTCACAAATTACACACACTTACTCTCTAATTCTCTCTCTAGTCTTTCTCACTCTAAAAAGTGTAAGTTTTAATTTTTCTTTCTCTTCTTCTTCCCTTCATATCCACGACATCATCATCATCATTTAAAGGATCTAGCTTTTAGCTTTTGATCTTGTTATATCTTGTAGATTCAAACTTGAGTTTAATGTAGCGACCCCGACAAATCGTCAAGTGACGGCGTCGGCTACGTGGGTCCCATTACCTGATTATAAGTCTTTAAGATAACGTTTGACCAAAATATGTCGCCTTCATTTCAAAATAAAGATTGTTTCAAAGTTTACAAGAATTGTTCAACCAAAAGTTAAGTTACAACGTTATAGATACGATTGAAATCTAGGCGACACGGTTTAAAGTAAAGTCAAAAGACGCTCCATGAAATGCATGTATACTCGACATCGGATGCAAGTATCAAATAGTAAGCGGAAGCATGTTTCACATATCGTGCAAGACCTGAGAAAAACATAGAAATCTGTCAACGAAAACGTTGGTGAAATCATAGGTTTAAGTAAGTAAGTACAAGTGAACCACAAGATTTGCATCAATGAAATAATAGTAATACATTCCAAAAGTTTGTTTCACGAGCACCCAATTATCAAAGCTTAACATTCCTTCCATTGTATACCCCATCCATAGTGCTAGAACAAACACTGATTCTCGAAAATATATTTCATCCGTAGACGGTAGCGAACCGTCAAGGATGAGGGTTGTCAACCCATATGGCCATATAACATAAGTTCTCGCTTACACCCGGCAAGTGTAACTAATGATAATCGAATTGAGGATTTTTGTTCTAAACTCGTATGTAGAATGTTTGTTTTCCCGTTCTTGTGTTCACTTAGTTCAAAAGAATCGTTTATGTTTTCTCATCCCAAATATAAGTTCAAAAAGAGTAAAAGTGGGACTATGATCTCACCTTTGATTGCACGAGTATAAATGTACTTCACAAAGTAAACGTGTGCATGAATGTTGCTTAGCCTTGACCTAAACAAATAAGTTGTATCAATTAACCGGTTACGACACAAGGTCGGGTGAAATGTGTTCAATTAGTCCTATGGCTCAATACGACTTGAATAGTATAGTATGTGAATCACGTTGTCAAGTTTCATGCAAGAATCACGTACAAAAGCATGTTAGAACGATTGTATAAAAGTTTGGTTAAGTTTGACTAAAAGTCAAACTTGGTCAAAGTCAACGAAAAAGTCAACGCGTTCGGGTCGGGTCCCGAACTATTTTTCTATGCTAAATATTCATATACAAGTATATTAGAACAAGTTTCATGTGAATCGGAGGTCCGTAGGTCATCAAACATTTCACGTGAAATGGGACGAGGAGGTCAGAATCTGACCAGGCACATCTGCGCGCCGCGCGGGGATGGGGCGCGCCGCGCCACCATCTGTGCAGGTCTGTTTCTGTTTTTCACAAGTATGCATGAGCTAAAAACCAAATAACCACATTTTATGATCCGTAAACAATTAGAACATGTATCTTATATCATCGGAAAGGTAATTTGACGAGGAAAACACCTAGACACATTTCATCAAGCAATTCAACACTTACAACAACCCAAAACCGCATTAAACGTTCATAATCAAAGTTTCAAGTTCTAAAAACGCATTTCATGATTCGGGCAACCAATTTACATGTATGATATGCCGTTTCGAAGGTAATCAAACACACATTGCAACTAAACACTTATCAACAACAATTCATAGCATTTGATGCACCAAAAGTTCATATAAAGCTTATCAACCCTAATCCAAAATCACCAAAATCACTAATCAAGTTTATGAAGTTTTACAAATCAACCTACGCATCAAAACGAAGCTAGTGATACTAGTAACACAATTAAAACATGAACTTTAACAATCAAACAACATTTAATCTTCCAAAATGCAAGATTAAGCAAACCCATTTCAAATGTTCAAACTAGTTACTCAAAACAACAAATCGAGCAAGTAAATCATATATTCATGCTAGACACGAGCCATAGACACTAACTAACACCATTTCAAATCAAAAACACGAATTTAGAGAAATCTAGAGTTTTAGAAATGTTACCCAAAATCGATGAAGTTAGTATCAAATCGTAGAGAATGAAGAGAGGATCACGAAAATGTAATTTGTTTTGTTGTAAGCCTCCTAGATCGAATTTAGATGATGATTTTATGAAGTTGGGGTTTGTGTGTGTGTTCTTGCTAGAGAGAAAGAGAGAGAGAGGGAGATGGTTGAATGGTGGTGATTGGGGTGGACTAGTTGACCTAGTCAACTAGTTTGCCCCGTGTCAATTTTAGTCCCTCGAGTTTAGAAGCGGGTGCGGGATTTAACCGATCGAATATTTTTAAAACGCAAGTTAACGAGAGATGTTATAATTAAATAACGAGAATATTATGAACGTTCGTCAACGGAGTCGACGAATTTAAATACGAAAGATATTATTTAAAAAAAAAAGACGGTGTTAAAATAAATTTAACGGAAAAACGCGGGATGTTACATTATCCACACCTCAAAAGAAATTTCGTCCCGAAATTTAGTTGGAAGTAGTAGTCGATATCTCTTACTCGAGACTTTACGTTGTTCATAATATGAATAAGTGTAGGTACGTCCTTGAGTGTTCTCATGAATTTGGATAGTCAGGGTTTTACGTTGTATTAAAGTTTGGTTTTACGATCCCCGATTTCAACTGGTTTTCCTATGAAGAGAAGTTTGTCATCGATAGTTGATGTACCTAGCAGGATTGCACGTTCCTGTTCCACAGGACACGTTTCTAAGTTTGTTACACGAAATGTAGGGTAAACGGAAACTTAATTGAGTCTGAAGTTCCAAACGATAGGAAGCGGTTCCAATACGCCCCAAGGTTTCAAAAGGTTCGATATTGCGGATATAGCCTTTCTCGATTTCCCAAATTGGATTACACCTTTCCAAGGTGCGGTTTCTCAATATTACGCGGTTACACACTGGGATTTGTGAGGTTTTCATCTAAGTTTGGTATGACTCTTTTGGGCGACTACGGGTCGTCTCGAGCCCTTCTCGGACTTGGATTATCTCAATTGTTGTTTCTTGGATGAGTTAAGATTCGGTGTTTTGTTTGCCACATGCTTTGGTCCAACGAATAGGGGTATGACATTAGCGGTCATATAGGGTTTCGGAAAGTGCGTGTGAACACACGAGTGGTAACTACTGTTGTAAGAGGGATCTACTAAAAGCGACCATGCAAGTTTGAAACATGTCTTTTGAAGACGTAAATCGTTCGTTTGTTCGGTTCGTCTATTTGTGGGTGGTACGCGGTACTCATGTCTAAGCGGGTCTTCAAGGTTTCTTGTAAAACTAGAGGCGAAACGAGTAATTCGATACAGGATATTTGACAAAGATACTCCGTGTTGGAATAGAATCTCTTAAGATATGTTTGAACAAGTCAGTTAGGGTTCGAGAAATGTTCGTTAGGACTATTCACCCTCGTGGCGAATACTAATATAATATGAGGAATTTCTCTATCCATGGAGAAATGTCACAAGGAGTTTCCTTAAACGGAAATGCGAGCGATAAAGATAGGAGTGAAATGAGGACTGAGAATAGGATGAGCTTACATCTCGAGGTTGCCATAACGCGCCTCTAGTTGTCGAAAATTGAAGTCTGGAAGAGAAACAAGATAGTACACGTAGTTGTATAGTTCGGGGTTGAATAATAGTTGGCCGATTATCAGAAACACAAGGACGTTAAGTCAAAGAAGAGTGAAGTATCGTTGGATTGTGTGTTATCTTAAATTCCAGTAATATCAGACAGTAACGGTGAAATAACAGAGGTATGTGTGTGGTACGTGATGACGAGAAAGTTGATCGGATCTACAGTTTAATATTCGAATTCTTCGTGCAAAATAACGAATTTTAGTTACGTTAATTTTGAGTCGAGAGAGTATGCCTTTCGGCGTTCATGTAGAAATATTTCCATGTTTGAGTTCCATCTGTTGCTATACGATTTTAACTAGAAATGTTGGTGTGAAGAATCACGCTCAAGGTTTGAACACGGAGAGGTTTAAAGTTTTCCCTTAGTGAGTTAACGAGTGTAAAAGTCGGGTAACACGAGAAAAGTCAGAAATGAATCTTCGGTGATAACAGGCGAGATCTAAGATTTTACGAATACAAGTCTGAGTTGGGAGAGTTTCCTGATTACATGTGGCTTGATTTCGAGATTGATTGTAATGCCTTGACCATTAACATCATGGTCTAGAAAATTGGACTTCGTTCAACAGAAATTCTCACTCGGAGAATTTGGTATAAAGTTGCTCTTTTCTCAAAAGTTCGAGCGTAAGATGGTGATATTGTTCGTTTTCCTTCTTTACTTAAATAAGTTAAGATGTCATCTATAAATACGATAACAGATTAGTCTATATGAATTTGCATACGCGGTTCAAGAGGTTTATGGATACGGGCGAGCCCTAAATAAATCAAACGGTACTAAGAGAGTTTTACAACTAACGTTGCGAGTTCGGAAAGTGGCTTAGGAGACATCGTCTCACTTAACCCCCAATTGATGATAACCGGAACGGAGGTCGATTTGGAACATACGGGATTCGTGCAAATAACCATGAGGTCATGGATGCGAGGGAGAGGGTATCGGTTTCCAACCGAAAATTACTCAGTTCACAATAATCTATACAAGATGATGGGGAAACATATTTTTTTTTTTTTTTTTTTTTTTTAACGAATATGTTCCGAGCTCCCTAGTTCTATAGGTGTCAAGTCAAAAGTCTTAACGTATTTCCTCCAATAAAATTTATAGGCACACAATATTTTTCCGTCGGTCACTTAAATCGTCTAAGTAGTATCTGGGGGAAAGAGGTGGAATATAAAGAGCATGAGTCAAATCCTTGGTTATAAAACGTCTAGCAGTAATCGAATCGAACAAGTATGAAATATACGGTTTGTTGTGAAGAAACGTACCCGTTACTAGTCCATCGTCGTTCCGGGCATCCTTGGTGTCGATGTCGAAGGTTCAACGGTGTGCGTTGGGGTTGATTTTCTTATTTGGGCACACATTCCTAAAATGACCCAGTTGGCCACATTCGAAGCAAGCACCCGTTCTGTGTGCGTTGGGCATCTTTCGAGCGACGGGTCCTTGGCGCCAGTGGCGAAACCTGCCACATCCTTCAAAGTGATGCTTGTGGCATTCGTCACAAAAAGGCAGTTTTCCGGCATAGCCTTTCTTGTCGTTGGAGGTAAAAGGCTTCTTGGCGGGGTTGTTGTTATTGTTGTGGTTGCTTGATTGAGAGGCTTCCCATGTTCTTTTGTTGTTACTCGGGTGGTTCTCGACCATTGGTGCCGGTGCTTCCATTTCATTCACCGTTTCTAAGGCTTGGCGGGCCATTGTTAAAGCCTCTTGTAGGTTAGTGGGTTGAGATGTCATTACCTTGTGTTGAATGCTCTTAGGGAGGCCATCCATGTAAAGTTCGACTCTTAGGGATTCGGGAGTCATGAGAACTGGACACATCGAGACTAGTTCGGTAAACCGTTGATTATAAGCCTTGAGGTCATTTCCGGCCGTTTTTAAATTCCTTAGACCCTGTTCGAGCCTTCGAGTCTCGTCGCGCGGGAAGTATTCGGTGATCATTCTTTCTCTTAATTCAGTCCAAGAGGGTGTGTGGGCTTCATCGCTTCCCACTAATTGTACATACGTGTTCCACCATGAGAGAGCAATACCGGTGAAAGTGAGGGTGGAAAACTTGACCTTATCTTGGTCTCGACAACCGCTTGTGTTAAAAACGGTCTCCATTTGTTCAAACCATCGGGTGAGAGTAACCGGTCCCCCGGTTCCATCGAAAGTGGGAGGATTGTACTTCATGAAGTTCTTGTAGGAGCAACCTTCGATTGAATTACCGGCTCCATGATTGTTGTTGTTAGAAAAGTGATCGGCCACGGCCGTACCCACGGCGGTGGTTATCATTCGTTGAAGAGCTTGTTCTAGAGTTTCGAGAGGAGTATTGTGTTGACCTTGGTGAGCCATTGTTCCTTCATGAGACAAGAATATCGTTGGTTAGTATTTTCAACAATACTAACCGTGGCATGGAATAAGGATAGAGAGAAAATTTTCCTTGACTCGCCTTAAATTCTCTATGTCATAATGTCGGAACGTCCATGTGAATCACCGTAATATAATCCCGGAAATTATATTACCCTGATTCTCATGTGCATTTAACATTACTTCATAAAGTCAAGGTGGCGCACCAACAAAATTTATCAACGTAAGATCAAGATCGAATACGAGTTAGATATGTTAGAAGAGTTCGAGTATAAATGCACAATTAGTCAAATAATTCCTACTTCAGTCTATATGCCGGTTGTAGTCTAGATTCACCTATGTACCCTATGACTCGGGGTGAACACAAATGAACTCTAAATCCCTACAACCAAGGCTCTGATACCACCTGTAGCGACCCCGACAAATCGTCAAGTGACGGCGTCGGCTACGTGGGTCCCATTACCTGATTATAAGTCTTTAAGATAACGTTTGACCAAAATATGTCGCCTTCATTTCAAAATAAAGATTGTTTCAAAGTTTACAAGAATTGTTCAACCAAAAGTTAAGTTACAATGTTATAGATACGATTGAAATCTAGGCGACACGGTTTAAAGTAAAGTCAAAAGACGCTCCATGAAATGCATGTATACTCGACATCGGATGCAAGTATCAAATAGTAAGCGGAAGCATGTTTCACATATCGTGCAAGACCTGAGAAAAACATAGAAATCTGTCAACGAAAACGTTGGTGAAATCATAGGTTTAAGTAAGTAAGTACAAGTGAACCACAAGATTTGCATCAATGAAATAATAGTAATACATTCCAAAAGTTTGTTTCACGAGCACCCAATTATCAAAGCTTAACATTCCTTCCATTGTATACCCCATCCATAGTGCTAGAACAAACACTGATTCTCGAAAATATATTTCATCCGTAGACGGTAGCGAACCGTCAAGGATGAGGGTTGTCAACCCATATGGCCATATAACATAAGTTCTCGCTTACACCCGGCAAGTGTAACTAATGATAATCGAATTGAGGATTTTTGTTCTAAACTCGTATGTAGAATGTTTGTTTTCCCGTTCTTGTGTTCACTTAGTTCAAAAGAATCGTTTATGTTTTCTCATCCCAAATATAAGTTCAAAAAGAGTAAAAGTGGGACTATGATCTCACCTTTGATTGCACGAGTATAAATGTACTTCACAAAGTAAACGTGTGCATGAATGTTGCTTAGCCTTGACCTAAACAAATAAGTTGTATCAATTAACCGGTTACGACACAAGGTCGGGTGAAATGTGTTCAATTAGTCCTATGGCTCAATACGACTTGAATAGTATAGCATGTGAATCACGTTGTCAAGTTTCATGCAAGAATCACGTACAAAAGCATGTTAGAACGATTGTATAAAAGTTTGGTTAAGTTTGACTAAAAGTCAAACTTGGTCAAAGTCAACGAAAAAGTCAACGCGTTCAGGTCGGGTCCTGAACTATTTTTCTATGCTAAATATTCATATACAAGTATATTAGAACAAGTTTCATGTGAATCGGAGGTCCGTAGGTCATCAAACATTTCACGTGAAATGGGACGAGGAGGTCAGAATCTGACCAGGCACATCTGCGCGCCGCGCGGGGATGGGGCGCGCCGCGCCACCATCTGTGCAGGTCTGTTTCTGTTTTTCACAAGTATGCACGAGCTAAAAACCAAATAACCACATTTTTTGATCCGTAAACAATTAGAACATGTATCTTATATCATCGGAAAGGTAATTTGACGAGGAAAACACCTAGACACATTTCATCAAGCAATTCAACACTTACAACAACCCAAAACCGCATTAAACGTTCATAATCAAAGTTTCAAGTTCTAAAAACGCATTTCATGATTCGGGCAACCAATTTACATGTATGATATGCCGTTTCGAAGGTAATCAAACACACATTGCAACTAAACACTTATCAACAACAATTCATAGCATTTGATGCACCAAAAGTTCATATAAAGCTTATCAACCCTAATCCAAAATCACCAAAATCACTAATCAAGTTTATGAAGTTTTACAAATCAACCTACGCATCAAAACGAAGCTAGTGATACTAGTAACACAATTAAAACATGAACTTTAACAATCAAACAACATTTAATCTTCCAAAATGCAAGATTAAGCAAACCCATTTCAAATGTTCAAACTAGTTACTCAAAACAACAAATCGAGCAAGTAAATCATATATTCATGCTAGACACGAGCCATAGACACTAACTAACACCATTTCAAATCAAAAACACGAATTTATAGAAATCTAGAGTTTTAGAAATGTTACCCAAAATCGATGAAGTTAGTATCAAATCGTAGAGAATGAAGAGAGGATCACGAAAATGTAATTTGTTTTGTTGTAAGCCTCCTAGATCGAATTTAGATGATGATTTTATGAAGTTGGGGTTTGTGTGTGTTCTTGCTAGAGAGAAAGAGAGAGAGAGGGAGATGGTTGAATGGTGGTGATTGGGGTGGACTAGTTGACCTAGTCAACTAGTTTGCCCCGTGTCAATTTTAGTCCCTCGAGTTTAGAAGCGGGTGCGGGATTTAACCGATCGAATATTTTTAAAACGCAAGTTAACGAGAGATGTTATAATTAAATAACGAGAATATTATGAACGTTCGTCAACGGAGTCGACGAATTTAAATACGAAAGATATTATTTAAAAAAAAAAGACGGTGTTAAAATAAATTTAACGGAAAAACGCGGGATGTTACATTTAAATCCTTCAAGAACATGAAAGATTCAAGCTTTCTAGCTTTGAATCTTCATTTACTTGTTAGATCTAACTTAGGATTTCTTTATTTTGTTATAAAGATCAAAACTTGTGTTTATTATCTTCATGTAACTTGAAGATCTAGTCTTTTGCTTTAAGGATCTTCAAGAACACTAAAGATCCAAGCTTTCTAGCTTAGGGTTTCATTATTTTGTTAAAGATCTTAGCTTTTTAGCTTATGGTCTCATTACTTTCATTAGATCTTAGCTTTCTAGCTTATGGTCTCATTAATCTTGTAAAGATCCAAGCTTTCTAGCTTAGGGTTTTCTTAATACTTGAGATCTAAGTTATTATTGTAGATCTCAGTTACTTGGAACCTTTTTGTGTTTGTTGTGATGATAAAAATCAAGTCTTCATCATCACATATGATGGAGATGCATAAACTTGTGTAAAAAGGACAAAGGTTGAAGCTTTATTGGATTTATGCAATAAAGGGGCAATCTTGATGTTCAAAACTTGTAGAATGATAGATTTTACTCTTAGTTGTGTGTTGATGGTTGAACCTTGGTCAAAGTGATGCTAACACATCAATGAGTTGTACACTTGAAGCTGCAAGCATCAAGGATGAGAACCGTGATGAGCATCAAGCACCAAGAATCTCACCGGCGCACTTGTTTGCTGTTTTTCGGGGTCTGATCCGACTCCTGGACTTCTGGAAAATTTATTTTTAGATAGTTCGTTTCAAGTAGATGAACTTTCGTTTAGGCCTCTCCTAAATCCGATATACGGTTTAGGATTTATAGCCTTCCGAAAGTCACTACGCCTTTGTAACGTTGTGCTAAAATTTCCGACCTACTCACACTTAAACCATCGCGACGGTCAAATGAAGACGAGTTAGGTTCTGAAAATTGTTCAGCAGTTATAGGACTCACATACGGAGCCTTGGCCACTAACTACGCGTCTTTTTGATTTGTATATAGGTCGTAACAGCTGTCCAAAGTCAGCCTTTTATTTCGATCTCTATTCTTGTTAAACTTACCTTAGCTTTGATGAATGATGATGATGATGATGATGATGATGATGATGATGATGATGATTTTGATGATGACACTTAAACTTATTTATTCACTTTTAAACTTTTGGGGACAACATACTGACCTAGTGACCTTTGACTTAGGTTGACGACCTTTCGGACCGACTTACTACCTGCATACGTTTCATATCGACTTTTACTGCTTATTCACTGTGAGTTATAGCATCCCTTATTACTTTTTACTATTTTTGGGACTGAGAATACATGCGCTTTTTACGTTTTATATACTAGACACGAGTACTTAAACTTTATATATGTGTGGGTTACAAAATGGCAAAACGATTCCCCTTAGCTCGGTAACGTTTAATCATTGGTTTCCTAACTGTTAACGCGAATCTTAGATATGGATCCATAGGGTTTGACAACCCCACTCGGGCTAGTCGCGCTAGCAGACAACGGGTGTTTAATACTTCGAGGACAAACGCACTCGCCAAGTGTAACATCCCGTTTTTCATCATAACATGTCCAAGGTACGTGATGAACTTTAAAATGTTCATACTTGGTTGTATAATAGTATAAAGATGATTGTACGAAGCGTGTATGAAGGGTACCAAGCATGTACGTGTTGCTTGTTCGAATGTCGAAGAAAACTGAACTTTATTTGAGTTACAAGGTGTGTACGTACCTTTTCGACCCCAAATAAAGTTTGAGTTGATGTTTCAAAACCTTACCATTAGAAAGGAAATCTTATTACGTTTTCAACGATATTTGATTCGTCGAAAACGGAGTTACGGTTTGAAAGTTACGACCAAAACAAGTGTCAGAAAAATGCGAAAAAGGGCCCAGGCGCAAATTGCGACTGGTGGGCGCAATTTGCAGCTGGCGGTGGTTCTTCAGCACCCAAATGGGCGTATTCTTGCGGCCACTTTTGCGGCCAGTAGGCGCAAATTGCGGCTGGAAACGCATTTTTGGTGATTTTCTTGATATTTTGAGTTTTAATGAAGGGTATTTGTGTCTTTTCACTTGTGGACGGATTTGTAGCCATAATATCAGTTTGGGATCCAATTTTGGATCATTTTCACATCCACGCAACTCTCTCATCTCATCTTAGAGAGAGAGGGAGATTTCTAGTGAGAGAGTTAAAGATTTGGGGAAGGAGAAGCTTGAATCGATCAAAGGTCCGAGTATTAAAGTTGTTCCCCTCGTTCTTGGCTACATTTTGGTTGTAGTGGTAAGTTCTAACTCCGAAATTCATCTTTATGATTTGATATTCAAGTTAGGGTTTTAAGCTTTTTAGTTGTAAAACCCATTTAGATAATGAAGTGGGTTTATGGAAACTAGTTATTTTTGTTACATGGCGGGTTTTGGGGTGATTGACGTTTTGGCCATGATTAGGTTTTAGTTTTGGGTGTAATCACTTAGTTTAGTGATTTTGGAAGCGTTGGAACCCTTTTGGGTGTATTTGAGTTGACTAATTTTGAAATGGGTCAAGATTAGGGTTTATGTGTCAAAATGGGTTTCGAGTGATGAAATTATGAGTTTAGATCTTGCGTGTGTTGGTTAAACGTTAGAACACTTGTGTTGACTTAGTTTTTGGGTGTAAACCCTAATTTAGGTCAAAACGGGTCAAATGGGTATTTCGGGACAAATAAGCTTGATTCGGTATCAAATTAGGTTTTAAGTCAAGTTTTGGTAAATCAAGTAGGTAAATACTTGATTTAAGTGTTAGTGGTTGTCTTGGAAATATAATCACTAGTCGTTAGTGATTTTGGGGCGTTTTATGACTTTGGTCAAAATGAGCAATTTGAATTGAGTCAAAATTGAGGATGACACTAATTTGGATTAATTGGATGTTAAACGCAATTGTTAAGTGTTAAATGATGCTTTTGATGTAATTACTCGTGAGAAGTGATTTTAGGTTAAAATTTGGTGTTTTAGCAATAAAGTCAAACTTGGTCAACCATGGAATGGGTTTTGTGTAAAATACGAGCTAGTATGCGTTTAGAGGTTAAAGTTGACATATTTGGGTATTTCGGGAACGCGGGAACTAGTCTAATTAGTTTTGGACCTTCGGGTAGCGTTAAAAGTGCAAAAGGGTGTATTTTGCACTTGTTGTTCATTTGGGCGGGTCGAGAGTCCAAATGGGGTTGTATGTTGATTATGTGTATACCTATATGCGTATTATAGGTAAAATCTTGCTCGGTTGCGTGTGGTGAAGATTTCGCGCATGGTTTGTAATGCTCGAGTTCACGAGGTGAGTGGAATAATTATATATGTATATATATGATTTATTTACTTTTGGGGTATGGGTTTAAAGTTCGATGTTGACGATACCATATCCTCGTGCGAGTTACTATTTAATGTATGGAGTTAAAGTTCGATGTTGACGATGCCATAGCATTTATTGTTTGTTGGATGAGGGTTTAAAGTTCGGTGTTGACGATACCTCATGTATGTAGTTAAAGTTCGATGTTGACGATGCCATACCACTATTGTAGTGATTTTGATGAGGGGTTAAAGTTCGATGTTGACGATACCTCATATGTGGGTTTTAAGTTCGATGTTGACGATACCACATTAAATGGGGCGAATGGGGTTTAAGTTCGATGTTGACGATACCATTCGCGGGGCTAGCCTTGAAATCTTGGATACTAATGGATGTTGTGAACATCACTATTTTTGGTGTGATGTAGCGTAGCATATTATATTGTTCGTGTTATATGCTATTGTTTGTGCTAGCTTGCATATTGGAGATTTTAGCGTTATACTTTGCAATGGTATGCTAATTATATTGCTAGCGTGTATGCGGTAATTGTGTAAGTGATTGCAAGTAAGTAGATTATATATGTATGTGTATAATTATTGCATTCACTAAGCATTAAGCTTACCCCTCTCGTTGTTTATCTTTTTACAGGTATTGTGATTATGAAGCTAGCTAGTTGTAGACTAGATGCTTAGGTGCGCTTGGGCTCGATGGGGTAGCTTTTGGATCTTTGGACGTGGATGGGGGATTTGGTAGTCCCCGGGATTATGCTCTTGGTATTGGGTTGGGTTATTGAGTCTTAACCCGTATTTCTTGTGATCGGGTCATTATTACAAATGATTTTGTAAAGTGTAATTTGTGTGCCAAGGGTCATGATAGATTGTTAAACGTATCATTATGATGTTATGTTTCGATTAAAACAGAGTTGAAAATGTATTGTATTAATGGGACCTAACTAATAAAAAAAAATGTACTCCGTTTTTGGTGTAACGGATTGAAGTTGTTACAAGTGGTATCAGAGCATAGTCTAAGGGAATTAAGTGACCTTGGAATAGGTGCCTAGTCTTAGACTTATTGGCGGTTGTGCGTAATTTGCGGGACTTGTAGGAATACGGGTCGGATTGAGATTTGTTAGTGCCTTAGAGTAGGTGACTAACTAGGACTTGCGTTTGTCCAAAGTGTGATTATGTGGGCCTTATTTCGTGTGTAAATTAGTGCCTTAGATTGCTAGTGCCTAATGTAAGTAGGCGAACTTGGACGTTGTTTTAGTGATAGTCACCTATGTTGTAGGTTGACTTGTTGTTGCGGTGTACTTGTGTATATTTATTATTATATTGTATATATGTGTATATATACAGGTATCTATTGGTGCGATGTCCTAGAGACGAATCTATTGGAGAGATTCGAATGTTTGGCGGTTTGAGTGATCAAGTTCTCGGTAAGAACTTTGGTCATTCGGGTACTAGGAATTATCGCGTCTTATTTTGTGAGAATGTTGCGTCAGTCCGGGTAAAGTACTTTGTGTGACCATGTGAAAATGGTAAGGTACGTATTTGTAATAGTGATTGATCACCATTATTACGAAAGTGTATCTTGACACCAAGCATGACATGACAAGTACCGAAAGGAGGAAACGTGGCATGGTTGGGGTAGAACGGGACGAGCTAGGAATCTTTTATTGGTTCCTAGGATATAGTGGTCTCGAGTGATGTACTTGTTGTCACATCGAGTTCTTTGCGAGTCGGGAAGTGTTACGGTGGATTCGTTTAGTTAAGTGAGTGAGCCAACTCACGAGTTTGGTGCATGCTTAGTCACACTAAGTAGTGGGTGCACTGTTGAGATTCGTCATTGGTTGTAGTTACCCATCGTAATTAGAATGACCGATTATTGTATGCGTGTGTGTACGTCGAGGACTTAAATTCCGTAATGGAATGCGACAAGTCTAATGATTGTAGTTTTAAGTTACACTCGGTAGAGTGTGTGGTTAGAGAATCGTGTTGGGATTCTAGTTGTGATTCGCATTGGAATTGGCGAGTCGAGTAGTCTTCGGGTCGTTAAACTCATGTGAGTGAGACGCGTATGATGATGATTGCGTTAATGTGTTAGCGTGTTGTGGATTAGAGGGTAACATTCCTAACGGAATACCCCTTACTGTAGTGGTTGTGCCGATACGTGGAAGGGTGTAAGACTTGGTGTTTCCAAGCATCTCTTTAGTGTAGATGAAGGGTTCCGTGAGGCTGTATCGTTTGGCCTTGTGGAAATTGCTGGTAGCGTGTGATCGCTAGGAACTTTCGATAAGACAATAAACCGTAAGGTTTGTCGGGTAGGAATGACTTCGGGTCATAATTGTAGAGAAATGGGTGACATCGGGTGTATGGAACCCAAAGGTCGAGTTTCTAAATCTCGGTAGAATGCGGTGGGTGTCTGCATGTCACTGCGTCAGGTGCCCCTTTATACCTGCAAAGTGTGATGTTCACCTCCGGTGATGGTGTGATCACTTTGTGCTTAGGGTGACGGTGAAATACCCTTAGAAGCATCGGAGATTATAATAGTGATCGACGGGTGATAGTAGTTCGACGGTGGCGAAAGTCAAAGTTTAAGAGCATTGCGGTCAATACTTCTTATGAAGTGACGGATGAGCGAATCTTGCTGCTCTTAAGTGTTAGACGAGTAAAGATGACCGGTGAGCCGGTGATGGACTTAATGGTCGGTTAGGTCGAAGGTTATGATGAAGTGTTGATATTGTGGTCAACGAAATATTGTATCGGATTGGTCACTCTTCTCCATGAGAGTGAGCAATTACGGATACTGGTTCGTTGAGTGGAAGGTCGGGTGATCTCGACTGAGATGCACGACTGATTTATCGGAGTGACGTATGCTTACGCATAGAGACGTATGTGGGACTTTGGTGGAGTTCGCTTTGCGAACGATTAAGGTAGTCGATTGTGAATTGTGGTATGAAGGTGCGAAGTCGTCGCTTGTACGACATCTCTGGTAATTTTGTATGATGGCTCTGAGAGCCTAAAGTGAATTTGCAGTGATTCGATGTTTATGATCAGTGATGAGAATGATCATGTGTGTTGTGGAATGGAAATTCCTCGGGATGTTATCATCTTGGCGGTGAGAATGTGGAGCTGAATCCAAAGTGGGGGAGTTTTTACTACCGCCCGAGGAAGCTCCCGTGGTACTAGATCAAGTGAAGTGTTAGACTTCTTATGTAAGGTGGTCGTGTAGTACCAAAGTGTGGTATGAGACCAAGTGTGAAGTTTGAGATCACAGAAGTGAGAGAGTGAAGCTGTCATTGCGGGTGCTCTCGTAGTGAAAATATGGATTGTCGTGAAACTCGGACAGTATTATTGAATGGGAACGAGTTCGATATCGTGGTGGTTGTTGTATTTATTCCCTATCGGGAAACGTGATCGTGGAAATTGTCAGTGGATTATTCCACTTCGTGGATGATTGTGAGGCGGGGAGTGCCGGTCCAGATTGTCTCACATAGAGACACGCGGTTGTTGTTTGTTTGTGAGAGTGTGTTCCCTAGTGATGCAACCCGTAGGTGGCATGGAAATGTCGAGGCCATCCTTAATGGACTCTCTAGGAAGGAGGATTCACCATGCATAGGTGAATATATTTGTGGGTAATGTGGCAAATCGCGAATTGTTATGATGATAATTCTCTGTTGACGAGATTCTAGTACACGAATAGTTTCCATGCTATTAATAAGAAGCCGTAGTGTATGATGTGTTGTAGGGTTTAAGGGAGAAACCCTGTGTCGAGTGTTGATGTTTTTCCTAGTTCGTGGTGTATTATTGTCGTCCTGGATTAATCCAGACACTGGTGATCATGTGCGGATCGATCGATGGGAAAGTTGTGTTCCCTAGAGTGATTATTTTGGTGATACCGAAATTTCTTCGTTGAAGGAATAATCCGGTTGTGGAAATGAGGGAGGTTCGTTCTTGAAATAGAGAACATACTTGATTGACCAGTTGAGTGGTGCGTTATGGACTGTTAAAGTACAGAGTTTTTAATGGGGGCAGTTTGAACGTTGAGCGCGTGAAATATCGCCTGTTGCGGTAATGCACGCTAGTGATTATTAGCGTGTGGTGAAAACTTCGGATTAATGGAAATTATTATTGGATTTGTTGCGGACATCGAGTTTGGATGTGTGTCGGGGGACTATAGAGTGTAGGTTCGGATTGGTTAAGTGACTAGGATCACGAGGACGTGATCGAAATAAGTGGGGGAGAGTTGTAACATCCCGTTTTTCATCATAACATGTCCAAGGTACATGATGAACTTTAGAATGTTCATACTTGGTTGTATAATAGTATAAAGATGATTGTACGAATCATGTATGAAGGGTACCAAGCATGTACGTGTTGCTTGTTCGAATGTCGAAGAAAACTGAACTTTGTTTGAGTTACAAGGTGTGTACGTACCTTTTCGACTCCAAATAAAGTTTGAGTTAATGTTTCAAAACCTTACCATTAGAAAGGAAATCTTATTACGTTTCCAACGATATTTGATTCGTCGAAAACGGAGTTACGGTTTGAAAGTTACTACCAAAATAAGTATCAGAAAAATGCGAAAAAGGGCCCAGGCGCAAATTGCTGCTGGTGGGCGCAATTTGCGGCTGGCGGTGGTTCTTCAGCACCCAAATGGGCATATTCTTGCGGCCACTTTTGCGGCTGGCCGTAATTTGCGGCCAGTAGGCGCAAATTGCGGCTGGAAACGCATTTTTGGTGATTTTCTTGATATTTTGAGTTTTAATGAAGGGTATTTGTGTCTTTTCACTTGTGGACGGATTTGTAGCCATAATATCAGTTTGGGATCCAATTTTGGATCATTTTCACATCCACACAACTCTCTCATCTCATCTTAGAGAGAGAGGGAGATTTCTAGTGAGAGAGTTAGAGATTTGGGTAAGAAGAAGCTTGAATCGATCAAAGGTCCGAGTATTAAAGTTGTTCTCCTCGTTCTTGGCTACGTTTTGGTTGTAGTGGTAAGTTCTAACTCCGAAATTCATCTTTATGATTTGATATTCAAGTTAGGGTTTTAAGCTTTTTAGTTGTAAAACCCATTTAGATGATGAAGTGGGTTTATGGAAACTAGTTATTTTTGTTACATGGCGGGTTTTGGGATGATTGACGTTTTGGCCATGATTAGGTTTTGGTTTTGGGTGTAATCACTTAGTTTAGTGATTTTGGAAGCGTTGGAACCCTTTTGGGTGTATTTGAGTTGACTAATTTTGAAATGGGTCAAGATTAGGGTTTATGTGTCAAAATGGGTTTCGAGTGATGAAATTATGAGTTTGGGTCTTGCGTGTGTTGGTTAAACGTTAGAACACTTGTGTTGACTTGGTTTTTGGGTGTAAACCCTAATTTAGGTCAAATGGGTATTTCGGGACAAGTAAGCTTGATTTGGTGTCAAATTAGGTTTTAAGTCAAGTTTTGGTAAATCAAGTAGGTAAATACTTGATTTAAGTGTTAGTGGTTGTCTTGAAAATATAATCACTAGTCGTTAGTGATTTTGGGGCGTTTTATGACTTTGGTCAAAATGAGCAATTTGAATTGGGTCAAAATTGAGGATGACACTAATTTGGATTAATTGGATGTTAAACGCAATTGTTAAGTGTTAAATGATGCTTTTGATGTAATTACTCGCGAGAAGTGATTTTAGGTTAAAATTTGGTGTTTTAGCAATAAAGTCAAACTTGGTCAACCATGGAATGGGTTTTGTGTAAAATACGAGCTAGTATACGTTTAGAGGTTAAAGTTGACATATTTGGGTATTTCGGGAATGCGGGAGCTAGTCTAATTAGTTTTGGACCTTCGGGTAGCGTTAAAAGTGCAAAAGGGTGTATTTTGCACTTGTTGTTCATTTGGGCGGGTCGAGAGTCCAAATGGGGTTGTATGTTGATTATGTGTATACCTATATGCGTATTATAGGTAAAATCTTGCTCGGTTGCGTGTGGTGAAGATTTCGCGCATGGTTTGTAATGCTCGAGTTCACGAGGTGAGTGGAATAATTATATATGTATATATATGATTTATTTACTTGTGGGGTATGGGTTTAAAGTTCGATGTTGACGATACCATATCCTCGTGCGAGTTGCTATTTAATGTATGGAGTTAAAGTTCGATGTTGACAATGCCATACCATTTATTGTTTGTTGGATGAGGGTTTAAAGTTCAGTGTTGACGATACCTCATGTATGGAGTTAAAGTTCGATGTTGACGATGCCATACCACTATTGTAGTAATTTTGATGAGGGGTTATAGTTCGATGTTGACGATACCTCATATGTGGGTTTTAAGTTCGATGTTGACGATACCACATTAAATGGGGCGAATGAGGTTTAAGTTCGATGTTGACGATACCATTCGCGGGGCTAGCCTTGAAATCTTGGATACTAATGGATGTTGTGAACATCACTATTTTTGGTGTGATGTAGCGTAGCATATTATATTGTTCGTGTTATATGCTATTATTTGTGCTAGCTTGCATATTGGAGATTTTAGCGTTATACTTTGCAATGGTATGCTAATTATATTGCTAGCGTGTATGCGGTAATTGTGTAAGTGATTGCAAGTAAGTAGATTATATATGTATGTGTATAATTATTGCATTCACTAAGCGTTAAGCTTACCCCTCTCGTTGTTTACCTTTTTACAGGTATTGTGATTATGAAGCTAGCTAGTTGTAGACTAGATGCTTAGGTGCGCTTGGGCTCGATGGGGTAGCTTTTGGATCTTTGGACGTGGATGGGGGATTTAGTAGTCCCCGGGATTATGCTCTTGGTATTGGGTTGGGTTATTGAGTCTTAACCCGTATTTCTTGTGATCGGGTCATTATTACAAATGATTTTGTAAAGTGTAATTTGTGTGCCAAGGGTCATGATAGATTGTTAAACGTATCATTATGATGTTATGTTTCGATTAAAACAGAGTTGAAAATGTATTGTATTAATGGGACCTAACTAATAAAAAAAAATGTACTCCGTTTTTGGTGTAACGGATTGGGGTTGTTACACCAAGTGCACTTTTAGGGGGTGATATACATACGTTAAGTCTAGTTACCGGGTGCCCACGGTTAATGTAACGACCCGACTTTTTCGACTTGCTTTTGTGCCTTGTGTTTTAGCGAAACTGCGTATTTGTGCGTACTGTGCTACTTTATACTCTGGAATCTTTATACACATGGCTTACTTTCATTTATGTGTTAAAGCGCACCTTTAAGTATGTAGGATACTTAACTTGATCACCGAAAACCTTTATGACCGTTAGTGTCACTTGACGTTACGAACAAACTGCGTACTGCGTACACGTTTAACTTTTGTCGTAATCGGAATATTATGATTACGAAATCTTAATTATTATTTTATAATAATAATTACTTGGGTTTATGGATGCTTAATTACGCATAGTGATAATGCTAAAAACGAACATATATTTCATAGCATTATTCCTCAAGAAAGACAAGCTTTTAGTTGCAATTGTTCTATTTACAAGTGATATTCGTTTAAATAATAAAAGGTGAAGACAAAAGACAGATTCGACGATTTGAAGACGCAAACGACCAAAAAGCTCAAAAGAACAAAAGACAATCAAAAAGGTTCCAATTATTGATAAGAAACGTCTCGAAATTACAAAAGTACAAGATTCAAAACGCAAAGTACAAGATATAAAATTGTACGCAAGGACGTTCGAAAATCCGGAACCGGGACTAGAGTCAACTCTTAACGCTCGACGCAACGGACTAAAAATTACAAGTTAACTATGTATATAAATATAATATAATATATAATTAATTATATTAATTATATATATATATTATATATATAAATAAAAACCGTCGGCAGCCAGAAACTCCAAGGGTGTGAAATGAAAATACCTCTCCGCGACTCGCGGAGTTATAAGGCTATTTTGCCGCGAGTCGCGGAGCCCCAAAATTCACTTCTGGCTATAAAGCCAACCGAATTCTGATCGAATTTAACATATTATTTTCTCAATCTCTCTCAATATATACGTAATATATTTATATTTATAATTTATATTTTAATTTTAATTATAATTCTAATAATAAGGTATGTTAGCAAATGTTGTAAGGGTGTAAGTCGAAATTCTGTCCGTGTAACGCTACGCTATTTTTAATCATTGTAAGTTATGTTCAACCTTTTTATATTAATGTCTCGTAGCTAAGTTATTATTATGCTTGTTTAAAACGAAGTAATCATGATGTTGGGCTAATTACTAAAATTGGGTAATTGGGCTTTGTACCATAATTGGGGTTTGGACAAAAGAACGACACTTGTGGAAACTAGACTATGGGCTATTAATGGGCTTTATATTTGTTTAACTAAATGAAAGTTTGTTAATGTTAATATAAAGATTTACAATTGGGCGTCCCTATAAATTACCATATACACTCGATCGGACACGATGGGCGGGGTATTTATATGTACGAATAATCGTTCATTTAACCGGACACGGGAATGGATTAATAGCCACTAGAATAATTAAAACAGGGGTGAAATTACATTCAAGGGTAATTGGTGTAATTGTTAACAAAGTAGTAAAACCTTGGTTTACACGCAGTCGATAACCTGGTGTATTCATTAAACAAAGTATTAAAACCTTGTTACAATTCGAATCCCCAATTAGTTGGAATATTTATCTTCGGGTATAATAATAATTTGACAAGGACACTTGCAATTTATATTTATGACTGATGGACTGTTATGGACAAAAACCAGACGGACATATTGAATAATCCAGGACAAAGGACAATTAACCCATGGGCATAAAACTAAAATCAACACGTCAAACATCATGATTACGGAAGTTTAAATAAGCATAATTCTTTTATATCATATTTAATTTCCTTTATTTTATATTTAATTGCACTTCTAATTATCGCACTTTTATTTATTGTTATTTTATTTAATCGCACTTTTAATTATCGTACTTTTAATTATCGCAATTTAATTTTATCGCATTTTTATTATTCGCAATTTCATTATTGTTATTTACTTTACGCTTTAATTTAAAGTCTTGTATTTATTTTATATTTCACATTAGGTTTTAACTGCGACTAAAAGTTTTAAAATCGACAAACCGGTCATTAAACGGTAAAAACCCCCCTTTATAATAATAATATTACCTATATATATATTTGTATTTTTATAAAAGTAAACTAATATAGCGTTGAGCTTTGTTTAAAGATTTTCCTGTGGAACGAACCGGACTTACTAAAAACTACACTACCGTACGATTAGGTACACTGCCTATAAGTGTTGTAGCAAGGTTTAAGTATATCCATTCTATAAATAAATAAATATCTTGTGTAAAATTGTATCGTATTTAATAGTATTTTCTGCTAAAATTTAATAACTATTTTATATACACCTCGCGAAACATCAAGTATTTTTGGCGCCGCTGCCGGGGAGCTATCTTAAAAGCCGGAAGCGCAACGCTAATATAAAAAAAAAAAAAAAAAAGATTTTTATCTACTTTTATTAAAAGTCGTTTTTGTAAAAATTACGTTTTAATTATTCAAAAATATAAAAAGAAAAACAAAAATATAAGTATTTTTAGGATTTTGTTAAATATTTAAGTTTTATAAGTTTCTTTATCTTTATTTTAATTTATAAAAATATAAATTTTATTAAAAATCGTTTATTTAAACTAAAAACAGAAAAAAAAAAAAAAATAAAGAAAAACGCGTAAAAAGTGAAACCTGTCAACTGTTTTTCTGAACCCCGCGACTCGCGGGGTTTTCTTCTCTTTTTGCCGCGACTCGCGGAGGTCTTCTGACACACGGACAAAACCCTAAAGTTGCATTAATTACGGAGTTTTAATTTATTATTATTATTATTTAACTTAATTATTATTATTATTATTATTAATTTTAGTTTTATTTTTACTTTTTACTTTATATATGTATTTTGTTTAATTAGTTTTATTAAAATTGTAAAATTAGTAGTTTTATTAAATAAATAATATAAAAATAATATTTTTATAAAAATTGTACTTTTTACAACTTTTTGTATATTTTTATATTTTGTAACTTTTTAATCGTTGTAGCGTAATATTTGTATTTTTAGCTCATAATTAATTTTAAACTTAGTTTTTACTATAGTTATTTTTACTCCTAGATTTTTAGGCTTTGCCGTAGAATTCCCTAAGTGCCTTTTCTTTAGACTAAGAATTAGGTGCTTTAGAATTTTGCGACGCCTTTTTAAGTTTTAGTTTCTTTTTAAGTTATTTCCATTTGGGATTTAGTTTTTCCTGTAAGCTTTAATATTTTTAGACCTTTTACTATGTATCAATTATCATTCCAATTAGTAATTTCAATTTGCGATTATAATTTAAAGTTAGTTGTAGTAATAAGGTTAAATTAGTTAAGTATTTTTAAGTTTTGATAAGTTTCTTTTATTTTTCCGTCACCTTTTATTTTTCAACCATTTTTTCTTTTTCGACATTTTTCGACGCGCAATCTTTTTCTTTCTTATTTCTCGCCATTCTAGTTTTTAGGACTTAGAATTTTATTCTACTTCTTATCTAAATTTCTTAAAATTACGAAAATTTATTTTAAGTGGTTAAATTGATAGACATCAAAATTTTCTGGTTCGTAGTAATAGTTGGATTTGTACGTGGACCGGGTTATTGGAGCCAAACAGTCCTCAATTATATTGAGACCAAACGAATCCTGCCCCTCTGCTGCATCTTTTGGCTATTCGAAACGTGAGCAAAAATCAGAAAAGTCTATTGATTGGATAACTTATTATAATTTTTCTTTCCTTTTTAAAAAACTAATAGGATATTCTGTGAATGCACCGAGCAAGACGTTCACCACCTTTAATACGTTCACCACCTGTAACTCGATCAAGACATCGTTTAACAAATATAACCGCCGTTGATTTTTCTTTAAAATCGTCATCCAGTCGACCAAGTACTTCAGTTCAAATTTCCGATAATCCATTTTTTGAACCCGACCTCACAATTGAGAATCCAGAAAATATTCAGGAACGGTTCGTAGATCCTGAACCATTAAACTTTCCTCCGGAACCACCAATCATTCAAACAGAGATTGTTGAGGAACGAACTATTAAATCAGAATCATCTAGTGATACCGAGTCAACAAATTCAATTATGGAGAATCTGGAACCTTTAAGTATGGAAGACCGAATGAGAGCTAAACGCACTGGTCAAGGTCACGCAATTACTCATCCAGACATTAATGCGCCAGATTATGAAATCAAAGGACAAATTCTACACATGGTGACTAATCAATGCCAATTTAGTGGTGCACCGAAGGAAGATCCAAATGAACATCTACGTACCTTTAATAGGATCTGCACACTATTTAAAATCCGAGAAGTGGAGGATGAACAGATATATCTCATGTTATTTCCCTGGACTTTAAAGGGAGAAGCCAAAGATTGGTTGGAATCGTTACCTGAAGGGGCGATCGATACATGGGATGTTTTAATTGATAAATTTCTTAAACAATTCTTTCCTGCATCTAAAGCCGTAAGACTTCAAGCAGAAATTGTTACGTTCACACAGAAGCCAAATGAAACTCTATATGAGGCGTGGACAAGATATGGAAAGTTATTACGAGGATGTCCGCAACATGGTTTAGACACCTGTCAAATAGTACAAATATTCTACCAAGGATGCGACATCACTACAAGAAAAGACATAGATATAGCAGCTGGTGGTTCGATTATGAAGAAAACCGAAACTGATGCTTACAAAATTATTGATAACACTGCTTCCCACTCGCATGAGTGGCACCAAGAAAAAGACATCATTAGATCATCTAAAGCAGCTAGAGCCGATTCTAGCCATGACTTAGATTCCATTTCCGCAAAGATAGATGCTTTCGAGAGACGAATGGAAAAGATGACTAAAGATATTCATGCTATACGAATTAGTTGTGAGCAGTGTGGAGGACCACATTTGACAAAAGATTGTCTCAGTATTGAATTAACAATGGAACAAAGAGAGAATATTTCATACATAAACCAAAGGCCTGGAAATAATTATCAGAATAATTATCAACCGCCAAGACCGATTTACAATCAAAACCAGAATTATAACCGAAATATTCCATACAACAACCAACAAGGTCCTAGCAATCAACAAATATCCAATAATACTTATAATCAGCAAAGACCGAATTTTCAAAACAAACCACCACAACAAACCGATGATAAAAAGCCGAATTTAGAAGATATGATGACGAAGCTAGTTGAAACTCAAACGCAGTTTTTCACATCTCAAAAACAAACCAATGAACAAAATGCTCAAGCATTTAGAAATCAACAAGCTTCTATTCAAAATCTGGAACAAGAAGTAAGTAACCTAGCAAGGTTAATAGGTGAAAGAAAACCGGGAAGTCTACCTAGCGATACAAATGCTAACCCCCGGAATGAAACAGCTAAAGCTATTACCACAAGAAGTGGTACAACACTTAAACCACCTGAAATACCTGTAACTTCTGATGAAACTATTCCTACTCCACAAGAACCACAACCTGATCAAGATAAGGAAAAAGAACCGGTAGTTGAAAAGGTTAATGAAGATAACACAGTTAAGGCTAAACCTTATGTTAAACCATACCAACCACCTCTTCCTTATCCAAGTAAAATGAAGAAAGAGAAACTTGAAGCCGAGCAATCCAAATTCTTGGATATGTTTAAACAGATAAATGTAAATCTTCCTTTCATTGATGTGATTTCAGGAATGCCAAGGTATGCTAAATTCTTGAAAGATCTAATCACGAATAGAAAGAAAATGGAAGAACTCTCGGCTGTTACTATGAATGCTAATTGTTCAGCAGTGCTGTTGAATAAGATACCAGAAAAACTATCTGATCCAGGAAGTTTCACAATTCCATGTTTTCTGGGTAGTCTTAGTTCAATAGAAGCATTGGCTGATTTAGGTGCTAGTATAAATCTAATGCCGTATTCACTATACGCTAAACTAGACCTTGGAGAATTGAAACCAACCAGAATAAGCATACAATTAGCCGATAGATCAATAAAATATCCTAGAGGGATAATGGAAAACATGCTAGTTAAAGTTGGTACTTTAGTATTTCCAGTAGATTTTGTTGTTTTGGACATGGAAGAAGATTCTCAAGTTCCTCTCATATTAGGAAGACCATTCTTAAACACGGCTAAAGCAATGATAGACGTGTTCGGTAAGAAACTGACCCTAAGTATAGAGGATGAGAGTGTTACCTTTTCAGTTGATAGAGCAATGCAACAACCACAATCTGCAGATGATACATGTTATTATATTCAAACTATAGATGCACATGCAGAATTATTAGAAGAATTTCCTGAATTACAAGGAACAGGAGAATGTTCTTTAGGAGAAGGAAATGAACCAATTGATGAAGCTGAAATGTTAGCTACACTTATAGCTAATGGATATGAACCAACAACAGAAGAAATTCAAATGCTAAAAGAAGAAGACAGATATCGATATAAATCATCGATAGAAGAACCTCCGAAATTAGAGTTAAAGCCACTTCCAAACCATTTGGAATACGCTTATTTACATGGTGAATCTGAATTACCTGTAATAATATCGTCTTCTCTTACTGAAAATGAGAAATCACAACTCATTTCTGTGTTGAAAGCTCATAAACCAGCTATTGCATGGAAGATTCATGATATTAAAGGAATAAGTCCTTCGTATTGCACACATAAAATCCTTATGGAAGAAGGTCATAAAACGTATGTGCAACGCCAACGAAGACTAAATCCTAATATGCAAGATGTAGTTAAGAAAGAGATTATTAAACTGCTAGATGCAGGTTTGATATATCCAATTTCTGATAGTCCATGGGTAAGCCCAGTTCAATGCGTACCTAAGAAGGGTGGCATGACTGTCATCACAAATGAGAAAAATGAGCTTATTCCTACTAGGACTGTAACAGGATGGCGTGTATGTATTGATTATAGAAAATTAAATGACGCCACCAGAAAAGATCACTTTCCCTTACCTTTCATAGATCAAATGTTGGAAAGATTAGCCGAAAATAGTTACTATTGTTTTCTAGATGGATTTTCCGGATATTTTCAAATTCCAATAGCACCCGAGGATCAAGAGAAAACCACATTCACGTGCCCTTATGGTACTTTTGCTTACAAACGCATGCCATTTGGACTTTGCAACGCCCCTGCAACCTTTCAAAGGTGTATGATGGCGATTTTTCATGACATGATAGAAGAATGCATGGAAGTATTCATGGATGACTTTTCAGTCTTCGGTGATACATTTAAATCATGTCTAGTAAATCTGGAACGAATGCTAATTAGATGCGAAAAATCAAATCTAGTACTTAATTGGGAGAAATGCCATTTCATGGTTAAAGAAGGCATCGTTCTTGGACATAAAATTTCAAAAGAAGGAATTGAAGTGGATAGAGCTAAAGTAGATGTAATTGCTAAACTTCCACATCCCACCAATGTTAGAGGAGTTAGGAGTTTTCTAGGGCATGCCGGTTTTTACCGACGTTTCATAAAAGATTTTTCTAAAATTGCCACTCCTATGAATAAACTCCTAGAAAAGGATGCGCCATTCATCTTTACAGATGAGTGTATCAAATCTTTTAATATTCTTAAAGAAAAACTCACTAATGCACCGATCATGATAACACCAAATTGGAATCTACCATTTGAACTAATGTGCGATGCAAGTGATTTTGCAATGGGAGCCGTTTTAGGACAAAGGATTGAAAAACGATTTCAACCTATATATTATGCTAGTAAGACGTTACAAGGAGCACAAACGAACTATACAACTACTGAAAAAGAACTCCTTGCTATTGTCTTTGCTTTTGACAAATTTCGATCATATCTCGTTCTAGCAAAAACGGTGGTCTATACCGACCATTCTGCTCTTAGATATCTATTTTCAAAACAAGATGCTAAACCAAGATTAATCCGTTGGATCTTACTCTTACAAGAGTTTGATATTGAAATCCGAGATAAAAAAGGAGCAGAAAATCTCGCCGCTGATCATCTTTCTCGTCTTGAAAATCCCGAATTAGAAGTTCTGAATGAATCGGCCATACAAGACAACTTTCCTGATGAATATCTATTGAAGATAGATTATAAAGAAATCCCATGGTTTGCAGACTATGCAAACTACTTAGTTTGTGGATTCCTTGAAAAAGGATTATCGTACCAAAGACGAAAGAAATTCTTCAGTGATATAAAACACTATTTCTGGGAAGATCCACATCTGTTTAAAAGTTGTCCCGATGGAATAATACGCCGATGTGTATTTGGAGATGAAGCTAGTAAAATTTTAAACCATTGTCACACAGGACCAACAGGAGGGCATTATGGGCCTCAACTAACAGCAAGAAAAATTTATGAAGCTGGATTCTATTGGCCTACAATTTACAAAGACGCACACCTTCTTTGCAAATCCTGTGATGCATGTCAAAGGGCCGGAAGAATAAGTCAACGTGATGAAATGCCACAAAATGTCATCCAAGTATGTGAAGTATTTGACATTTGGGGTATTGACTTTATGAGTCCATTTCCAAAATCTCATAATAATCTATATATACTCGTAGCCATTGATTATGTATCTAAATGGGCGGAAGCACAAGCTCTCCCAACTAACGATGCACGAGTTGTAGTAAACTTTTTGAAACGTCTTTTTGCAAGGTTTGGAACACCGAAAGCTTTAATAAGTGATCGGGGTACTCATTTCTGTAATAATCAACTTGAGAAAGTTCTTAAAAGATATGGAGTAACTCATAAAATCTCCACCGCATATCATCCACAAACAAGTGGACAAGTTGAAAATACCAACCGAGCTTTAAAACGTATTCTAGAGAAAACCGTAGGATCAAATCCGAAGGAATGGTCCATTAAATTGGAGGATGCACTCTGGGCTTTTAGAACAGCCTACAAAACTCCAATTGGAACCACACCTTTTAGACTTGTATATGGAAAAGCATGTCATCTTCCAGTAGAAATTGAACACAAAGCATTTTGGGCTTTGAAGACATGTAATCTTGATTTACATGAAACCGGACGTCTACGATTAAGTCAACTAAACGAATTAGAAGAATTAAGACATGAAGCATACGAAAATTCGTTAATCTATAAAGAAAGAACGAAGAAATGGCATGATAAAAGAATCAGAAGTTCAAAAGAATTTAAAGAAGGAGACAGAGTTCTTCTTTTCAATTCACGATTCAAGCTATTTCCTGGAAAATTGAAATCAAGATGGTCTGGACCATTCATAGTCAAAAGAGTTTTCCCATACGGAACGATAGAATTGATAAATTCAAATGGGATTGAATTTAAAGTTAATGGTCACAGAGTTAAACATTACATACATGGTCCGATGGAAGTCGACAACGAAGTTAATCACAATTTCGACACCACAGCTAACTAAGTGTGGGGAGAATCAAGTCTGTAAAGGATAATATGTATTTCTGTTAGAGTTAGATTGTCTGTTTTCGTGTAGTTCTCGAAAATGGAACACGTATGGTCTTTCCCTAGCAGACCCTAAAGAACTAGTCTTCTCCCCCCATTCTGAATTTTTATTTTTTTTAGGTTTTTACAAAATGAAGACTGCCTGTGAACTAAACCATGGTCTAATGCTACACGCTTTGATCACTAAACGTAATAATGACATACTCCCGAGTGAAATAGTATCAGTAATCAGAGAAAGAATGGACGGAGTTAGAAAAGGATCCAGATGCGAAGATAATAAGTTACAATTTGGTAAAGGAAAATCAAAATCCGCAGCGAAAAGAAGAGCACGACACCTAGAAAAATGTCACAAATGCGGAAAATGGTCACATGGAGGTAAATGTTCAAATAATCAAACTTATTCAAATACCGAATTTGTTACTTTATGCAGAGACGGACCGTTCATATGTTTAGAAGAAAAGACAATGAATGCTCGAGGTTACGCCTATGCAGCCATGGAAGACCAATTAAACCGACTATCTTATGAATATAATAGATCATATAACTAAGAAATCTATTTCACAGGTATGTCTGTACAGTTTTTATTTTTATTTTTATTTTTAACCTTTTGATAATAAACGCTAATTTGTTCGCTAAAAAGTATTAAATTGGTATTGAATAAAATTAGGTTTGGCGACCGAAATTATTGATATCGTTCAAAAATTTATTACATCACTGCGAAATTTAACGTTTATTCTTAAGGTATAAATATCTTTAATCAATCAACCCAAAATATTTCAAAAATTCGTCATGAGTTAAATTAGGTCTTGGAACCGAAATTACTTTACCGAAAAGAGGGGCGCATATTTTTGATAATATTTGATTGATTAAAGTGGGATAAAAAGAAAAAAAAAAAAGATTTTTAAATTTATTTTTACCATGTTTTTAAAATTAATATTTAAATCTTAAATTAATATTGTAAACTTTGTAAAAACAATATTTTTAAAATTGTAAATATTTGAAAAATTAATATAAGTTTGGTATGAATTTATGAATTTTTAAAAAATAAGTTTGGTATGAATTTATGAATTTTTAAATTAAGTTTGGTGTGAATTTTTAATTTTTAAAATATGAAATTTTAATTTTATGCATTTCAAATTTTAAGTTTGGTGTGAATTTTTAATATTAATTTTGAATTTTATATTTATGTTGTGTGAATTTAAAAACAAAAATTTACTTTATCTCATTAAGTTAAAAATATGATTTTAAAATTCGTCGTAAGTTGAAGACTAGGTCTTTGAACCGAAATTGCTTTACCCAAGGGAGGGACGAGAACTTTTATTATCATTATTTTTAATCTTATTGATTTAAAGTATGCCAAAAACATTGAAAAAAAAACCAAAAATCTTAGCTTTTAAAACAATCGCTACAAAAAGACAAATTTTAAAAATTTTGTCGAGGGACGGACTAGGACATCGATCCGAAACGACCTCGTCCTAAATAACAAGGGAAACAAAATTTTAAAATTAATTTCTTAATTGTTTTATAAGTTAAAGATTATAAAAAAAAAAAAAAAAAAAAAAAAAAAAAAAGTAACTCCGCGACTCGCGGAGTTTTCAGTGAAAACCTCCGCGACTCGCGGAGGAACAAAATTACAGAAAAAAAAATATAAGGAGCTGCTCGATCAGTTTACTCCCACCACCAAAAACACAGAAATTTTCTGCGAAAAGAACCCCCGAAAAACCCACGAAAATCATCCCAAAAACTCGATTTTTCACCGTTAATCTTCAAATTTTTCACTACAATCATGTTGAGAAGGATGATATCTAAGAATTACTCAAGAAAACAGGTACAATTACACCCCAAATCACCTTTAAATCCGAATTTTAGTGTGTTCTTGAGCATATTTTCATAATTTGAATTTTGTTAATTTTTAGTGTAATTAGTGTTAAATTGTTAGTATATTATGCATGTATAACCTAGATTGATGCTTGTTAACATGATTTGAAGCCAAAAACTTCAAAATCTTTAGAATCTAGGGTTTGTGTTCTTGAGCAAATTTGGGGCTTTTTGATATAAACAGGTTATGGCCGATTTTTGTCATGAATTATTGCTAAATTGAGTAGTGTAACATGCCTAGGTAGTTAAATGATCAAAACTTTAAGCCTAAACATGATTTTGAGAATTAAAGTGGACTTTTTCAAGTCCAAAATTCATGAACTTGATTTTTGAAAGATAATGCCATTTGAGACTTGTTTATTTGCTAGTAATGATTATTTTGACATGTTATTTGAGTTGAATGCTTATGAACTTGGCGAAAATTTTCGTATATGCTTATTTGAAAAAGTGTAGATTTGATAAAAATGTGAAAATAAGCTTAAGTTTGATATAAATTGATAATGTCATTGTAATTATTTTGATTGATGATTTTGCTGACACTAATGCATATTTGGATGCACAAAATTTGTGTTTGATGTGTTTTGCAGAATGAAAGGGGTGAATCTTCATCCCAAGCCCGTCATGCTCCTGCTGAGAACTTGGAACAACAGGAGGTAGATAATTACTACAAGCAGGATGTACCTCATCCAGTCATGACCTTTTCAGATATGCACTTGGAACAGTTGCACCCGAACCTGCGATTTGACAGACTTTGGATAGATTATCCAAAATATCAACGGGGTTTGCATACTCTTCACTCAAAGGTTGTTGAGGTACCGAGGGTCATAGAATGGGGACCCTTGGAAGCTGTAGAATTGGCCGGGCCAATTAGGGAATTACTGGTACAGAGGTATGGTAATTCTTCTTTTAATGACTGGATATGTTTATTCACCATACGCAGACCTGTATATAAAGTATGGTGTGAAGAGTTGTTATGTAGTATAGAGTTGAATGATCGGGTAGCTAGTTTAACCGATCGTTCTTTTATTAGATTTTTGTTAGGCGGTTCGATGCGCCACATGTCTTTACTGGACATGGCTCAGGCTTTACGTATATATACGCCTGAGGAATTAGCGTCTGCCGATTGTAGAGGATTGATACTAAACGGTAGGAAAATAGATGAGAATTTTGATACACACGGTGTGTGGAGTCAAATGACAAGCCATCACCGTTTTAAAGGGGGAAACTACTCTTATTTGGATATAGATAGAGCCGAATTAAGAGTAATACATAGGTTTTTAGCTAATTCGATTACACAAAGGGGTAAAAACAAAGAAAAGGTAAATGAACAAGATTTGTTTTACCATATGTGTATTCGAGACCCACACAGCGCTGTAAGTATACCATATTGTGTGGGTTATTATTTATCAGCTATGGTTCGAGGGATGCGTCCACATAGCATAATAGGAGGTGGTATTTTTATTACTTTGATTGGTGAATATCTCGGTGTGGATATAAGTCGGGGGGGATTATTAGTAGAAGAGCCGGAACCCCGCGACACTATAGGTTTAAATGTATACCATGGTGCGAAAGTGTTGAAGCGGCGAAATAACGCCGCAGTACGATACAATGGTAGACATCCACAGGTAGAGAGAAACCAGGAACAAGGTAATGTAGGAGGGGGGAACCAGATGCAAGAAATGCATAGGTTTATAGCTTCTCAGGAATACGAAAATGCTAGACAGAGAGCATTTGAAGATTGGCAAGTTCATCAGAACCAGATCATAGCGCATTGCCAACATATAGGTAGAAACTATATTCCTACACCGAAACCCGTCTTCCCTCCTTGGTCGATAGAGATGCAGCCACCATATCCTACGTATGACCCTGCCGAAGCATTCTATAGCACTTATGGTTATGCGTGGAACCCCTATTGGTACCAATATCATCCTTAGTTTACTTATTTTTATTTTTATTTTGTAATTTGTAATTATTGATATGTTTAATATTTTTTGTTAATATTGTAATCATTTTTATATTTATCTAACTTTTATTCTTAGATTTTAATAATTTTTGAATGTGGGGTAATATACCAAACTTCAAAAATATGTATATATGTTTGCAGTTTATCTTATGTACAAAACAGGGTAAAACAACGCATTTTCAAAGACTGGCATTAAGTTCAGCAAAAGCAAGTAATTTTGACGACAATGATGCAAAATATATGTGAAATAACAACAAGACGGAATGAACAAATGACGTGCACCATTTATCATTCAGCAAACAAACGCCAATATATTTGGAAACTTTGGTAAAAATTTAATCATTTTCACACAAATCACCCTCAATAATTTAAATTGTTACTGATTTCTTGCAAATGAGGGCATTGCAAGATCTTAAGTGTGGGAAGGGGTTAAATTCTTTCGGATTTTAAAAATTTTTATATTAAACACTTGGTTACCATTAAAAATACTAGTAAAGCAGTAGTTGTATTAGAATCTAGTGCTCTCTGATAAAAAAGAACAGCCCTAGTCTTATATACTGACTACCCAATTCTAGTAAAATTTTTCAAAATTTTCAATTAAATGAATTAAAATCATGTTTATACATATTTATGAACGATAAAACTAGGTTTCAAACACCGAAATTATTGTTACCTCGGAAAGGACATAAATTGAGAAACAAACTAAAATGTTAAAATTCATTTAAAATGGAATAGAGGACGATAAAAAGAAAAATAAAAAGCCAAGTGTGGGAAAATTTACCAAGATATTTTTAACATATGCCACATATATCTGTAACCAATAACTGAAAATACTTTTGCTTTGAACTAAACTAAACTGTTTTACCCGATGAAAGAAAAGAAGAGATGGATCTACACGATGAATCAATTCCATCATTAAAAGGAAGTAAAGTCTTCCGAAAAAGACACGCGCTTCTTGATTTAGGTCATGAAGTTGTCGTTCAGACCAGCTGTAGGTTGACGAAAAATCTAGAAAAGTCATCACTAAAATCAGCAGGAAATCCACGGACCTCAGCATTAAACAGGGTCGCCAAGTGGTCAGATTTATCCTAACCATGAGAAGGATTTATCTCGTACAATGGGGGGGCACCGTGCAAATTAGCTGGATAAGACTAATGAATCAGATCCCCAGAAAGGATAATCTCCTTAAAGATTAAAAATCAGCTTTTAAGACTGATATTACTCAATCCTAGAGATTGACCTTAAAGATTGAGAATTACAAACTCATGGAATTCAATGATATCTAAACTCGAGCTTAAACGAAAAAATATTTTGATCAAAATTATAAACCGATTTGTTTTCTGAAAACCCTATTTTCAATGCGTTCATTACCATTGAACGTAAAATCCTAGGAATTCACCTGGAATTCATTAGGTCACCTGAATCAAATCGGGTGTCAACCGTAAGAACGGTGGTTGCATAACATGGTCAAAGACAGGACCTTGTGCCAGACCGACAAATTATAAGGGTGAGCTTTACTATTGCTCCTACCAAGGATAGTAATTGCGTCCGACACGTTATAGACCATAATCAAAAGCATGTCACGGGACATTGCCTTAAACAGTTGCTTGTTCAACGCTTTCCTTTACAACCGGACGGTAGTTTGCCGAAAGGTAATATACGGAACAAGTAAACTGGACGTGTTGCTTTCCAAATACAAGGTTAGCAAGTGGGTGACACAAAACCGCAAGTTTTGAGCTAAAATTTTCAAATCTGAAACCCACCAAACCCACAAATATTTTGCAAACACCGGTAAAGGGTTATCCCGGAAAACTTATCTAGGGTAAAAACTAGATTTAATTTTCAAAAGATCAAATGTTTTCATAAAGATCCAATTTCCTTAATGGATCTAAATTTTTATAGTCATGTGGGACTGTAAACCATATCGTTACTACCATTGTTTATACCGCCGTATAGAAATCACTGATGTACAAAGTGTGAAGAATAAAGAAGTGATTCTAGTATTTCAAGACAATATTGCTTGAGGACAAGCAACGCTCAAGTGTGGGAATATTTGATAATGCTAAAAACGAACATATATTTCATAGCATTATTCCTCAAGAAAGACAAGCTTTTAGTTGCAATTGTTCTATTTACAAGTGATATTCGTTTAAATAATAAAAGGTGAAGACAAAAGACAGATTCGACGATTTGAAGACGCAAACGACCAAAAAGCTCAAAAGAACAAAAGACAATCAAAAAGGTTCCAATTATTGATAAGAAACGTCTCGAAATTACAAAAGTACAAGATTCAAAACGCAAAGTACAAGATATAAAATTGTACGCAAGGACGTTCGAAAATCCGGAACCGGGACTAGAGTCAACTCTTAACGCTCGACGCAACGGACTAAAAATTACAAGTTAACTATGTATATAAATATAATATAATATATAATTAATTATATTAATTATATATATATATTATATATATAAATAAAAACCGTCGGCAGCCAGAAACTCCAAGGGTGTGAAATGAAAATACCTCTCCGCGACTCGCGGAGTTATAAGGCTATTTTGCCGCGAGTCGCGGAGCCCCAAAATTCACTTCTGGCTATAAAGCCAACCGAATTCTGATCGAATTTAACATATTATTTTCTCAATCTCTCTCAATATATACGTAATATATTTATATTTATAATTTATATTTTAATTTTAATTATAATTCTAATAATAAGGTATGTTAGCAAATGTTGTAAGGGTGTAAGTCGAAATTCTGTCCGTGTAACGCTACGCTATTTTTAATCATTGTAAGTTATGTTCAACCTTTTTATATTAATGTCTCGTAGCTAAGTTATTATTATGCTTGTTTAAAACGAAGTAATCATGATGTTGGGCTAATTACTAAAATTGGGTAATTGGGCTTTGTACCATAATTGGGGTTTGGACAAAAGAACGACACTTGTGGAAACTAGACTATGGGCTATTAATGGGCTTTATATTTGTTTAACTAAATGAAAGTTTGTTAATGTTAATATAAAGATTTACAATTGGGCGTCCCTATAAATTACCATATACACTCGATCGGACACGATGGGCGGGGTATTTATATGTACGAATAATCGTTCATTTAACCGGACACGGGAATGGATTAATAGCCACTAGAATAATTAAAACAGGGGTGAAATTACATTCAAGGGTAATTGGTGTAATTGTTAACAAAGTAGTAAAACCTTGGTTTACACGCAGTCGATAACCTGGTGTATTCATTAAACAAAGTATTAAAACCTTGTTACAATTCGAATCCCCAATTAGTTGGAATATTTATCTTCGGGTATAATAATAATTTGACAAGGACACTTGCAATTTATATTTATGACTGATGGACTGTTATGGACAAAAACCAGACGGACATATTGAATAATCCAGGACAAAGGACAATTAACCCATGGGCATAAAACTAAAATCAACACGTCAAACATCATGATTACGGAAGTTTAAATAAGCATAATTCTTTTATATCATATTTAATTTCCTTTATTTTATATTTAATTGCACTTCTAATTATCGCACTTTTATTTATTGTTATTTTATTTAATCGCACTTTTAATTATCGTACTTTTAATTATCGCAATTTAATTTTATCGCATTTTTATTATTCGCAATTTCATTATTGTTATTTACTTTACGCTTTAATTTAAAGTCTTGTATTTATTTTATATTTCACATTAGGTTTTAACTGCGACTAAAAGTTTTAAAATCGACAAACCGGTCATTAAACGGTAAAAACCCCCCTTTATAATAATAATATTACCTATATATATATTTGTATTTTTATAAAAGTAAACTAATATAGCGTTGAGCTTTGTTTAAAGATTTCCCTGTGGAACGAACCGGACTTACTAAAAACTACACTACCGTACGATTAGGTACACTGCCTATAAGTGTTGTAGCAAGGTTTAAGTATATCCATTCTATAAATAAATAAATATCTTGTGTAAAATTGTATCGTATTTAATAGTATTTTCTGCTAAAATTTAATAACTATTTTATATACACCTCGCGAAACATCACATAGTAATTTACTTATGCTTACTAGTTAGTCTTGTTGGACTTTCTACCTTGTTGGGTGTGATGACCCGAAAATTTCTGACCAAATTTAAACTTTATCTTTAAATGATTTAACGTTTTCGACACGATAAGCAAAGTCTGTAAAACCGAATCTCAAATTTTTTGAACTATTCAAGTACCCTTCAGTTGTTCTCAACGATTCGCAAACCATTATATGTAAATAGATACATATATATATACTATAACTTGAAAACGTAACAAAGTTTTAATTGTTTAATACCGTACATTAAACTTATTGGTTTAAATATTTATTTGAATATATATGATAAGTTGAAATATTAATTGTATGAATAACTTGCGACGTATATTTAAAACGTGTTTATGAATGTTGAAAATATATATTAAGTTGGTCATAAAACGATTTGTTATTATATATATATCAATAAATAGCGAGACAATGATTTATAGAAGTAAATGACCAAAACACTCGAAAGTTTAAGATACACTTTGAATGATATAGTTTATTGATAATTTAAGACTATATTTTGACAAACGTACGAGTCACAAAACGTAAATTGCGAGTTTTCTAAGCGTACGAAAATGCGTTCGAGAAACCGGAACCGGGACATAAGTCGAGTGACAACGTACGAGTCATCGGAACGAAAATTACAAGTCAACTATGCATGTGAATTTAATATAATATATAATTAATTATATAAATTAAATATATTATATATATTATATAAAATTATGTCGACAAACAAAAAGTTAAAAGTTTGTGAGCTGGATCAGAGGGCCATGCGATCGCATGGCCTTGAAGCACAAATCCCATGCGATCGCATGGGGTACTTTTTCAGAAAAGGTTCTATAAATTGCTCGAGTTTGGGTTCAGTTTTTACACCTTTTCATCTATCCATCTATCCTCACTCCGTATGCATTATATTTATTTATTATATTATTATTATTATTATTATTATTATTAATCTTAAGATTAATATTATTATTAATCTTATTAATATTAGTATTATTAATTAGTATTATACATAAAATACTACGACGGAGTGCCGTTCGAGTAATTTAAAAACAAGTTTTACGAGCGGGATAGAGCTAAGGAAAATATGGGTTATAGCTATGGAGGTTATGGGTAATATTCATGGGTACTGTTCGCAAGTCAAACCTAGTGTTTATCTTCACCGTTGTATCTACGTACTTTTCTACAATATTGAATCTCAATATTGATACGTAAGCAATCATATTTTATCTTTTATATATTAATTGTGTATCCATGTCTAGTGCTCGAGTATATATATTTAAGCATGCTTGTATGCTAAATTTTGTCATTAAATAGTTTATAATGAATCACAAATTAAATACGTATATTACTGGTAAAAGATATATGATATACATGTTTTTGGAAAGCTGGCGAAAAATCAATAACTTTTCATTTAGATATCGAATAGTTTCGATGAACGGATTAAAAGATATGATCAACTGAATTATAATTGATGTTAATTGGAATTGCTTTTGAATCTGCAATTAATATGTAAACAACTTTTTTACGAGATTGATAAAATGGATTTTTGAATATTACCAACCGAGTAAATAAATCCTTATATAAGACACGTCTCGTTTTGTTGAACAATTGTCAAAACTGATTGTTTTATCATATTTTAAAGCCTTATAAAAACTATAGTTTAATCTTACAAGAATTGGGAAACTATGTGAAATATTAAAATGATTCGATTGCCATGATCATTCAACTATTGTATGGAGTCAGATTGACTTTTTGAAATAACTTTTGATAACTATTGTATATCGATCTCGAGCATTAGGATTGTGATACACTATGACCTGACCTAGCTTGATAGACATTTATTGACCAACATATGTTCTCTAGGTTGAGATCTACGGTTATTTGGTATTCCGAGTTTCGGTCACATTTCGATGAACAACTTTATGTGCTGCTAAGGTGAGTTTCATTTGCTCCCTTTTTAATTGCTTTTGCAATCTATATTTTTGGGCTGAGAATACATGCACTTTATTTTAAACGCAATGGATACAAGTACATACTAAATTCTACACCGAGTTTGAACCGAAAATCCCTTAGCTTTGGTAACTAGTAACTGCCGGTTATAAGAACTGGTGGGCGTGAGTAGTTGTATATGGATTCATAGGGCTTGACATCCCCGTCTGTTTCAGGTATAGAAACCCTAGCCTGAACTATAAAACAGACGTATGCTATATGAGGTTAGTACACGTTAGTTTGCGTGTATTGTACATGTTGGTTGCATGTATGTTTAAAACAGGGGGTACTTATTAAAACGTTAAAGTTTAGTTACCAGGGTGCTCAATCTTGTAGAATATTTTGATAAACGTTTCTGGATGAAACAACTGAAATCTTGTGATCCACCTTTATATACAAATTATGTGCAACACTAAAACTATGAACTCACCAACCTTTGTGTTGACACTTGTTAGCATGTTTATTCTCAGGTTTCCTTGAAGTCTTCCGATGTTTGCTTATATGTTAGACAAGCTATGTGCATGGAATCTTACATGACATATTTTTCAAGGAAACGTTGCATTCATCAAATCATCACCATGTATCTTATTTTGACTGCATTGTCAACGGAAGTATTATTGTAAACTATTATTTACGATGATCGTCTATATATAGAAATCATCAGATGTCGAAAACCTTTGATTTAAATATTCATTTATGGTGTGCCTTTTCAAAAGAATGCAATGTTTACAAAACGTATCATATAGAGGTCAAATACCTCGCAATGAAATCGATGAATGACGTGTTCGTCCATATGAATTTGGAGCGATCGTCACAGTTGGTATCAGAGCGTTGGTCCTAGTGAACCAGGTCTTGCATTAGTGTGTCTAACTGATAATTGTTAGGATACATTAGTAAGTCTGGACTTCGACTGTGTCTGCATGTCAAAAGTTTTGCTTATCATTTATTATCAGAAATTACCTGTCTATCATCTTAAGTCTAAATGCGTCTTATTGCATTGATTGCATAGATAGTGTATAGACCAAATTTCATATATTAGCATATCTGTTACTGTCAACTTTACCTGACAGCTTTTGAAAATTTCTCCCTAATTTGCGGGATCCCTTATACTATATATTGGTATTCTATGTAATTAGAATATCATCCGATACCCAAAAATCATTTCATACCAAAAATCCTTTATCTAATCGTGTAAGATGAATCCCGTATCTAGTTCAAATTCCTTAAACTCCGACAGCTATTCCGATATGGATATTCACCTGAATTCTGAAGACAGTGTAACCGGAATGGATCAACCAATTAGCCATCATCTATTCTGGATGAATTTGGGATGGGTTCGTAGTCTACTTAATTATTGGAGACAAGAAGAAGGTGATCCATTCCATCCACCACATTGCCCTCTTGGCAAAGAACCTGAAGCACTTACCGGCGAACCTATTCGTAATACCATTTTTTCTCCCATCTCCAGAATATCTCGTCATGATCATATACTCTCTCAAATTTTGGATCTTATTCATTCGCTCGTCCGAACCGCCAATCATCCCGGTGTAGTAGAAGAAGTCAACGAGCTTCACGCTCGGGTAGTAGCTTTGGAGAATATAGTGCAAAGGTTACAAGCACCAGCAGCATCACCGGCATCAACAGTACCACCGACAACAACACCAACAGTACCATTACCACCACCAACAACATCCGCATCGCAAACCTCAACTTCACAATCTGTTCCACGAGCATCAACGTCATACGCACCGTAGTTACCAAGAAATACCAGCAACAATAACCGATGAAGTATTAATTTCCCCTGAAGAAATTTTATGTATATTTAATATATATGAATTTTTAAATCAAAATAAATCTTTTCGTACTAAGCTATTACGTGTGAATCTTAACTGGTAGGTACTACTCGGTTAGTTCATATTACTAATATGCAATGATGTACATCCTTCCTTAACAACTTAACCATTGTTAACTATAATCTCTGTTTCAACTTAATGAATCCCATTTCATAATAAACCAAGTGTATTATTCAATTACATAATTGATTATACATTTTCATTTTCGATATACTCGAAACTTTCCAGAAAACATCATATGTGCCTTGCAAAGTTCGCAAGAATTCCACAAGCATCAACATCCTTCACCGAGGAATATCAATAAGAATAAATAATGAAGTATTGATTTCATTAGTGAAATACTCTGCGAAGATTATGTAATCTCTAATGTTTTAGAGATTATTCATCCAAGCCAAAAATCAAATGAGCTTAATATGATACTAACTCATTAAATCTGTATTACATCTGAAGAAAATATACATACATATATTTTCATAAAGACAGTAATAAAAAAAATTCTTTTGTACTAAGTATTAATTGTGAAATCTTTAACGGGTAGGTAATACCCGGGAAATATTTAAGTTCGCAATTAATATGTTACACTGTACATTCTTCAATTTTGATTCAAAAATCATTAACTATACTCACTATCTTCACAACGATATACAATCGTTTTCATACAAATTCAATTACATATTCTGATATTGACGGATCAGAATCCAAGTCATAACTCTGAACCCGTGACATCATTCTTAGATCTCTACATCTTTCAAAGCTATACATTGACTTCAAAACTGTGCAAGATCCTTTAATGTTGTTAATATCGAAAATAATCTTGCAATTCTTTTCAAGATATCAATTTTCATCACACTTCCAACCAGTCAACTTCGACTTTTCAGATTAACTTTATTGTAACCTTGACATATACGTTCTTGTTACAAGGGAACCTTTCATGTCCCACCACATTAGCAGTAAATTTACCAGCAACTTCATTAATCTGTGACCTAAGTTTCTTCGAAAAATCCCAATAATTATTCATTGAAACTCTATCAAGTACTCATATACAACTAGTAACAACAATTGTCATACCAACCACCGAGAATTAGCAATCAGTATTTTGAATCTCGCAGCATTTTCTACGACAACAGTTATATATAGATAACGTCTATCTTCTAGACCTACAGATTTCGAATGTGAATTTTCTGAAAAACACCTTAAACTATGAACTAGTTCTTGAAATCTTGAAAAATGCTGATGAAGCAGCAAAAACTGTAAACGACCTTAACAGTAAAAAGTTTGATGATAAAGGATAGTGTGCTGGCAAAGCTCAGAAAAAAGAGAAAGTTTGGAACTGGAAAACGGATTGAGCAAAGTATGAAAGAGGCTGTGGATAAATCACAAGGATGAAATCTGTCTTCAAAGAATCCAAATGATTCAGTATCTGCTGAAGCCATTAACGAATACCTTGCTTCCGAATCTAAACCCTTGTGAACAATATTCTTCATCATCCTCTGATATTAGAAATTCTAAGATTCATCGTATCTTTCATTATAAATTTCCTCCATATTTCTGGAGATAATTCCATAATCATTCTTATCGGAAATCAATTTTCTCCTTACGATATCTGTGTTACACCATAAAAGAAACTATTTTAGTTTCTAAATTCTGAAACTTTCAAGTTTAAAATATAAATGTTTTGAAGTAATGTTGGGAATTGAAGCATGAGTTAGTATAATATAATGACACTTGATCAACGTGAATATATTACAGTAAGTCATGATGAGTTTCTAATGGAACGTGATAAAGGTTCACAGATCATATCCTCATCATGAACCATGTTACATAACTCTTTCATTCTATATAATCTCTAAAAATATCAAGAAAATATTTTCTTAATGATTCGGTCTTTTTCGAGGTATTCTAGTAATTTGACAAGTCAGATTGTGCTATTACCATTTCTTTCTTAGAACATTAGTTATGTTCATCTGAAACTTCATACCTACGAATTCTGGACCATTATCCGCTTGACTTAAGGTCGGGAAGAGAAAACGAAAGCATGAAGTTCTGAAATATAATGGAGAACATAAAGCCCGATAACAACAATGAAATTACAAACCGTGTATATCAATGCGTATAGCAATATAAAGACACGGGAGAATGAAAAACACTATAACCCCAAGGTAATAGTAGAAGAAAATAACTTCCTCTGGTGACAGATGAAAAAGAAGAATGAAGGATACGATAGCCAGGAAAATATCCAGAATCAGAACTGGATTAAGCATTTTCACAATCTATTGGGATGTATGAAATAAGAAAGAAGATTATAGGAGTGGTGAAAATAAATGAAACGGAAGAGGTCAATTTATAGAGAAATATCAGACATAGCAATCGAGGCAGATTACGAATTTAATCAAAGAAAATCCTAATTTCTGCAAATTCTGAAGAATCAAATCTTATTTAGATTATGAAGATTTTCTATTCCTTAAATTCCGAAAATCAATCGTAACTACGTTAAAAGCTAAGACGAATCTCTATTCTTTCATTTCACTCTTTTACGATAACTTCTCTCATACGCTTCGAGAAATTGGATTGTTTTATCCATATAATTCAACGGTGATAAAATTCTATTTATCAACTCATATTCATCATGAAAACATTTCAATTGTTAGCCATGACGACCTCACTTAAATTTCGGGATGAAATTTCTTTAACGGGTAGGTACTGTGATGACCCGGAAATTTCTGACCAAATTTAAACTTTATCTTTAAATGATTTAATGTTTTCGACACGATAAGCAAAGTCTGTAAAACCGAATCTCAAAATTTTTGAACTATTCAAGTACCCTTCAGTTGTTCTCAACGATTCGCAAACCATTATATGTAAATAGATACATATATATATACTATAACTTGAAAACGTAACAAAGTTTTAATTGTTTAATACCGTACATTAAACTTATTGGTTTAAATATTTATTTGAATATATATGATAAGTTTGAATATTAATTGTATGAATAACTTGCGACGTATATTTAAAACGTGTTTATGAATGTTGAAAATATATATTAAGTTGGTCATAAAACGATTTGTTATTATATATATATATCAACAAATAGCGAGACAATGATTTATAGAAGTAAATGACCAAAACACTCGAAAGTTTAAGATACACTTTGAATGATATAGTTTATTGATAATTTAAGACTATATATTGACAAACGTACGAGTCACAAAACGTAAATTGCGAGTTTTCTAAGCGTACGAAAATGCGTTCGAGAAACCGGAACCGGGACATAAGTCAAGTGACAACGTACGAGTCATCGGAACGAAAATTACAAGTCAACTATGCATGTGAATTTAATATAATTTATAATTAATTATATAAATTAAATATATTATATATATTATATAAAATTATGTCGACAAACAAAAAGTTAAAAGTTTGTGAGCTTGATCAGAGGGCCATGCGATCGCATGGCCTTGAAGCACAAATCCCATGCGATCGCATGGGGTACTTTTTCAGAAAAGGTTCTATAAATTGCTCGAGTTTGGGTTCAGTTTTTACACCTTTTCATCTATCCATCTATCCTCACTCCGTATGCATTATATTTATTTATTATATTATTATTATTATTATTATTATTATTATTATTATTATTATTATTATTATTATTAAGATTAATATTATTGTTAATCTTATTAATATTAGTATTATTAATTAGTATTATACATAAAATACTACGACGGAGTGCCGTTCGAGTAATTTAAAAACAAGTTTTACGAGCGGGATAGAGCTAAGGAAAATATGGGTTATAGCTATGAAGGTTATGGGTAATATTCATGGGTACTGTTCGCAAGTCAAACCTAGTGTTTATCATCTCCGTTGTGTCTACGTACTTTTCTACAATATTGAATCTCAATATTGATACGTAAGCACTCATATTTTATCTTTTATATATTAATTGTGTATCCATGTCTAGTGCTCGAGTATATATATTTAAGCATGCTTGTATGCTAAATTTCGTCATTAAACAGTTTATAATGAATCACAAATTAAATACATATATTACTGGTAAAAGGTATATGATATACATGTTTTTGGAAAGCTGGCGAAAAATCAATAACTTTTCATTTAGATATCGAATAGTTTTGATGAACGGATTAAAAGATATGATCAACTGAATTATAATTGACGTTAATTGGAATTGCTTTTGAATCTGCAATTAATATGTAAACAACTTTTTTACGAGATTGATAAAATGGATTTTTGAATATTACCAACCGAGTAAATAAATCCTTATATAAGACACGTCTCGTTTTGTTGAACAATTGTCAAAACTGATTGTTTTATCATATTTTAAAGCCTTATAAAAACTATAGTTTAATCTTACAAGAATTGGGAAACTATGTGAAATATTAAAATGATTCGATTGCCATGATCATTCAACTATTGTATGGAGTCAGATTGACTTTTTGAAATAACTTTTGATAACTATTGTATATCGATCTCGAGCATTAGGATTGTGATACACTATGACCTGACCTAGCTTGATAGACATTTATTGACCAACATATGTTCTCTAGGTTGAGATCTACGGTTATTTGGTATTCCGAGTTTTGGTCACATTTCGATGAACAACTTTATGTGCTGCTAAGGTGAGTTTCATTTGCTCCCTTTTTAATTGCTTTTGCAATCTATATTTTTGGGCTGAGAATACATGCACTTTATTTTAAACGCAATGGATACAAGTACATACTAAATTCTACACCGAGTTTGAACCGAAAATTCCTTAGCTTTGGTAACTAGTAACTGCCGGTTATAAGAACTGGTGGGCGTGAGTAGTTGTATATGGATCCATAGGGCTTGACATCCCCGTCTGTTTCAGGTATAGAAACCCTAGCCTGAACTATAAAACAGACGTATGCTATTTGAGGTTAGTACACGTTAGTTTGCGTGTATTGTACTTGTTGGTTGCATGTATGTTTAAAACAGGGGTACTTATTAAAACGTTAAAGTTTAGTTACCAGGGTGCTCAATCTTGTAGAATATTTTGATAAACGTTTCTGGATGAAACAACTGAAATCTTGTGATCCACCTTTATATACAAATTATGTGCAACACTAAAACTATGAACTCACCAACCTTTGTGTTGACACTTGTTAGCATGTTTATTCTCAGGTTTCCTTGAAGTCTTCCGATGTTTGCTTATATGTTAGACAAGCTATGTGCATGGAATCTTACATGACATATTTTTCAAGGAAACGTTGCATTCATCAAATCATCACCATGTATCTTATTTTGACTGCATTGTCAACGGAAGTATTATTGTAAACTATTATTTACGATGATTGTCTATATGTAGAAATCATCAGATGTCGAAAACCTTTGATTTAAATATTCATTTATGGTGTGCCTTTTCAAAAGAATGCAATGTTTACAAAACGTATCATATAGAGGTCAAATACCTCGCAATGAAATCGATGAATGACGTGTTCGTCCATATGAATTTAGAGCGATCGTCACATTGGGCCTTAGCCCACCCTACACTAGTTAGTGGACTATTTAATTAGCCCAATTATTATTAGCTAGTGATCTATTAATATGTAAGACAAATACCCATTTATTAGAGGAACATACTAGCATTTATGTCAAGTATTATCCTTAATGTTGCATGGGATCCCAACATAAGAACCAACTTTAGACAACCATTAACCAAAAAGCAAAAGTTGGTCTCCCTTGTCCCCCTCCAAAAATCACGGCCACCTTACCCCCTCCCTCACCCCATCCACCTATAAATACAAGCATCATTCCATCCATTTTACACTTGCTTTCATTTGTAATTCACACACATTCACTCTCTAATTATCTCTCTAGTTCTTCTCTCTCTAAAAAGTGTAAGTATTGATTTTTCTTCTTATTCTTCCTCTCTCTCTCTCTCTCTCACAAATTCATCATCATCATCATCATCATCATCATCATCATCATCATCATCATCATCATCATCATCATCATCATCATCATCATCATCATCATGGGTCTAGCTTTTTAGCTTTGATCTTGATTACATCTTGTAGATTCAAACTTAGATTTGAATCCTTCAAGAACATGGAAGATTCAAGCTTTTTAGCTTTGAATCTTCACCCACTTTGTAGATCTATATTTTTTTAACTTTAATCTTGCTATTTTGTTATAAAGATTCAAACTTGTGTTTGTAATCTTCATGTAACTTAAAGATCCAAGCTTTATGCTTCAAGATCTTCAAGAACAACCAAGATGCAAGCTTTCTAGCTTGAATCTTCATATCATTTGTTGGATCTAAGTTTTCTAACTTATGATCTCATTATTTTGTTATAAAGATCAAAACTTGTGTTTATGGTCTTCATATAACTTAAAGATCTAAGCTTTATGCTTCAAGTTCTTCAAGAACACTAAAGGTTCAAGCTTTCTAGCTTTGTGACCTTATAACTTGTGTGAAAAGGATCCAAGCTCTCTAGCTTAGGGTTCCATCACTTTATTTAACTTAGATTATGTTCATACTTGTTTGATTGAGGTAAAGTTTGTAGCTTTAGTTGTAAATGTAACTTGTAATTGTGTTAAGACTAAGGATATGATGTAACCTTGGTTCATCATCCATCTAAGACTCTTAAATGAGTTGTGTTCTTACTTGGTCTTAACATATTGTGTGTTGATGGTAGAATCTTGGTCAAGGTGATGCTAACCCATCAACGAGTTGTACACTTGAAGCTACAAGCATCAAGGATGAGAACCGTGATGAGCATCAAGCACTAAGAACCCCACCGGAGCACATTGTTTACTGTTTTCGTGATCTGATCAGACAACCTGGGCTACTGGAAAGATGATTTTCAGTTAGTTCGGTTCGATTAGATGATTTTCCATTTAGACCTCGTCTTAATCCGAGTTACGGTTTAGGATTTATGGCCTTCCGAAAGTCACTACACCCTATTAAGGTTGTGCTGAAATTTCTGACCTAATCGCACTTAGACCGCCACCATGGTCAAACGAAGATGAGTTAGGTTTTGAAAATTGGTCAGAGGTTAGGGGACTCATATACGGAGCCATAGCCACTGATTACGAATCTTTTCGATTTATGTAGAGGTCGTAGCAGCTGACCGAATTCGGCCTATTGTTTCGATCTCTATTCTTGTCAAACTTACTTAGCTTTTATGATGATGAACGATGATGATGATGACACTTAAACTTATTTTATGCACTATTAGAACTTATGAGGATAACACACTGACCTAATAACCTTTGACTTAGGTTGGCGACCTTTCGGACCGACTTACTACTTGCATACTTTCATTATCGACTTTACCGCTCTTATCACTGTGAGTTATAGCATCCCTTTTTACTTTAATTATTTTGGGACTGAGAATACATGCGCTTTTTACATTTTACATACTAGGCACGAGTACTTAAGCTTTATATATGTGTGGGTTATACAACGGCATAAACTTTCCCCTTAGCTAGGTAACGTTTAGTCATTGGTTTTTGAACCGGTGAACGCGAATCTTAGATATGGATCCATAGGGTTTGACATCCCCACTCAGGCTAGTCGCGCTAGTATTTAATGGGTGTTTAATACTTCGTAAACATACACACTCGCCAAGTGTACTTTTAGGGGGTTATAAACGTTAAGTTAGTTACCAAGTGCCCACGGTTAAACATATACTTTTCATACTGCTTTGGAACACTGAAATCTCGTGGCCTACCTTACATTACTGTTACAACTTAAACTATAGCTCACCAACATTATTGTTGATGTTTTTAAGCATGTTTTCTCAGGTTCTTAGAGGTTTGTTGCTTTCGCTGTTTAGACTTGCTGTTAAGGACCTGCTGTGCTAGAATTCCGCTGCATAATCTTAGAGATGTCTCAATCATGGAACTTTTCATTTGCATTCGTAGTTTATGTTATTTTCAAATAATGACTTTGTAACGACCTTTGTGTCACGTTATCTTTTGTAAACGCTATGTCTTTTATGAATGCAAAACTGGTTTTCAAATAGCATGTAGTACTTGATCGTGTAAAGATCCTGTTGTTGACGAATCGTACACGATGGTTTTATACGGGGCATCACATTTAGTATCAGAGCATTGGTTGTAGGTAATTAGGTTGCATTAGTGAGTCTATACCGGACCGAGTAGGATTCACTAATAGGACTAATCTACAACTTGCTAGTTTACTTGTTTCTGAGGAACTTACTGCATGCTGCTGCTTACTTCTACTGCTATATGACGTATACTGCTACTTGATTTTCATCACTGTATGCTATTATCTGCTTTCGATTGCATGATATTTCTGTACGATTTATTGCCATGCTATTTACTGCTATAGGTGATCTAGACTATCGTAGTTATTTTGCCTAATACATGCTTGCTTTATGACTTACTGACATGGAAAAAGATATTTTTCCCTGTTCAGATGTTGGATGTCCCGCCCGTTATCATTTTGGAGAGCGACTCAGACTCACCCTCCAACTCGCCGACCATTGTTGCCAATTCACAGATCCCATCGTCAACACACTCCAGTGACTCTGGCGCTTTGACCTCTGGAGCCAGTGGCCATGCACCCGACCCAGTGATCACCTCAGACGGACACGAGGATCCACCAGAGATTCCAGCTCCACTCATCCCAGGACCCTCAGAGCCACATCACCATTCTGGTGGTGTTGTGATTCCAGGGGAATATAAGGACGTTCCATTCCATAATGAGCATAACCATTGGTGCAGACGCCTTCCTGATGGACGTGTCGTGCCGATTCCGCCTTTCAGATATCGGATTATGACTACCGGCCGAGCAGAGCCACCCTCAGCTGTTTTCAACGACTCATCATCCTACGACTCATCCTCTGATGACTCCAGTGACAAGGATTCCGATGAGGACCCTGAGGAGATGCCCAGGCAGCCACCCTCTACCCCGCCGAAGAAGCGGCATCGTTTCGATGGTACCGTTATTCCAGGGGTTAACGGAGGTAGGTTTTCCGTTAACGCACATGGACTGAGGACTAGGGTCACCGCCCGTAAGTGGGTTGTGCCGTATCCTGCCAATCCATTCGTGCATAAGGCTTACCGTTACGCACCATCTACTTCTGGCGCTGGACCACCTGCATTACCTGTACCGACTGCACCGCCTGCCCCACCATCTCCCTCCTTCGAGGAACTGACAAGGGAAGTGGAGATCCTCCGTGCTCGGGTAATTGAGCTCGAGGACCAGATGTCCCACGTAATGGATATCCTTTACCCACCGTCACCATAGGGCATTGTAGTAGATTTCATTATGTAATCTCATTTGTAGTTTCATGTTCTACTCATGTATTGTGCAAACCCATGCAGATGTATGCAACTTATTATTAATGAATGGAACTTAGTGTTGTTTAATTTTTGTACGGTGTTCTAATTACGTTACTGTATGGTGATTTTGTGGTATCTGTATCTAGTTACATTGCTTAGTTAACATGTGTTGCGTTGATTCCATGTTGGTTGCCATATACTATATTATTTATTAAATGCTGGATTTTGACTTAAGTCAAAATTTCTGTTTAGAAGAGCAATGGCAAACGGAAGAGCAGCGCCAACAGCAGTACAAATTGAGGAAATGATTGCATAAAGAGTAGCCGCAGCTATTGCGAAAATCAACCCCCAAGCTCCACCAGTTAACCCGCCCATCCATAACGGGTGTACATATAAGGAGTTACAAAGCTGCAATGTAACAACCCTCACTTTTTGACTTCTAAATTACTGAATTAACCCTAGGGTTATATGTCTGACTATATGTATTAAGGGTTGTTATATACAATTAAATATTGACCGAATAGTAATTTTTAGTCAACAATGTACGCTTAAATAAATAATATATTATTAATTTATATAATTTGAAATAATTTAACTAAGTATATAAACTTTGTATCACTTTTATTATTTAGTTAATGTATTATATATTTAACTATATAATAAATCCAATTATATATAAATGTAATAATATTTACAAACTTACTAAAGCTATAGTTTAATAATTAAAATCATAATTATTATTAAAAATACAAAATACCGAATTATTTATTATTTTTATGCAAAATTTGTATTTATTAATTAAATAAAAAAAATAAAATAAAAATAAAATAAAATATTATTGACAAATATTCTTGGAAAAACATTAAATAAATTTGTTTATTTACATAAAAAAATCCTTAAAATAAATAATAAATAAATAAATAAATAAATAAATAAATTACTTTTTAATTAAAAATTTTAATGGAAAAACTACTTTTATTATTTTATTTTGTGCATTATCCCATGACCTAACATTTAATACTTTTTAATTTTAAAATCCCATTAAGAATTAAATATTTCTTTTTTTAATTATTTTATTCTTTTTACCTAATTTTTTCAAGTATAAATACCCCTCATTTCTCATTCAAACTCACACCAAAATTTCTCTCATTCTCTCTTTGAAGAATTACTACTAGTAAGTATTCTTTTCTTACTTTTTATTTTTTTACTTTTTACTTTTTACTTTTTACTTCGATTATTATTTTTACCGAAATATGTAAATAATGTTATAAATTATATGCAATTAAAAATAAAATAAATAACATGTATACATTATTACTATTACTAGAACCTATAACCTACTACTTATATTGTAACATAAAAACATTTTGGGATATGTATTAGAGATGTATAGATCTTCGAACTTTCTTGACGAATGGTTTCTATGAGATTCTAGGCAGAGGGTTTGGATTTCCGATTTAAAGGGTCCTATGGCTCAAGCCCCTAGATTTAAATTAGCCATTCGAAGGGAAATGGGTGATTGGAAGCTTATCTAATACGACAAGTATCCTAAAATGGAAAACACTGATAAAAGTAGAAACTCTCTAGTCATAGAAACTTAGTAAAATAAGAAACTTTCTAAAAATGGAAACTTTATAAAAATAGTAACTTACTAGGAATAGAAACTTAGTAAAACAAACTATACTTAAACACATACTTAAACTTACACATGGGCAAAACACTTAACTACTCTTAAATGTCAATAGGTTGACTTTCCTGCTCACTCGTTCAAATCTTTATTCCGAGGAATAACTCTCTCTCTACTTACTAAGGTGAATTCATAGCCCCTCTTTAATTGCTAGCAAACTTACTTACTTTTACTTGGGGTGAGACACATGCTGTTTTTACTTTTTATACTTTAGACACAAGTACCAAACTGTTAAACTATGCTATACCCGGCTATGTCCGACTAAGTCCCTACACTGATATTTTTAATTGCTGCGGCATGCTTAATTATTGGGGGTAGGCCTATCGGGAGTAACGTCCCCGATACATTTGACCAAGTCATTGTATTACTTAATAATGAAATTAAACCGACAAGGATAGACACAACTTGTCATGGGGCAAACTTGAACGTTTAGTCTAAATATCACGCATTGGCATAACTTTTTGATCCTGCGGGAGATCAACTTTACAAACTAAATCTTGTGGTCTAAAACAATGACAAACTTTTTGTTAAACCTATGAACTTCACTCAACCTTTTTGGTTGACACTTTAGCATGTTTTGTCTTAGGTGCTGTTTGATTCAAGCTCTTATACTTACTGCTTATGTGATGCTACTTGGACATAGGATCAAGAGATATCACATTTATTACTTCTGCATGTGAACATTTACGATATTGTTATTCCTGTCATTGTAACGACATTTCATTTTCCGCTGCGTACTCATTAAAGTTAAATTCATCATTTAGTATTGTTCTCGTTTATTATAATATGTTGGTATGTTTTGATAATAGTGACGTTCCTTCCAGACCCTATTGGGAGGACGTTACAGATTGGTATCAGAGCATAACCAGGCTGTTATAGAGAACCAGGATTGCATTTTTATGTGTGCCTTATTTGTTAGCTAGGGTGCCTTAGCAATCTAGGAAACTATAACCTTTCCTGCCTTAGAATTAAAGCACTTAGGATTGCCCCACAATCTTAACGATTATGCTTTAATAAACTTGACTTAAAGATTCTAATCAAAATATCCTTCCTAATGTTAGGATGTCTAATTATCATCAAACGACCAAAATGAGTCTTTTCAAGCCAACCGAAAAAGATACTGAAAGGTCTTCCACAGAAAGACCAGTCCAAAGTCCACCTTATGACTTTGGTGGTCCTCCCTCACCAAATTATAGCCCAAATACTACTCTAAAGTTACATGGGTCTCCTGAATACTATCCAACCCCAAGGAATAAAGACAAGAGGAAATGTCTTGAAGAAACTGGGCCGTCAAAGAAAAGATCCCGATCTCCTTCCTACGATGAAGTTGATGCCAAGTACGAGCTCATGAATCTGCGAAAAACTACCGATGACCTAATTCGCCATATTGCAAGGATCGATTTTCAAATGAAGGAAAAAGACCTAGCGATCAAGAAGCTCAGGGAGGAAAATGCTGAACTAAAGAAAAGAGATAAAGTTGGTGAAGTATGAAGGTGATAGAAATACCCGATGGGGGAAGCAATCTCTCTCTTGCTTAAGAGAAGATGTTGACCTTAGATTGAAGATGGAGGAAAACCGTGTGAATAATCAACTTTCTATAAGGGACCACAAGTACCATGTAATCAACAATGAAGTTTCTAAACTTTATGATAATCTCGAGTTCCTGCATGAGAAACAAAAGGCAAGGAACGAGAAAGTTGATGAGTTTATGAAGAAGGTGGAGGATGAGAAGAAGAAATATGAAGATTACTTCAATCTTAATATTTCCTAGATTATTTTTCCAATTCCTTGTCTATGTAAAGGCTATGCCTTAAACTATTTCTATTTGAAAATCGTGTAATAAAGACTTATTTAATGCCTCATTCTAATAATATAAAGTGTTTTATTAATATCATGCGATATCAATACTTTATTTTATTCATACTTGTGATTGCTCAAACTTATAACTTGTTAAACTTATCAAACATATGTTCACTTTTATGTAGTGACATCATGGTTCATTCAGCTGCACCTACCGTTAACAACGTTGTGTTAACTACTGAACAATTCCAACAGTTACTCGCTGCCGCCTAAGGCAACGCCCAAGCTAATCATGCTAATACTCAACCGAAACCTTGTTCCTACAAGGATTTTTCAAACTGTCATCCTCCTGCATTTAAAGGGACTGAAGAAGATGTCGAACTAGTTCGTTGGTTCGAGAAGATGGAATCTATTTTTCGTATTTGCAACTGTGGTGATAACGATCGAGTAAAGTATGCCACTAGCTCATTGGGTGGCAATGCTTTAACTTGGTGGACTGCTCATGCCAAGTCCATAGGAATTGATAATGCTAATGCAATTCCATGGGATGAACTCAAAAGCATGATGGTCAACAAATTCTGTCCTCGAAGTCAAGTTCAGAAACTTGAAGCTGAGTTCTGGGAACTCAAGGTCAAGGGTACTGACATTGAGAACTATACCAATCGTTATCTGGAGCTATCTACTCTATGTCCTGAAATGTTTCCTACTGAAGCTAGAAGAATTGAGCGGTATATTGAAGGTCTTTTCGAGGATGTTCAAGGGAATGTTATTGCTACTGAGAAGGTTACTTTGGATGCTGTAATTCTCATGGCACAAAATCTCATGTTGGCCAAGAGAAGAAGGGCGTCGACCAATAAGCAAGTTGAAACTAAGTGTAATGATGGTAAGAGGAAGTTTGAGCCATCTCAAGGTTCGGCTCAGAATTATAATAAGAAGCCTGCGGATGGTTTAAGGTTGAATTATAAGGGTACTTATCCTTTCTGTATTCGTTGTGAAAGGCATCACCCGGGGAAGTGTACTGCGGTTTGTGCGTTGTGTAAGAAAGTGGGACACGTTTCTAAGACGTGTAAGACTCCTCCGAAGGATAAGGCTATTGTTCAGGCCAAAGCTCCTCCTACATGCTATACTTGTGGCGAGAAGGGACACATTAGTCCGAATTGTCCTAAGAAGAAAGATAATCCCGTTACTGGAGCTAATGCTACTGCTGCGAAGGGTCGTGCGTTTGTTATTACTGCTGCTGAAGCCCGAGATGAAGATGAAGTTATCACGGGTACGTATCTTGTCAATAATTTCTTTGCAACTATTTTATTCGATACTGGTGCCGACAGAAGTTACGTGTCTAGTGATTTTTGTACCCTATTTGCTGAAAAGCCTCAACCCTTAGAAACTAAAAGATTAGTAGAAGTAGCCAATGGAAAGGTCATGCAAGTCGATAAAGTCTATAAAAACTGCAACCTAATCTTAGCCGATAAAGAATTTAAGATAGACCTTTTGCTGGTCGAGCTCGGAAGTTTTGACGTCGTAGTTGGAATGGACTGGTTACGTCCATTGAGAGCTGCCATCATGTGTTACGATAAAACCATTCATGTTCCATTGGGAAATGGAGAGACTCTTATCATCCAAGGTGAAAAGAGTGGTTCCAATCTCAATATTATCTCCTGTATTAAAACCCGCAAACATCTTATGAAAGGTTATCCAGCTATTCTAGCCCACGTTAAGATGATCGAATCGAAATAGAAGTGTATTGAAGATGTACCATTGGTTAAAGACTTTCCCGATGTGTTTCCTGAAGATCTTCCAGGTCTTCCACCTCCTCGACAAGTTAAATTTCAAATTGATTTAGCTCCCGGTGCTGCTCCTATTGCTAAAGCACCATACCGTTTAGCACCTTCCAAAATGAAGGAACTTTCCAACCAGCTCCAAGAACTATTGAATAAAGGTTTCATTCGTCCAAGCTCGTCCCCATGGGGAGCTCCTATTCTATTTGTTAAAAAGAAGGATGGTACGTTAAGGATGTGCATTGATTACCACGAACTTAACAAGCTTACTATCAAGAACCGTTATCTGTTGCCACGTATTGATGATCTATTCGACCAACTTCAAGGGTCAATTGTTTATTCAAAGATTGATTTGAGGTCCGGATATCACCAACTTAGAGTCAAGGAATCTGATATTCCTAAGACTGCTTTTCGCACTCGTTATGGGCACTATGAATTCTGTGTCATGCCTTTTGGTTTGACCAATGCTCCTACCATTTTCATGGATCTCATGAACCGTGTCTGCAAACCTTATCTCGATAAATTTGTCATTGTTTTCATTGATGACATTTTGATCTACTCCAAGAGTGAGAAGGAACATGAGCAACATCTGCGCGTGATTCTTGAACTCTTACGAAAGGAACAACTCTACGCTAAGTTTTCTAAGTGCGAGTTTTGGCTCAAAACCGTACAATTCCTCAGACACGTTGTTGATAGTAATGGAATACATGTCGATCCAGCTAAGATTACCGCTATCCAGAACTGGGAGATACCAAAGACGGCGAAGCATATTCGTCAATTTTTGGGACTTGCCGGTTATTATCGGAGATTCATAAAGGATTTTTCCCTTCTTGCCAAACCTCATACGAAGCTAACTCAAAAAGGGAAAAAGTTTGAGTGGTCCGAAGAACAGGAATCTGCTTTCAAGATTCTGAAAGAGAAGTTGACCACAGCCCCGATTCTATCTTTACCTGAAGGTACTGACGATTTTGTTGTTTACTGCGATGCCTCAAAGCAAGGCTTTGGTTGTGTTTTAATGCAACATGAAAAGGTTATTGCCTACGCATCTAGACAGTTGAAGAAACACGAGGAGAACTATACCACACACGACCTTGAGTTAGGTGCCGTGGTATTTGCATTAAAGATATGGAGACATTATCTATATGGTACCCAGTTTACGGTGTACACTGACCATAAAAGTCTTCGACACATCTTTGATCAAAAACAGCTAAATATGAGGCAAAGCCGATGGCTCGAGTTATTGAACGATTATGACTGTAAGATGGAATATCATCCTGGCAAGGCAAACGTAGTTGCTAATGCCCTTAGTCGAAAAGACGATGTTAAACGTGTTCGTACCTTAAACCTGAAAATCAAATCAAATCTTATATCACGAATCTGCGAAGCTCAACTGGAAGCTATTAAACCAACACTTATCGAAGGTGAAGGACCTATCGGTTTCGAGAACCAACTCCAAGTGAAAGCTAATGGTACACGGTACTTTGGCAACAGAATTTGGGTTCCTCGCTTCGGTAATCTCCGTGAACTAGTCTTGGATGAAGCGCATAAGACTAGGTATTCTATTCATCCGGGTTCCAGTAAGATGTACCACGATGTGAAGGAATTCTACTGGTGGCCTAATATGAAAGCCGACATTGCTACTTATGTTAGTAAGTGTCTCACTTGTTTGAAAGTCAAGGCTGAACATTAAAAGCCTTCTGGTCTGTTGACACAACCTGATATTCCGCAGTGGAAGTGGGAATGTATCGCTATGGACTATATTACTAAATTGCCCAAGACTTCTAGTGGCAATGATACTATATGGGTCATAGTAGATCGTCTTACTAAATCTGCTCATTTCTTACCGATCAAGGAGACCGACAAGATGGAGAAATTGTCACAACTGTATATCAAAGAAATTGTCTCTCGTCATGGTGTTCCTATATCAATAATATCCGATCGCGACAGTAGATTCACTTCCAGATTCTGGAAATCCTTACAATCTGCTCTTGGAACTCAACTCGACATGAGTACTGCTTATCATCCGTAAACCGATGGTCAAAGTGAACGAACCATTCAAACATTGGAAGATATGCTTCGCGCTTGTGTTATCGACTTCGGCAAAGGCTGGGATAGACATTTGCCTTTGGTTGAAATCTCTTACAATAATAGTTACCACTCAAGTATTAAGGCTGCACCTTTTGAGGCCTTATATGGACGAAAATGTAGATCCCCACTGTGCTGGGATGAATTAGAGGACAGACAGTTAACTGGTCCTAAAATCATACACGAGACAACCGAAAAGATAGTTCAGATTAAGAAACGAATAGAAACTGCCCGCAGCCGACAGAAGAGCTATGCTAATAAAGGTCGGAAAGATTTGGAATTCCAAGTTGGTGACAAAGTCATGTTAAAAGTATCCCCTTGGAAAGGCGTCATTCGTTTTGGTAAACGAAGCAAACTAAGTCCGCGTTTTGTTGGACCCTTCAAGATTACTGAAAGGATCGGACCCGTGGCTTATCGATTAGAATTACCTGCTGAACTTAGTAGCGTACACAACGTATTTCATGTCTCGAATCTTAAAAAGTGTCTCGCTAATGACACTCTCGTTATTCCTTTGGATGACATTCGCATTGATGATAAAATGCACTTCATAGAGGAACCCGTAGAAGTCATGGACCGATCTGCTAAACGCTTAAAACAAAGCACCATACCTACTGTTAAGATCCGTTGAAATTCACGACGTGGCCCCGAGTATACCTGGGAACGTGAAGACCAAATGAAACAGAAATATCCCCATCTCTTCTCAACCGCTGATGCATCCGAGAAGTCTACCTAAAACTTCGGGACGAAGTTTTTATTAACGGGGAGGTACTGTAACAACCCTCACTTTTCGACTTCTAAATTACTGAATTAACCCTAGGGTTATATGTCTGACTATATGTATTAAGGGTTGTTATATACAATTAAATATTGACCGAATAGTAATTTTTAGTCAACAATGTACGCTTAAATAAATAATATATTATTAATTTATATATTTTGAAATAATTTAACTAAGTATATAAACTTTGTATCACTTTTATTATTTAGTTAATGTATTATATATTTAACTATATAATAAATCCAATTATATATAAATGTAATAATATTTACAAACTTACTAAAGCTATAGTTTAATAATTAAAATCATAATTATTATTAAAAATACAAAATACCGAATTATTTATTATTTTTATGCAAAATTTGTATTTATTAATTAAATAAAAAAAATAAAATAAAAATAAAATAAAATATTATTGACAAATATTCTTGGAAAAACATTAAATAAATTTGTTTATTTACATAAAAAAAATCCTTAAAATAAATAAAAAATAAATAAATAAATAAATAAATAAATAAATTACTTTTTAATTAAAAATTTTAATGGAAAAACTACTTTTATTATTTTATTTTGTGCATTATCCCATGACCTAAAATTTAATACTTTTTAATTTTAAAATCCCATTAAGAATTAAATATTTCTTTTTTTTAATTATTTTATTCTTTTTACCTAATTTTTTCAAGTATAAATACCCCTCATTTCTCATTCAAACTCACACCAAAATTTCTCTCAGTCTCTCTTTGAAGAATTACTACTAGTAAGTATTCTTTTCTTACTTTTTATTTTTTTTACTTTTTACTTTTTACTTTTTACTTTTTACTTTTTACTTTTTACTTTTTACTTCGGTTATTATTTTTACCGAAATATGTAAATAATGTTATAAATTATATGCAATTAAAAATAAAATAAATAACATGTATACATTATTACTATTACTAGCACCTATAACCTACTACTTATATTGTAACATAAAAATATTTTGGGATATGTATTAGAGATGTATAGATCTTCGAACTTTCTTGACGAATGGTTTCTATGAGATTCTAGGCAGAGGGTTTGGATTTCCGATTTAAAGGGTCCTATGGCTCAATCCCCTAGATCTAAATTAGCCATTCGAAGGGAAATGGGTGATTGGAAGCTTATCTAATACGACAAGTATCCTAAAATGGAAAACACTGATAAAAGTAGAAACTCTCTAGTCATAGAAACTTAGTAAAATAAGAAACATTCTAAAATGGAAACTTTATAAAAATAGTAACTTACTAGGAATAGAAACTTAGTAAAACAAACTATACTTAAACACATACTTAAACTTAAACATGGGCAAAACACTTAACTACTCTTAAATGTCAATAGGTTGACTTTCCTGCTCACTCGTTCAAATCTTTATTCCGAGGAATAACTCTCTCTCTACTTACTAAGGTGAATTCATAGCCCCTCTTTAATTGCTAGCAAACTTACTTACTTTTACTTGGGGTGAGACACATGCTGTTTTTACTTTTTACACTTTAGACACAAGTACCAAACTGTTAAACTATGCTATACCCGGCTATATCCGACTAAGTCCCTACAGTGATATTTTTAATTACTGCGGCATGCTTAATTATTGGGGGTAGGCCTATCGGGAGTAACGTCCCCGATACATTTGACCAAGTCATTGTATTACTTAATAATGAAATTAAACCGACAAGGACAGACACAACTTGTCATGGGGCAAACTTGAACGTTTAGTCTAAATATCACGCATTGGCATAACTTTTTGATCCTGCGGGAGATCAACTTTACAAACTAAATCTTGTGGTCTAAAACAACGACAAACTTTTTGTTAAACCTATGAACTTCACTCAACCTTTTTGGTTGACACTTTAGCATGTTTTGTCTCAGGTGCTGTTTGATTCAAGCTCTTATACTTACTGCTTATGTGATGCTACTTGGACATAGGATCAAGAGATATCGCATTTATTACTTCTGCATGTGAACATTTACGATATTGTTATTCCTGTCATTGTAACGACATTTCATTTTCCGCTGCGTACTCATTAAAGTTAAATTCATCATTTAGTATTGTTCTCGTTTATTATAATATGTTGGTATGTTTTGATAATAGTGACGTTCCTTCCAGACCCTATTGGGAGGACGTTACATGCAAGCCCCACAACATTAGTGGTACTGAGGGGCCAGTTAGATTGACTAGATGGTTTGAGAAACTAGAAGCTGTGTTCCGTGTAAGCAACTGCTCAGAACGAACAAAACCAAGTATGCCTCCTGTACACTGTCGGATGACGCCCTAACCTGGTGGAACACACTTGCTCAAGCCAAAGGTATTGACGAGGCTTATGCTACTCCTTGGGAAGAATTTAAGGGAGCTATGATCGAAGAGTATTGCCCAAGAACAGAGATACAGAAAATGGAGGTTGAGTTCTGGGAGTTGAAGGTTGTGGAAAACGATCTTGATGGTTACAACCGTAGGTATCTGGAATTAGCGCTGATGTGTCCCTCGATGGTTACCCCGGAGTTTAAGAGAATGGAACGATACTTGTGGGGACTTCCCAAGTCCATTCAGGGAAATGTCACCTCTTCGAAGTCACCCAACATCCCGGAAGCTATGCGCATGGCGCACACCCTGATGAATCAGATCACCCACAAGGAACCTGAGAAAGCGAAATCAGAATCGGGGACTAGTCATGAGAAGCGTAAGTAGGATGGAAACAAGGGAAAGGTCTTTGATCAAAACCCAGCTAAGAGGCATGAAGGTTTCAAGGGAAGCAACGACTGGAGGAACCCCAACCCTACCCCTAGCTTGAACCCCAACTACAAGGGTACTCTACCGCAGTGCAAGAGGTGCTACAAAGTACCATACTGGGTACTGTAATGTGGTCTGTGAAAAGTGCAAAAGGACCGGGCATATTGGTAAGGACTGCAAGATTCCCACCCCAACGGTGAAGACAAACCCTACTGGACCAAGGCAGTGCTATGAGTGCGGATAATAGGGCCACTTTAGGAATGAATGTCCCAACAAGCGAAAGGACGGCGGACCGCCACGTGGAAGAGATTTCAATGTAAACGCAAGGGATGCCCGTGAGAACCCCGACTTGGTTACAGGTATATTCACTATCAATAATCTATTAGCTTCTGTCCTATTTGACACTGGTGCCGATAGGAGCTATGTTTGTAGACACTTTTGTTCTAAGATAGATTGGTTGTTAGTTCCTTTAAAGGAGAGTATGCTTGTTGAGGTAGCCAATGAAAAACATGAGAAAGTTGACCAAATTGGCCGAGGAGCTATTATCAACATAGCTGGTGTGGATTTCGAGATTGACTTGATACCCATCAAATTAGGAAGCTTTGATGTGATTGTCAGTATAGACTGGTTGACCAAAGTAAGGGCTGATATTATCTGTGGAGATAAAGCTCTTCGTATACCCCACGGAGATGGTGAGCCACTGATTATTTACGGAGAGAGATGTAGTTCGAAACTGAACCTCATTAGTTGCATGAAAGCACAAAAGATCATGAAGAAAGGACGTCTTGCTGTTTTAGCACATGTGAAAACGTTAGAAGCCGAGGTGAAGAGTGTGAATGATGTACGAATTGTGAACGAATTTCCCGATGTATTTCCAGAAGAATTGCCTGGATTACCACCACCGAGAGCAGTGGAGTTCCAGCTCGATCTAGTGCCGGGAGCTGCACCCGTAGCTCGTGCACCTTATCGACTAGCACCTTCCGAACTGCAAGAGTTGCAGAGTCAACTGCAGGAATTGCTAGACAGTGGATTTATCCAACCGAGTTCATCGCCTTGGGGATCACCTGTTTTATTCGTGAAGAAGAAGGACAGATCTTTCTGCACGTGTATTGATTATCGTGAGCTGAACAAGTGGACGATTAAGAATCAGTATCCCCTTCCCAGAATTGACGATCTTTTCGATCAGCTGCAAGGATCCAGCATTTACTCCAAGGTCAAATTGCAATCAGGTTATCACCAATTGAGGGTGAATGAGAGTGATGTGATGAAGACTGCATTCAGAACCCGTTATGGTCACTATGAGTTTCTAATGATGCCATTCGGTTTAACCAATGCACCTGCCGTATTTATGGATCTCATGAATCGAGTATGCAAGCCATATATGGACAAGTTCGTTATCGTTTTCATAGATGATATCCTTATCTATTCCCGAAGTGAAGAAGAACATGAACAACATCTTTGACTAGTGTTGGAACTCTTGAGACAAGAGCAACTTTATGCTAAATTCTCCAAGTGTGAATTTTGGTTGAAGGAAGTCCAATTTCTGGGTCATATTGTGAGTGATCAAGGTATCAAAGTTGATCCCGCGAAGATTGAAGCTATCAGCAAGTGGGAAACCCCCACTACTCTGACTCACATCCGCCAATTTCTAGGTCTTGCCGGTTACTACCGAAGATTTATTGAAGGTTTCTCTCTGATTTCGCGTCCTTTGACCGCGCTGACTCACAAAGGGAAGAAGTTCATTTGGGAAAAAGAACACGAATCAGCATTTCAAACCCTGAAGTAGAAGTTAACCATCGCACCTATCTTATCTCTTCCTGAAGGCAGTGATGATTTCATCGTATATTGTGATGCCTCGAAAAACAGTTTTGGTTGCGTATTGATGCAAAGATCGAAGGTTAATGCCTATGCTTCTTGATGTTATGCGAGGTGTATATAAAATAGTTATTAATTTTAGCAGGAAATACTATTAAATACGATACAATTTTACACAAGATATTTATTTATTTATAGAATGGATATACTTAAACCTTGCTACAACACTTATAGGCAGTGTACCTAATCGTACAGTAGTGTAGTTTTTAGTAAGTCCGGTTCGTTCCACAGGGAAATCTTTAAACAAAGCTCAACGCTATATTAGTTTACTTTTATAAAAATACAAACATATATATAAGTACTATTATTATTATAAAGGGGGGTTTTTACCGTTTAATGACCGGTTTGTCGATTTTAAGACTTTAGTCGCAGTTAAAACCTAATGTAAAATATAAAATAAATACAAGACTTAATTTAAAGCGTAAAATAAATAATGATAATGAAATTGCGAATAATAAAATTGCGATAATTAAAAAGTACGATAATTAAAAGTGCGATTAAATAACAATAAATAAAAGTGCGATAATTAGAAGTGCAATTAAATATAAAATAAAGGAAATTAAATATGAAATAAAAGAATTATGCTTATTTAAACTTCCGTAATCATGATGTTTAACGTGTTGATTTTAGTTTTATGCCCATGGGTTAATTGTCCTTTGTCCTGGATTATTTAATATGTCCGTCTGGTTTTTGTCCATAACAGTCCATCAATCATAAATATAAAGTGCGAGTGTCCTCGTCAGATTATTATTATACCCGAAGTTAAATCTTCCAACTAATTGGGGATTCGAATTGTAACAAGGTTTTAATACTTTGTTTAATGAATACACCAGGTTATCGACTGCGTGTAAACCAAGGTTTTACTACTTTGTTAACAATTACACCAATTACCCTTGAATGTAATTTCACCCCTGTTTTAATTATTCTAGTGGCTATTAATTCATTCCCGTGTCCGGTTAAATGAACGATTATTCGTACATATAAATACCCCGCCCATCGTGTCCGATCGAGTGTATACGGTAATTTATAGGGACACCCAATTGTAAATCTTTATATTAACATTAACAAACTTTCATTTAGTTAAACAAATATAAAGCCCATTAATAGCCCATAGTCTAATTTCCACAAGTGTCGTTCTTTTGTCCAAACCCCAATTATGGTACAAAGCCCAATTACCCAATTTTAGTAATTAGCCCAACATCATGATTACTTCGTTTTAAATAAGCATAATAATAACTTAGCTACGAGACATTAATATAAAAAGGTTGAACATAACTTACAATGATTAAAAATAGCGTAGCGTTATACGGACAGAATTTCGACTTACACCCTTATAACATTCGCTAACATACCCTTATTATTAGAATTATAATTAAAATTAAAATTAAAATATAAATTATATATATATATATATATTTTACGTATATATGAGAGAAGAGAGAAATAGAATATGAAATTTTGATCAGAATTCGGTTTGCTTTATAGGGATTTTTGATTTTTGGGGCTCCGCGACTCGCGGTGAATTTTGCCTTCAAACCCTGCGAGTCGCGGAGATTACTTTTACAGCTCAGTCCTTGGAGTTTTTCTCTGCCGACGGTTTTTTATTTATAAATATAATATATATATAATTAATATAATTAATTATATATTATATTATATTTATATACATAGTTAACTTGTAATTTTTAGTCCGTTGCGTCGAGCGTTAAGAGTTGACTCTGGTCCCGGTTCCGGATTTTCGAACGTCCTCGCGTACAATTTAATATCTTGTACTTTGCGTTTTGAATCTTGTACTCTTGTAATTTCGAGACGTTTCTTATCAATAATTGGAACCTTTTTGATTGTCTTTTGTACTTTTGAGCTTTTTGGTCTTTTGCGTCTTCAATTCGTCGAATCTGTCTTTTGTCTTCACCTTTTATTATTTAAACGAATATCTCTTGTAAATAGAACAATTGCAACTAAAAGCTTGTCTTTCTTGAGGAATAATGCTATGAAATATATGTTCGTTTTTAGCATTATCAAATATTCCCACACTTGAGCGTTGCTTGTCCTCAAGCAATATCGTCTTGAAATACTAGAATCACTTCTTTATTCTTCACACTTTGTACATCAGTGATTTATATACGGCGGTATAAACAATGGTAGTAACGATATGGTTTACAGTCCCACATGACTATAAAAATTTAGATCCATTAAGGAAATTGGATCTTTATGAAAACATTTGATCTTTTGAAAATTAAATCTAGTTTTTACCCTAGATAAGTTTTCCGGAATAACCCTTTACCGGTGTTTGCAAAATATTTTTGTGGGTTTGGTGGGTTTCAGATTTGAAAATTTTAGCTCAAACTTGCGGTTTTGTGTCACCCACTTGCTAACCTTGTATTTGGAAAGCAACACGTCCAGTTTACTTGTTCCGTATATTACCTTTCGGCAAACTACCGTCCGGTTGTAAAGGAAAGCGTTGAACAAGCAACTGTTAAGGCAATGTCCCGTGACATGCTTTTGATTATGGTCTATAACGTGTCGGACGCAATTACTATCCTTGGTAGGAGCAATAGTAAAGCTCACCCTTATAATTTTTCGGCCTGGCACAAGGTCCTGTCTTTGACCATGCTATGCAACCACCGTTCTTACGGTTGACACCCGATTTAGTTCAGGTGACCTAATGAATTCCAGGTGAATTCCTAGGATTTTACGTTCAATGGTAATGAACGCATTGAAAATAGGGTTTTCAGAAAACAAATCGGTTTATAATTTTGATCAAAATATTTTCTCGTTTAAGCTCGAGTTTAGATATCATCGAATTCCATGAGTTTGTAATTCTCAATCTTTAAGGTCAATCTCTAGGATTGAGTAATATCAGTCTTAAAAGCTGATTTTTAATCTTTAAGGAGATTATCCTTTCTGGGGATCTGATTCATTAGTCTTATCCAGCTAATTTGCATGGTGCCCCCCCATTGTACGAGATAAATCCTTCTCATGGTTAGGATAAATCTGACCACTTGGCGACCCTGTTTAATGCTGAGGTGCGTGGATTTCCTGCTGATTTTAGTGATGACTTTTCTAGATTTTTCGTCAACCTGCAGCTGGTCTGGACGACAACTTCATGACCTAAATCAAGAAGCGCGTGTCTTTTTCGGAAGACTTTACTTCCTTTTAATGATGGAATTGATTCATCATGTAGATCCATCTTTTCTTTTCTTTCATCGGGTAAAACAGTTTAGTTTAGTTCAAAGCAAAAGTATTTTCAGTTATTTGTTACAGATATATGTGACATATGTTTAAGATAACTTGGTAAATTTTCCCACACTTGGCTTTTATTTTCCTTTTTATCGTCCTCTATTCCATTTTAAATGAATTTTGACATTTTAGTTTGTTTCTTAATTTATGTCCTTTCCGAGGTAACAATAATTTCGGTGTTAAAACCTAGTTTTATCGTTCATAAATATGTATAAACATGATTTGAATTCATTTAATTGAAAATTTTGAAAAATTTTACTAGAATTGGGTAGTCAGTATATAAGACTAGGGCTGTTCTTTTTTATCAGAGAGCACTAGATTCTAATACAACTACTGCTTTACTAGTATTTTTAATGGTAACCAAGTGTATAAAATAAATTTTTTTTTTTTTTAAATCCGAAAGAATTTAACCCCTTCCCACACTTAAGATCTTGCAATGCCCTCATTTGCAAGAAATCAGTAACAATTTAAATTATTGAGGGTGATTAGTGTGAAAATGATTAAATTTTACCAAAGTTTCCAAATATATTGGCGTTTGTTTGCTGAATGATAAATGGTGCACATCATTTGTTCATTCTGTCTTGTTGTTATTTCACATATATTTTGCATCTTGTTGTCAAAATTAGTTGCTTTTGCTGAACTTAATGCCAGTCTTTGAAAATGCGTTGTTTTACCCTGTTGTGTACATAAGATAAACTGCAAACATATATACATATTTTTGAAGTTTGGTATATTACCCCACATTCAAAAATTATTAAAATCTAAGAATAAAAGTTAGATAATTATAAAAATGATTACAATATTAACAAAAATATTAAATGTATCAATAATTACAAATTACAAAATAAAAAAAATAATAATAAGTAAACTAAGGATGATATTGGTACCAATAGGGGTTCCAGGCATAACCATAAGTGCTATAGAATGCTTCGGCAGGGTCATACGTAGGATATGGTGGCTGCATCTCTATAGACCAAGGAGGGAAGATGGGTTTCGGTGTAGGAATATAGTTTCTACCTATATGTTGGCAATGTGCTATGATTTGGTTCTGATGAACTTGCCAATCTTCAAATGCTCTCTGTCTAGCATTTTCGTATTCCTGAGAAGCTATAAACCTATGCATTTCTTGCATCTCATTCCCCCCTCCTACATTACCTTGTTGCCGGTTTCTCTCCACCTGTGGATGTCTACCATGGTATCGTACTGCGGCGTTATTTCGTCTCTTCAAAACTTTTGCACCATGGTATACATTTAAACCTATAGTATCGTGGGGTTCCGGCTCTTCTAGTAATAATCCCCCCCGACTTATATCCACACCGAGATATTCACCAATCAAAGTAATAAAAATACCACCTCCTATTATGCTATGTGGTCGCATCCCCCGAACCATAGCTGATAAATAATAACCCACACAATATGGTATACTTACAGCGCTCTGTGGGTCTCGAATACACATATGGTAAAACAAATCCTGTTCATTTACTTTTTCCTTGTTTTTACCCCTTTGTGTAATCGAATTAGCTAAAAACCTATGTATCACTCTTAATTCGGCTCTATCTATATCCAAATAAGAGTAATTTCCCCATTTGAAACGGTGATGGCTTGTCATTTGACTCCACACACCGTGTGTATCAAAATTCTCATCTATCTTTCTACCGTTTAGTATCAATCCTCTACAATCGGCAGACGCTAACTCCTCAGGCGTATATATACGTAAAGCCTGAGCCATGTCCAGTAAAGACATGTGGCGCATCGAACCGCCTAACAAAAATCTAATAAAAGAACGATCGGTTAAACTAGCTACCCGATCATTCAACTCTATACTACATAACAATTCTTCACACCATACTTTATATACAGGTCTACGTATGGTGAATAAACATATCCAGTCATTAAAAGAAGAATTACCATACCTCTGTACAAGTAATTCCCTAATTGGCCCGGCCAATTCTACAGCTTCTAAGGGTCCCCATTCTATGACCCTCGGTACCTCAACAACCTTGGAATGAAGAGTATGCAAACCCCGTTGATATTTTGGATAATCTATCCAAAGTCTGTCAAATCTCAGGTTCGGGTGCAACTCTTCCAAGTGCATATCGGAAAAAGTCATGACTGGATGAGGTACATCCTGCTTGTAGTAGTTATCCACCTCCTGTTGTTCCAAATTCTCAGCAGGAGCATTGCGGGCTTGGGATGAAGATTCACCCCTTTCATTCTGCAAAACACATCAAACACAAATTTTGTGCATCCAAATATGCATTAGTGTCAGCAAAATCATCAATCAAAATAATTACAATGACATTATCAATTTATATCAAACTTAAGCTCATTTTCATATTTTCATCAAATCTACACTTTTTCAAATAAGCATATACGAAAATGTTCGCCAAGTTCATAAGCATTCAACTCAAATAACATGTCAAAATAATCATTACTAGCAATTAAACAAGTCTCAAATGGCATTATCTTTCAAAAATCAAGTTCATGAATTTTAGACTTGAAAAAGTCCACTTTAATTCTCAAAATCATGTTTAGGCTCAAAGTTTGGATCATTTAACTACCTAGACATGTTACACTACTTATTTTAGCAACAATTCATGACAAAAATCGGCCATAACCTGTTTATATCAAAAAGCCCCAAATTTGCTCAAGAACACAAACCCCAGATTATTTAAAATTTGAAGTTTAAGGCTTCTAATCATGTTAAACAGCATCAATCTAGGTTATACAAGCATAATACATAAACAATTTAAGTCTAATTACACTAAAAAGCATCAAAATCAAATTGGGGAAAAAATTGCTCAAGAACATCAAATTTCGAATTAAATGGTGTTTAGGTGTAGAAATTTACCGTTTTTCTTGAGTAATTCTTAGATAGCATCCTTCTCAACATGATTTTAGCAAAAAATTTGGTGATTAACGGTTAAAAATTGGGATTTTTGGGGGTATTTTTCGGGTTTTTCGGGTGCAGAATTCGCTGTGTTTTTGTTGTTTTGGGTTGGGGACTGATCTGTTCTGCAGTTATATTTTTTTTCTGGTTTTTAGTCTCTCCGCGAGTCGCGGGGATTTCCCCTCCAAACTCCGCGACTCGCGGAGTTTGGTATATATATATATATATTTTTTATAATCATTAACTTATTAAAAACAATTAAGAAATTAATTTTAAAATTTTGTTTTCCTTATTATTTAGGACGAGGTCGTTTCGGATCGATGTCCTAGTCCGTCTCTCGACAAAATTTTAAAATTTGTCTTTTTGTAGCGATTGTTTTAAAAGCTAAGATTTTTGGGTTTTTTCAATGTTTTTGGCATACTTTAATTCAATAAGATTAAAAATAATGATAATAAAAGTTCTCGTCCCTCCCTTGGGTAAAGCAATTTCGGTTCAAAGACCTAGTCTTCAACTTACGACGAATTTTAAAAATCATATTCTTAACTTAAATGAGATAAAGTAAATTTTTGTTTTTAAATTCACACAACTTAAATATAAAATTCAAAATTAATATTAAAAATTCACACCAAACTTAAAATTTGAAATGCATAAAATTAAAAATTAATATTTTAAAAATTAAAAATTTACACCAAACTTAAAATTAATTTTTCAAATATTTACAATTTTAAATATATTGTTTTTACAAAGTTTACAATATTAATTTAAGATTTAAATATTAATTATAAAAACATGGTAAAAAAAAAAATCTTTTTGTCTTTTTATCCCACTTTAATCAATCAAATATTATCAAAAATATGCGCCCCTCTTTTCGGTAAAGTAATTTCGGTTCCAAGACCTAATTTAACTCATGACGAATTTTTGAAATATTTTGGGTTGATTGATTAAAGATATTTATACCTTAAGAATAAACGTTAAATTTCGCAGTGATGTAATAAATTTTTGAATGATATCAATAATTTCGGTCGCCAAACCTAATTTTATTCAATACCAATTTAATACTTTTTAGCGAACAAATTAGCGTTTATTATCAAAAGGTTAAAAATAAAAATAAAAACTAAAAACTGTACAGACATACCTGTGAAATAGATTTCTTAGTTATATGATCTATTCCATTCATAAGATAGTCGGTTTAATTGATTTTCCATGGCTACATAGGCGTAACCTCGAGCATTCAGTGTCTTTTCTTCTAAACATATGAACGGTCCGTCTCTGCATAAAGTAACAAATTCGGTATTTGAATAGGTTTGATTATTTGAACATTTACCTCCATGTGACCATTTTCCGCATTTGTGACATCGTTCTAGGTGTCGTGCTCTTCTTTTCGCTGCGGATTTTGATTTTCCTTTACCAAATTGTAACTTATTATCTTCGCATCTGGATTCTTTTCTAACTCCGTCCATTCTTTCTCTGATTACTGATACTATTTCACTCGGTAGTATGTCATTATTTCTTTTAGTGATCAAAGCGTGTAGCATTAGACCATGGTTTAGTTCACAGGCAGTCTTCATTTTGTAAAAACCTAAAAAAAATAAAAATTCAGAATGGGGGGAGAAGACTAGTTCTTTAGGGTCTGCTAGGGAAAGACCATTCGGGTTCCATTTTTGAGAACTACACGAAAACAGACAATCTAACTCTAACAGAAATACATATTATCCTTTAAAGACTTGATTCTCCTCACACTTAGTTAGCTGTGGTGTCGAAATTGTGATTAACTTCGCTGTCGACTTCCATCTGACCATGTATGTAATGTTTAACTCTGTGACCATTAACTTTAAATTCAATCCCATTTGAATTTATCAATTCTATCGTTCCGTATGGGAAAACTCTTTTGACTATGAATGGTCCAGACCATCTTGATTTCAATTTTCCAGGAAATAGCTTGAATCGTGAATTGAAAAGAAGAACTCTGTCTCCTTCTTTAAATTCTTATGAACTTCTGATTCTTTTATCATGCCATTTCTTCGTTCTTTCTTTATAGATTAACGAATTTTCGTATGCTTCGTGTCTTAATTCTTCTAATTCGTTTAGTTGACTTAATCGTAGACGTCCAGCTCCATGTAAATCAAGATTACATGTCTTCAAAGCCCAAAATGCTTTGTGTTCAATTTCTACTGGAAGATGACATGCTTTTCCATAAACAAGTCTAAAAGGTGTGGTTCCAATTGGAGTTTTGTAGGCTGTTCTAAAAGCCCAGAGTGCATCCTCCAATTTAATGGGCCATTCCTTTGGATTTGATCCTACGGTTTTCTCTTGATCTTCGGGTGCTATTGGAATTTGAAAATATCCGGAAAATCCATCTAGAAAACAATAGTAACTATTTCCGGCCAATCTTTCCAACATTTGATCTATGAAAGGTAAGGGAAAGTGATCTTTTCTGGTGACGTCATTTAATTTTCTATAATCAATATACACACGCCATCCTGTTACAGTCCTAGTAGGAATAAGCTCATTTTTCTCATTTGTAATGACAGTCATGCCACCCTTCTTAGGCACGCATTGAACTGGGCTTACCCATGGACTATCAGAAATTGGATATATCAAACCTGCATCTAGCAGTTTAATAATCTCTTTCTTAACTACATCTTGCATATTAGGATTTAGTCTTCATTGGCGTTGCACATACGTTTTATGACCTTCTTCCATAAGGATTTTATGTGTGCAATACGAAGGACTTATTCCTTTAATATCATGAATCTTCCATGCAATGGCTGGTTTATGAGCTTTCAACACAGAAATGAGTTGTGATTTCTCATTTTCAGTAAGAGAAGACGATATTATTACAGGTAATTCAGATTCACCATGTAAATAAGCGTATTCCAAATGGTTTGGAAGTGGCTTTAACTCTAATTTCGGAGGTTCTTCTATCGATGATTTATATCGATATCTGTCTTCTTCTTTTAGCATTTGAATTTCTTCTGTTGGTGGTTCATATCCATTAGCTATAAGTGTAGCTAACATTTCAGCTTCATCAATTGGTTCATTACCTTCTCCTAAAGAACATTCTCCTGTTCCTTGTAATTCTGGAAATTCTTCTAATAATTCTGCATGTGCATCTATAGTTTGAATATAATAACATGTATCATCTGCAGATTGTGGTTGTTGCATTGCTCTATCAACTGAAAAGGTAACACTCTCATCCTCTATACTTAGGGTCAGTTTCTTACCGAACACGTCTATCATTGCTTTAGCCGTGTTTAAGAATGGTCTTCCTAATATGAGAGGAACTTGAGAATCTTCTTCCATGTCCAAAACAACAAAATCTACTGGAAATACTAAAGTACCAACTTTAACTAGAATATTCTCCATTATCTCTCTAGGATATTTTATTGATCTATCGGCTAGTTGTATGCTTATTATGGTTGGTTTTAATTCTCCAAGGTCTAGTTTAGTGTATAGTGAATACGGCATTAGATTTATACTAGCACCTAAGTCTGCCAATGCTTCTATTGAACTAAGACTACCCAGAAAATATGGAATTGTGAAACTTCCTGGATCAGATAGTTTTTCTGGTATCTTATTCAACAGCACTGCTGAACAATTAGCATTCATAGTAACAGCCGAGAGTTCTTCCATTTTCTTTCTATTTGAGATTAGATCTTTCAAGAATTTAGCATATCTAGGCATTCCTGAAATCACATCAATGAAAGGAAGATTTACATTTATCTGTTTAAACATATCCAAGAATTTGGATTGCTCGGCTTCAAGTTTTTCTTTCTTCATTTTACTCGGGTAAGGAAGTGGTGGTTGGTATGGTTTAACATAAGGTTTATCCTTAACTGTGTTATTTTCATTAACCTTTTCAACTACCGGTTCTTTTTCCTTATCTTAATCAGGTTGTGGTTCTTGTGGAGTAGGAATAGTTTCATCAGAAGTTACAGGTATTTCAGGTGATTTAAGTGTTGTACCACTTCTTGTGGTAATAGCTTTAGCTGTTTCATTCCGGGGGTTAGCGTTTGTATCACTAGGTAGACTTCCCGGTTTTCTTTCACCTATTAACCTTGCTAGGTTACTTACTTCTTGTTCCAGATTTTGAATAGAAGCTTGTTGATTTCTAAATGCTTGAGCATTTTGTTCATTTGTTTGTTTCTGAGATGTGAAAAACTGTGTTTGAGTTTCAACTAGCTTCGTCATCATATCTTCTAAATTCGGCTTTTTATCATCGGTTTGTTGTGGTGGTTTGTTTTGAAAATTCGGTCTTTGCTGATTGTAAGTATTATTGGATACTTGTTGATTGCTAGGACCTTGTTGGTTGTTGTATGGAATATTTCGGTTATAATTCTGGTTTTGATTGTAAATCGGTCTTGGCGGTTAATAATTATTCTGATAATTATTTTCAGGCCTTTGGTTTATGTATGAAATATTCTCTCTTTGTTCCATTGTTAATTCAATACTGAGACAATCTTTTGTCAAATGTGGTCCTCCACACTGCTCACAACTAATTCGTATTGAGTGAATATCCTTAGTCATCTTTTCCATTCGTCTCTCCACAGCATCTATCTTTGCGGAAATGGAATCTAAGTCATGGCTAGAATCGGCTCTAGCTGATTTAGATGATCTAATGATATCTTTTTCTTGGTGCCACTCATGTGAGTGGGAAGCAGTGTTATCAATAATTTTGTAAGCATCAGTTTCGGTTTTCTTCATAATAGAACCACCAGCACCTATATCTATGTCTTTTCTTGTAGTGATGTCGCATCCTTGGTAGAATATTTGTACTATTTGACAGGTGTCTAAACCATGTTGCGGACATCCTCTTAATAACTTTCCATATCTTGTCCATGCCTCATATAGAGTTTCATTTGGTTTCTGTGTGAACGTAACAATTTCTGCTTGAAGTCTTACGGCTTTAGATGCAGGAAAGAATTGTTTAAGAAATTTGTCAATTAAAACGTCCCATGTATCGATCGCCCCTTCAGGTAACGATTCCAACCAATCTTTGGCTTCTCCCTTTAAAGTCCAGGGAAATAACATGAGATATATCTGTTCATCCTCCACTTCTCGGATTTTAAATAGTGTGCAGATCCTATTAAAGGTACGTAGATGTTCATTTGGATCTTCCTTCGGCGCACCACTAAATTGGCATTGATTAGTCACCATGTGTAGAATTTGTCCTTTGATTTCATAATCTGGCGCATTAATGTCTGGATGAGTAATTGCGTGACCTTGGCCAGTGCGTTTAGCTCTCATTCGGTCTTCCATACTTAAAGGTTCCAGATTCTCCATAATTGAATTTGTTGAATCGGTATCACTAGATGATTCTGATTTAATGGTTCGTTCCTCAACAATCTCTGTTTGAATGATTGGTGGCTCCGGAGGAAAGTTTAGTGGTTCAGGATCTACGAACCGTTCCTGAATATTTTCCGGATTCTCAATTGTGAGGTTGGGTTCAAAAAATGGATTATCGGAAATTTGAACTGAAGTACTTGGTCGACTGGATGACGATTCTAAAGAAAAATCAACGGCGGTTATATTTGTTAAACGATGTCTTGATCGAGTTACAGGTGGTGAACGTACAAAAGGTGATGAACGTCTTGCTCGGTGCATTCACTGAATATCCTATTAGTTTTTAAAAGGAAAGAAAAATTATAATAAGTTATCCAATTAATAGACTTTTCTGATTTTGCCCACGTTTCGAATAGCCAAAAGATGCAGCAGAGGGGCAGGATTCGTTTGGTCTCAATATAATTGTGGACTGTTTGGCTCCAATAACCCGGTCCACGTACAAATCCAACTATTACTACGAACCAGAAAATTTTGATGTCTATTAATTTAACCACTTAAAATAAATTTTCGTAATTTTAAGAAATTTAGATAAGAAGTAGAATAAAAATCTATGTCCTAAAACCTAGAATAGCGAGAAATAAGAGAGAAAAAGAGTTCGTCGAAAAAGGTTGAAAAAGAAAAAAAATGGTTGAAAAATAAAAGGTGACGGAAAAATAAAAGAAACTTATAAAAACTTAAAAATACTTAACTAACCTAACCTTATTACTACAACTAACTTAAAATTATAATCGCAAATTGATATTACTAATTGGAATGATAATTGATACATAGTAAAAGGTCTAAAAATATTAAAGCTTACAGGAAAAACTAAATCCCAAATAGAAATAACTTAAAAAGAAACTAAAACTTAAAAAGGCGTCGCAAAATTCTAAAGCACCTAAATCTTAGTCTAAAGAAAAAGCACTTAAGGAATTCTACGGCAAAGCCTAAAAATCTAGGAGTAAAAATGACTATAGCAAAAACTAAGTTTAAAATTAAATATGAGCTAAAAATACAAAAGTTATGCTACAACGATTAAAAAGGGACAAAATATAAAAATATACAAAAAGTTGTAAAAAGTACAATTTTTATAAAAATATTATTTTTATATTATTTATTTTATTAAACTATTAATTTAACAATTTTTATAAAACTAATTAAACAAAATATAAAATAAATAAAAAGTAAAAGTTAAAATAAAACTAATAATAATAATAATACATAATTAGGGTTTATATTATTAATAATTAATAATAATTCGTAATTAATGCTGGTTTAGGGTTTTTGTCCGTGTGTCAGGTAGCCTCCGCGAGTTGCGGTAATTTATAAAGAAAACCCCGCGAGTCGCGGGGTTCAGAATTTCAGCTGACAGGTTTTATCTTCAACGCGTTTTTCATTATTTATTTATTTATTTTATTTTCTGTTTTTAATTTTTATATAAATAAAAGATATTAAAATTAAACTTATATTTTTATAAACTAAAATAAAAATAAAGAAACTTATAAAACTTAAATATTTAACAAAATCTTAAAAATATATAAATTTTTGTTTTTCTTTTTATATTTTTGAATAATTAAAACATATTTTTACAAAAACGAATTTTAATAAAAGTTAACTAAAAATCTTTTTTTTTTATATTAGCGTTGCGCTTCCGGCTTTTAAGATAGTTCCCCGGCAGCGGCGCCAAAAATACTTGATGTTATGCGAGGTGTATATAAAATAGTTATTAATTTTAGCAGGAAATACTATTAAATACGATACAATTTTACACAAGATATTTATTTATTTATAGAATGAATATACTTAAACCTTGCTACAACACTTATAGGCAGTGTACCTAATCGTACAGTAGTGTAGTTTTTAGTAAGTCCGGTTCGTTCCACAGGGAAATCTTTAAACAAAGCTCAACGCTATATTAGTTTACTTTTATAAAAATACAAACATATATATAAGTACTATTATTATTATAAAGGGGGGTTTTTACCGTTTAATGACCGGTTTGTCGATTTTAAGACTTTAGTCGCAGTTAAAACCTAATGTAAAATATAAAATAAATACAAGACTTAATTTAAAGCGTAAAATAAATAATGATAATGAAATTGCGAATAATAAAATTGCGATAATTAAAAAGTACGATAATTAAAAGTGCGATTAAATAACAATAAATAAAAGTGCGATAATTAGAAGTGCAATTAAATATAAAATAAAGGAAATTAAATATGAAATAAAAGAATTATGCTTATTTAAACTTCCGTAATCATGATGTTTGACGTGTTGATTTTAGTTTTATGTCCATGAGTTAATTGTCCTTTGTCCTGGATTATTTAATATGTCCGTCTGGTTTTTGTCCATAACAGTCCATCAATCATAAATATAAAGTGCGAGTGTCCTCGTCAGATTATTATTATACCCGAAGTTAAATCTTCCAACTAATTGGGGATTCGAATTGTAACAAGGTTTTAATACTTTGTTTAATGAATACACCAGGTTATCGACTGCGTGTAAACCAAGGTTTTACTACTTTGTTAACAATTACACCAATTACCCTTGAATGTAATTTCACCCCTGTTTTAATTATTCTAGTGGCTATTAATTCATTCCCGTGTCCGGTTAAATGAACGATTATTCGTACATATAAATACCCCGCCCATCGTGTCCGATCGAGTGTATACGGTAATTTATAGGGACGCCCAATTGTAAATCTTTATATTAACATTAACAAACTTTCATTTAGTTAAACAAATATAAAGCCCATTAATAGCCCATAGTCTAATTTCCACAAGTGTCGTTCTTTTGTCCAAACCCCAATTATGGTACAAAGCCCAATTACCCAATTTTAGTAATTAGCCCAACATCATGATTACTTCGTTTTAAATAAGCATAATAATAACTTAGGTACGAGACATTAATATAAAAAGGTTGAACATAACTTACAATGATTAAAAATAGCGTAGCGTTACACGGACAGAATTTCGACTTACACCCTTACAACATTCGCTAACATACCCTTATTATTAGAATTATAATTAAAATTAAAATATAAATTATATATATATATTTTACGTATATATGAGAGAAGAGAGAAATAGAATATGAAATTTTGATCAGAATTCGGTTTGCTTTATAGGGATTTTTGATTTTTGGGGCTCCGCGACTCGCGGTGAATTTTGCCTTCAAACCCCGCGAGTCGCGGAGATTACTTTTACAGCTCAGTCCTTGGAGTTTTTCTCTGCCGACGGTTTTTTATTTATAAATATAATATATATATAATTAATATAATTAATTATATATTATATTATATTTATATACATAGTTAACTTGTAATTTTTAGTCCGTTGCGTCGAGCGTTAAGAGTTGACTCTGGTCCCGGTTCCGGATTTTCGAACGTCCTCGCGTACAATTTAATATCTTGTACTTTGCGTTTTGAATCTTGTACTCTTGTAATTTCGAGACGTTTCTTATCAATAATTGGAACCTTTTTGATTGTCTTTTGTACTTTTGAGCTTTTTGGTCGTTTGCGTCTTCAATTCGTCGAATCTGTCTTTTGTCTTCACCTTTTATTATTTAAACGAATATCTGTTGTAAATAGAACAATTGCAACTAAAAGCTCGTCTTTCTTGAGGAATAATGCTATGAAATATATGTTCGTTTTTAGCATTATCACTTCTCGTCAACTAAAGATTCACGAGCAAAACTACACAACGCATGATCTCAAGCTTAGAGCCGTTGTCTTTGCGCTCAAATTGTGGAGACACTATCTTTATGGAACTAAAAGTACCATCTTCACCGACCACAAAAGCCTCCAGCACATATTCGATTAGAAACAACTGAACATGAGGCAGCAACGATGGATCGAGATGCTGAACGACTATGATTGTGAACTTCGTTACCATCCTGGAAAGGTAAATGTTGTAGCCGATGCCCTGAGCCGAAAGGAAAGGACGGTACCTCTTTGTGTCCACGCCTTGAACATCATCATTCATTCAAATCTCAATAGCCAGATCCGAGTAGCCCAAGAAGAGGCTCTCAAAGAGGAGAATATTTCTCAAGAACACTTGAACATTCTCGTTTCACGATTCGAGGTTAAGGAGATTGGACTCCGATGCTTTGCCGGAAGGATTTGGGTACCTAGTTATGGAGATCTACGGAGCCTTATACTAGATGAAGCCCACAAGTCGAGATATTCGATTCATCCAGGAGCCGGTAAAATGTACCACGATCTCAAGGAACAGTATTGGTGGCCTAACCTTAAGAAGGATAGTGCAACTTACGTTGGTAAGTGTTTGACTTGCTCGAAAGTTAAGGCCGAACATCAAAGGCGATCTGGATTACTTCAACAACCGGAAATCCCGCAATGGAAGTGGGAAAGGATAACGATGGACTTCATCACAAAGCTATCGAAGACGGTAGGCAATTATGATACCATCTGGGTTATCATTGAACGACTTACCAAATCAGCACACTTCTTAGCCATGAAGGAAACTGATACGATGGAGAAACTCGCTCAACTATACATCAAAGAGGTTGTATCTCGTCATGGTGTACCCTTATCTATTATCTCAGATCGCGATACCTGTTTTGCTTCAAGGTTTTGGCGTTCTTTGTAAGAAGCCTTGGGAACTCGTCTCGACATGAGCATCGTGTATCACCCACAGACCGACGGTCAAAGCGAACAAACGATTCAGACTTTGGAGGACATGTTGTGTGCCTGTGTTATTGATTTCGGAAAGGCTTGGGAGAGACATTTGACGCTAGCTGAATTCTCTTACAACAACAGTTATCATTCGAGTATTAATGCCACACCTTTTGAAGCGTTGTATGGCCGCAAATGTTGTTCTCCTATTTGTTGGGCCGAAGTAGGCGAAAAGCAAATCACCGGACCCGAGGTAGTCCATGAAACAACCGAGAAGATTGTCCAAATTCAAGCGAGACTTAAGGCAGCCCGCGATCGCCAAAAGAGTTATGCCGACCTTAAACGTAAAGACTTCAAATTCAACGTGGGTGACCGTGTAATGTTGAAGGTCGCACCTTGGAAAGGTGTGATCCATTTTGGAAAGCGCGGAAAGTTTAACCCGCGATATATTGGTCCTTTTGTAATCTTGGAGCGTGTTGGACCCGTTGCTTACCGTTTGGATCTTCCGACTCAGTTGAGCGCAGTTCACCCTACTTTTCAAGTGTCGAATCTGAAGAAATGTCTTGCCGAACCAGAACTTGTCATTCCTCTCGATGAACTTACGATTAATGACAAACTCCACTTTGTGGAAGAACCTGTTGAAATCATGGACCGTGAGGTTAAGACTTTGAAGCACAATAAGATTCCAATTGTCCGAGTCCGATGGAATGCCAAACGTGGACCCGAGTTTACCTGGGAACGAGAGGATCAAATGATGCAGAAGTATCCTCACCTTTTCCCGACTTTAACACCTACCTCAGCTAAAATTTTGGGACAAAATTTCCATTAACAGGTGGGTAATGTAACGACCCGACTTTTTCGACTTGCTTTTGTGCCTTGTGTTTTAGCGAAACTGCGTATTTGTGCGTACTGTGCTACTTTATACACATGGCTTACTTTCATTTATGTGTTAAAACGTGCCTTTAAGTACGTAGGATACTTAACTTGATCACCGAAAACCTTTATGACCGTTAGTGTCACTTGACGTTACGAACAAACTGCGTACTATGTACACGTTTAAGTTTTGTCGTAATCGGAATATTATGACTACGAAATTTTAATTATTATTTTATAATAATAATTACTTGGGTTTATGGATGCTTAATTACGCATAGTAATTTACTTATGCTTACTAGTTAGTTTTGTTGGACTTTCTACCTTGTTGGGCCTTAGCCCACCCTACACTAGTTAGTGGACTATTTAATTAGCCCAATTATTATTAACTAGTGACCCATTAATATGTAAGACAAATGCCCATTTATTAGAGGGAACATACTAGAATTTATGTCAAGTATTATCCTTAATGTTGCATGAGATCCCAACATAAGCACCAACTTTAGACAACCATTAACCAAAAAGAAAAAGTTGGTCTCCCTTGTCCCCCTCCAAAAATCACGGCCACCTTACCCCCTCCCTCACCCCATCCACCTATAAATACAAGCCTCATTCCTTCCATTTTACACTTGCTTTCATTTGTAATTCACACACACTCACTCTCTAATTCTCTCTCTAGTCATTCTCTCTCTAAAAAGTGTAAGTATTGATTTTTCTTCTTCTTCTTCCTCTCTCTCTCTCACAAATTCATCATCATCATCATCATGGGTCTAGCTTTTTAGCTTTTATCTTGATTACATCTTGTAGATTCAAACTTAGATTTGAATCCTTCAAGAACATGGAAGATTCAAGCTTTCTAGCTTTGAATCTTCACCCACTTTGTAGATCTATATTTTTTTTAACTTTAATCTTGCTATTTTATTATAAAGATTCAAACTTGTGTTTGTAATCTTCATGTAACTTAAAGATCCAAGCTTTATGCTTCAAGATCTTCAAGAACAACCAAGATGCAAGCTTTCTAGCTTGAATCTTCATATCTTTTGTTGGATCTAAGTTTTATAACTTATGATCTCATTATTTTGTTATAAAGATCAAAACTTGTGTTTATGGTCTTCATATAACTTAAAGATCTAAGCTTTATGCTTCAAGTTCTTCAAGAACACTAAAGGTTCAAGCTTTCTAGCTTTGTGACCTTATATCTTGTGGGAAAAGGATCCAAGCTCTCTAGCTTAGGGTTCCATCACTTTATTTGACTTAGATTATGTTCATACTTGTTTGATTGAGGTAAAGTTTGTAGCTTTAGTTGTAAATGTAACTTGTAATTGTGTTAAGACTAAGGATATGATGTAACCTTGGTTCATCATCCATCTAAGACTCTTAAATGAGTTCTGTTCTTACTTGGTCTTAACATATTGTGTGTTGATGGTAGAATCTTGGTCAAGGTGATGCTAACCCATCAACGAGTTGTACACTTGAAGCTACAAGCATTAAGGATAAGAACCGTGATGAGCATCAAGCACTAAGAACCCCACCGGAGCACCTTTCTTACTGTTTTCGGGATCTTATCAAACCACCTGGGCTACTGTAAAGTTGATTTTCAGTTAGATAGGTTCGAGTAGATGATTTTCCATTTAGACCTTGTCTTAATCCGAGTTACGATTTAGGATTTATGGCCTTCCGAAAGTCACTACACCCTATTAACGTTGTGCTGAAATTTCTGACCTACTCGCACTTAGACCGCCACCATGGTCAAACGAAGACGAGTTAGATTTTGAAAATTGGTCAGCGGTTAGGGGACTCATATACGGAGCCATAGCCACTGATTACTCTTTTCGATTTATGTAGAGGTCGTAGCAGCTGACCGAAGTCAGCCTATTGTTTCGATCTCTATTCTTGTCAAACTTACTTAGCTTTTATGATGATGAACGATGATGATGATGACACTTAAACTTATTTTATGCACTACTAGAACTTATGAGGATAACACACTGACCTAATAACCTTTGACTTAGGTTGACGACCTTTCGGACCGACTTACTACTTGCATACTTTCATTATCGACTTTACCGCTCTTATCACTGTGAGTTATAGCATCCCTTTTTACTTTAATTATTTTGGGACTGAGAATACATGTGCTTTTTACGTTTTACATACTAGGCACGAGTACTTAAGCTTTATATATGTGTGGGTTATACAATGGCATAAACTTTCCCCTTAGCTAGGTAACGTTTAGTCATTGGTTTTTGAACCGGTGAACGCGAATCTTAGATATGGATCCATAGGGTTTGACATCCCCACTCAAGCTAGTCGCGCTAGTATTTAACAGGTGTTTAATACTTCGTAAACATACGTACTCACCAAGTGTACTTTTAGTGGGTTATAAACGTTAAGTTAGTTACCAAGTGCCCACGGTTAAACATATACTTTTCATACTGCTTTGGAACACTGAAATCTCGTGGCCTACCTTACATTACTGTTACAACTTAAACTATAGCTCACCAACATTATTGTTGACGTTTTTAAGCATGTTTTCTCAGGTGCTTAGAGGTTTGTTGCTTCCGCTGTTTAGACTTGCTGTTAAGGACCTGCTGTGCTAGAATTCCGCTGCATAATCTTAGAGATGTCTCAATCATGGAACTTTTCATTTGCATTCGTAGTTTATGTTATTTTCAAATAATGACTTTGTAACGACCTTTGTGTCATGTTATCTTTTGTAAACGCTATGTCTTTTATGAATGCAAAACTGGTTTTCAAATAGCATGTAGTATTTGACCGTGTAAAGATCCTGTTGTTGACGAATCGTACACGATGGTTTTGTACGGGGCATCACAGTTAAGCATATACTTTTCATACTGATTTAAACTGCTGATTGAAGCACTGAAATCTCGTGGTCTACATTACTTTACCGATTATAAACTATAGCTCACCAACATTCGTGTTGACTTTTAAGCGTGTATTTCTCAGGTGCTTAGACGATGTTGCTTCCGCTGTTAGACTTGATGTCTTGGTGTTATACACTTGCTGTTATGGACCTGCTGTATTAGATTTTCGCTGCATTACTTAGAGATATCTCAATCATGAAAATTTTATTTTGCATTCGTAACTTATGTTATTTTCAAACAATGGCTTTATAACGACCTTTGGGTCACGTACTTATGTTAACGCTTCTATTCATAGGAAGCACGTTATCTTTTGTAAAATGCTATCTTTTTATGAATGCAAAACTGGTTTTCAAACAGCATATTGTGTTTGACCTTGTAATGATCCTGTTGTTGATGAACCGTACACGATGGTTTTGTATGGGGCGTCACATTTGGTATCAGAGCATTGGTTGTAGGGATTTAGGTTTCATTAGTGAGTCTAGACCAGATCGAGTAGGATTCACTAATAGGACTAATCTACAACTTGCTCGTATACTTGTTACTGCTTACTACTGCTGCATGCTACTGCTTACTTATACTGCTATGTGAACTTGCTGTATGCTATTGCTTATCCTCTTTACTGCATGTTGCTGTCTGCTTTCGATTGCATGTTACTTTGTTTAGTACTGTTGTTATTGTCATGCTATGTACTACGGTAGACAATCTAGGTTGCTGTAGTGCCTTATTACGTGCTTGCTATATGTCTTACTGACATGGAAAAAGTTATTTTTCCTTGTTCAGATGTCAGACATGCTGCCCATGACCTTTGACTTCGAGAGTGACTCGGATACGTCTGCTACCTTGCCTACGATTGTTGCTGATTCACCGCTACCCTCCGACGACTCTGTCGATTAGCCTTCTGGAGATAGTGGACTCGTGCTTGACCTGATGGACGTCTCAGATGGAGACGAGGATCCAGAGGATATTCCAGCTCCACCCAGCCCTAGACTCCCGGAGCCACAACATCATTCCGGTGATGCTGTGATTCCTGGGGGAAACGGAGACGGTCCTTTCTGTAACGAGCATGGATATTGGGCTAGACGCACCGCTGATGGACGTGTTGTACCGATTCCACCAGGCAGATATCGACTTATGACCACCGGCCAGACGTTTTCTCCCGCCCGTGATGATCCTGCTTTACCTTCCGATGATTCAGACGGTTCATCATCCGACGACTCCAGCGAGGAGGATCCCGAGGAGGATTCTGAGGAGGACCCTGAAGAGGAGCCCGTGCAGCCGCCCTCTACCCCACCGAAGAAGCGGTACCATTTCGATGGTACTATTATTCCATGGGTTAATGGAGGTAGACCGTTCATGGACGCACATGGACAGTTGGTTAGGGTCACCGTTCATAAGAGGGTCGTACCGTATCCTGCTGATCCATTCGTGCGTAAGATCGCCCGCACTGTGCCATCTACATCTGTATCACCTGCACCATCTGCACCATCTGTACCACCTGCCCCACCAGCATCTCCCGTCGTCGAGGAACTGATGAGGGAAGTGCATGCCCTCCGTGCTCGGGTAACTGAGCTCGAGGACCAGATGTCCCACCTGATGGACATCATTTACCCACCTTCGCCCTAGGACTATTGTATTAGATTTCCTTATGTATTCCATTTGTAGTTTCCTGTTTTTCATTAATGTAATGTACGAACCTCATGCCATTGTACGTAACTTTCTTATTATGAATGGAAATACTGTTGCTTAATTGTTGTACGGCGTTTACTTTAAGTTATCACATGTTGGCTTTAGTGATATCTGCTGCTGTTTACCATGCTTAGTTATCGTGTATTGTGTTGTTTCCGTACTGTTTACTTTATGCTGTGACGTTACCGATTATGAGATTTTGACTTAAGTCGAAACTTTTGTTTGGAAGATCGATGGCTAATGGAAGAGGTCCAAGAGAAATCCCCACCGCAGCTCAAATCGAGGAGATGATAGCTACTCGAGTAGCCGCGGATATAGCGAATGCCAACCCTGCTTCAGCTCCATCGGCTAACCCAGCTGTTCAGAACGGGTATACTTACAAGGAGTTCCAGAGCTGCAAGCCCTACAATCTCAGTGGAACAGAAGGGCCAGTTAGGCTGACGAGATGGTTTGAGAAGTTGGAATCTGTGTTCCATGTGAGTAACTGCTCCGAGGGGAATAAGACTAAGTTCGCATCCTGCACTTTGTCGGATGGCGCTTTGACTTGGTGGAATACGTTCGCCCAGGCGTGAGTAATCGACGAAGCTTATGCTACACCATGGGAAGAGTTTAAGAGTGCCATGATCGAGGAGTACTGCCCCAGAACCGAAATTTAGAAAATGGAAGCGGAGTTTTGGGAACTAAAAGTTGTAGGAACTGATCTTGATGGCTATAACCGAAGGTACTTGGAGTTAGCTTTGATGTGCCCCACAATGGTTACTCTAGAGTACAAGTAGATGGAGAGGTATCTGTGGGGACTCCCCAAGGACATTCAAGGGAATGTCACTTCATCGAAACCAGTGAATGTGTAACGACCCTACTTTTTTCCGTTATCTTTTACCGTTAATTATATAACGACCGTTAACTGTTATTAGTGTCACGTCATTTCTATGACATATATTATTATTATAATAATATATTAAGTATTATGTGTTAAATGAATATTGTATTCATATTTTAAATCGTACGTTTCTACGTGTCGCGGATTTCTATCCGGTGAATCTTTTCAGTTTTCAAACCAACGGTCGAGCTTTTGGGATTTTTAAATCCTAATTATTTTTAAATATAATATTTTAATGTCATATATTTATATATAGTGTTTATATATATTTTTCGTCGCGTATTTAATATCTCTCCAAATTTTCAATCGCGCAATCGTGTTTTAGCGTTTCGGGTTTCGATCGGGCATTCGGGCCACAAGGAAGTTGAAAATATCAATATTGGGCTAGTGGGGCCCACCCCACTCACCCCATTCGGCCTAAACTAAGGGGAGGGGTATACCCCCTTCCACTTTGCATTTTTTTTCATCATTTTCTCATTCCCTTCTAAATTAACAAAACCTAAATTTTAGTTTGCTCTCTCCTTCCTCCCTTCCCTTTTAGCAGTTGCCCTACACCCTCAATATCATCATCATCATCAATTAAAATTGCTTGGATCATCATATCAATTACATAAACGCGTTCCTCTCTTCGATCTCTACGCAACGATATATATTGATTCTTGATTATGGTATAAACCCTAACCCTAGATTTTTAATTTTTCATTTATTTTACTGATTTTATATGTTATATTAATATTAATAGTATGATGATTACATGTTATTGTATTGATGATAGTATGCGTAGAAATGCTCGTTAATTCATGTTTTCGGTTTGATTATTTTGGGATAGCGGTTTGATTGTTGTTTTCTGTAAATATAACTGTTATAAAAGTGAAATTAAAGTGTCTAGATGAGTTCTCTCATCAAGACATTAATTTTAGACTCCGGATTCATGTTATTTCGATTTCCGGAACATAAGTTATGATCAAAATGGTGTTTCATTGAAATTGAAATATGAAAACGAATTGGTACAGGTATGTTCTGACTTTGTGACCATTTTTAGAGTCTTTGGGTGTACTAGTGTGTTAGGATTGATGATGGGATGAACTTTTATGTTCGGGTCATCGAAATTCGAGCCACGGATCACCCGTTATGACTAAAACACGTTTTTGAGCGGATTAAAGATCCAAACTGATTAATGGCTGTAAGTCACGACTTGGTGGCTATTATTGGGATTTTCTTGAGCACATTAAAGTGTCGGGTGGGTTGGTTAGGCGAAGATATATATAAGACTCGCCGAAAACTGATTCCCGGGGCTCAAGTTTTGACTCGATGAACTTTTAATTAAAACTTTTGGTTATAAAATAAAACTTATGATATGAATAATGATTTTCATTATTAATAAATTACTTATGATATAAAAAGTAATTATTTTAATTTAAGACTTATGATATATATATTTATTATATCATTTATTAATTACTTAAGATTTAATTAAACATTTAATTAAACTTATGATTAATAATACTTTTATTATTAATGAAAAATACTTATGGTAAGTATTAAACTTATATTATGAGATTATTATAATAAGACTTATAATAAGGATTAATTAATTATTTAATTATTATAAGGCTTAGTTATTATTTAATTATAATTTAATTATTAAATACTTATGATTTAATGATTATAATTAGAAACTTATGATATGATTAAGAATTCATTATTAATTAATAATACTTATGATATGATTAAAATTTATTATTAATTAATAATATTTATATTATGATTAATATTTAATTAATTAATTAAATACTTATGTTATACTAATTATATCATTTAAACTTATGTTAACTTTAATAATTTATTTTAATTTAATTAAACTTATGTTATGACATAATTATACACATTTGACTTTAATTAACATTATAACTTATATTATTAATATAACTTACACATTAAAATTCAATGTTGACTATGTTTGACCAAGATTGACTTTTGAGTTGACTTTCGCTTGACTTTGACTTTCTGTTGACTTTCTAATTAAGGAAACTTTCCTAACTTATAAACTTTCCTAAAATAGCAACTTTCTAAATATGAAAACTTTCTAAAAATAGAAACTTTCCAAAAATAGAAACTTTTCAAAAATAGAAACTTTCCTAAAATAGAAACTTTCCTAAAATAGAAACTTTCCAAAAATTGAAACCTGCTAAAAATAGAAATTTTCTAAAAATAGAACGTGTGTGTCCGTACGTTGTTCTGATCAAACCGATGCATGTTGAGTGTTGTTCTATATCTACTTGTAACATGTACAATAGCTATCATACTAAGACTTGACCTAAGTTAGTTATTTATATCGACCTTCTTTGTTTATAGGTCGGTGTTGTGATCATTCCTGATCACTTTACTTCATTTGCTGTTCGCTTTTTGTGTGGTTACTTCGTTTACTTTAAGTTGAGTTATAGTCCCGTTTTTACATACTTTTCAAAGTATATATTTGGGATGTGATTACATGCATTTTATTTTACGTTTAGACACAAGTAGCAATTAAATTTAAATTATTCGTTATGAGTTGAACAAAAATATTCCCTAGTATGGTAACTGTAATCACTGGTTTCTACTGGTGAACGCGAATCCTACGGATAGATCTATCGGGTTTGACAACCCCATTTCGAGCTAGTCGCGCTAGCAATTTTTAATCGAAATGTTTAGTACTTCGTATTTAGTTGAAGATATACATGTTCAGTGTATATTATTATTATGTTTGGCAAGGGTAAATAAAGGGTTAAGTGGTTACCAGGTGGCTCATTGATAATGGAATAATGTTTTATGTTTTCTAACATTTTAAATCTTGTGGTCTAAAGCTTATTCGTTTATTTAAACCTATAATTCACTCAATATTTTTGTTGACAGTTTACTCGCATGTTTTCACAGGTACTTGAGTTTGTTTGATGCTTTCGCTGTGTTAGAAGAGTTTGCATGCATTTGGGCAGATTTTATTAAACAATTATGAACTTTGAGCTTGCATTCTATTTTGGAACAATTTAAACTTGTGGGTTTCCTTGACAATGTTTTAATGTCAACTTTGGTATTAAATATGTTTGGTTACTTAAACTACATATTTTTGGTATATTTCCTTTTTGAGAAACTTTTGAAATAAAAGAATGCAATATCGTTTATTAAATTCATTTAAGTTCGATCAAGCTGTGGGACCAAGTGACGGAGTCGTTAAGTGTTTTGACGGGGCCATCACAGAATGTCCCAGAAGCTATGCGTATGGCGCACACCCTGATGAATCAAATTACCCGCCAAGAGCCAGAGAAGGCGAAATCAGAATCGGGAGTTAGTAATGGGAAACGTAAGTGGGACGGAAACAAGGGAAAAAGTTTTGACCAGAATCCAGTTAAGAGGTATGAGATTTTCAAAGGGAACAACGACTGGAGGAACCCGAACCCGAACCCTAGCTCCAACCCTAACTACAAAGGTACCCTTCCTCAATGTAAGAGATGCTACAAGCATCATACTGGATAATGCAACGTAGTGTGTGAGAAGTGCAAAAGGATTGGACACATCGGCAGAGACTGTAAGAGCACCGCCCCAGCTGTGAGAACAAACCCAAATGGACCAAGGAAGTGCTATGAGTGCAGACAACAGGGCTACTTCAGGAATGAATGTCCTAACAAGAAGAAGGATGGTGGGCCAGCACGTGGAAGAGCCTTCAACATGAACGCAAGAGATGCCCGCGAGAATCCTGACTTGGTTACAAGTACATTCACTATCAATAACCTATTAGCTTCTGTTCCGTTTGATACTGGTGCCAATATGAGCTATCTATGTAGACACTTTTGCTCTAAGATAGATTGGTTGTTAGTTCCTTTGGAGGAGAGTATGCTTGTTGAGGTAGCCAATGGAAAACATGAGAAGGTTGACCAAATTGGCTGAGGAGGTATTATCAACCTAGCCGGAGTGGATTTTGAAATTGATCTAATACCCATCAAATTGGGGAGCTTTGCTGTGATTGTCGGTATGGACTGGTTGTCCAAAGTAATAGCCGAAGTTATCTGAGGTGAGAAGATTCTCCGTATACCAAGCGAGACTGGAGAGCCACTGATTATTTACGAAGAGAGATGTAGTTAAAAGTTGAACCTTATTAGTTGCTTGAAGGCATAAAAGGTTATGAAGAAGGGGCGTTTTGCTATTCTGGCACATGCGAAGAAGCTAGAAGTTGAAGAGAAGAGTGTGGATGATGTACGAATTGTGAACGAATTTCCCGATGTCTTTCCAGAAGAGTTGCCTGGATTACTGCCGCCGAGATCAGTGGAGTTTCAGATTGACCTAGTGCTAGGAGCTGCACCTGTAGCTCGCTCACCTTATCGACTTGCACCTTCTGAACTGCAAGAGTTGCAGAGTCAACTGCAGGAACTGCTAGACCGTGGATTTATCCAATCGAGTTCATCGCCTTGGGGCGCACCTGCTTTGTTCGTGAAGAAGAAGGATGGATCTTTTTGCATGTGTATCAATTATCGTGAGCTTAACAAGCTAAAGATCAAGAATCAGTATCCCCTTCCCAGGATTGACGATCTTTTCGACCAGCTGCAAGGATCCAGTGTTTACTCAAAGATTGATTTACGATTAGGTTATCACCAATTGAGGGTGAAGGAGAGCGATGTGATGAAGACTGCGTTCAGAACCCGTTATGGTCATTATGAATTTCTTGTGATGCCATTCGATTTAACCAACACACCTGCCATATTTATGGATCTCATAAATCGCGTATGCAAGCCATATCTGGACAAGTTCGTTATCGTCTTCATAGATAATATCCTCATCTATTCCAAAAGTAAAACAGAACATGAGCAACATCATCGACTCGTGCTAGAACTCTTGAGACAAGAGCAACTTTATGCCAAATTCTCTAAGTACGAATTTTGGCTAAAGGAAGTTCAATTTCTTGGTCATATCATGAGCGATTAAGGTATCAAAGTCGATCCCGCAAAGATTGAAGCTATCAGCAAGTGGGAAACCCTCACTACTCCTACTCATATTCGCCAATTCTTAGGCCTCGTCGGTTATTACTGAAGGTTCATTGAAGGTTTCTCTTTGATTGCGCGTCCTTTGACTGCATTAACTCATAAGGGGAAGAAGTTTGTTTGGGAGACCGAGTAAGAGTCTGCATTCCAAACCCTGAAGCAGAAGTTAATCACCGCACCTATTATATCCCTTCCTGAAGGCAGTGATGACTTCGTTGTGTATTGCGATGCCTCCCGACAAGGCTTTGGGTGTGTATTGATGCAACGGAAGAAGGTTATTGCTTATGCCTCCCGACAACTAAAGATTCACGAGCAAAACTATACTACTCACGATCTTGAGCTTGGAGCCGTTGTCGTCGCACTAAAACTGTGGAGACACTATCTTTATGGGACTAAGAGCACTATCTTCACCGACCACAAGAGCCTCCAACATATTTTGGATTAGAAGCAACTGAATATGAGACAACGTCGATGGATCGAGACGTTGAACGACTATGATTGTGAACTTCGTTACCACCCTGACAAGGCAAATGTTGTAGCCGATGCCTTAAGCCGAAAGGAGAGAACGGTACCTCTTCATGTCTGTGCCTTGAACATCATCGTTCAGACGAATCTCAACAGCCAGATCCGCGTAGCTCAAGAAGAGGCTCTCAAGGAGGAGAATATTTCTCAAGAGCACTTGAACATTCTCGTTTCTCGATTTGAGGTTGAAATGTCCCGTTCATAATAATTATAAACGTTTCATATTAATTGATTTCATTGCGAGGTTTTGACCTCTATATGAGACTTTTTCAAAGACTGCATTCGATTTTTGAAACAAACCATAAACTTTATATTTGCGATAAAGGTTTAAAATATTACGAAGATTATCAAATAATGATAATCTAAAATGTAGCGTTTTCACACGACCATTACATAATAGTTTACAATAATATTACACAACAACTTAAGTCTTCGAATGCAGTTTTTAAATAATATTGTACAAGCATGCAAACTCCAATCCTGTCTTTATTTAGTATGCAACAGCGGAAGCTCTTAATAATCACCTGAGAATAAACATGCTTTAAACGTCAACAAAAATGTTGGCGAGCTATAGGTTTAACCTATATATCAAATTATATTAATAGACCACAAGATTTCATTTTTCATAATTAACTACATGAACACTCATCTACAAAAATATATAATACAAGAACACTCATCTGTATAAAAATCATTCATATGAAGAACACCTGGTAACCGACATTAACAAATGCATATAGAATATCCCCAAATATACAGGTACACTCATCTGTATATAAAAATCGAAGTACTAAAGCATCCATAACCTGGATGAGGTTCGTTAGGCCCATAGATCTATCTTCAGGATTCACGTCAATTAGTGGCGTTCACTAATTCTTAGGTTACCAAGTAAAAGGGTGATATTCAATAAGATAATTCAATCATAGAATGTAATTTTCAAGTACTTGTGTCTATTTTGTAAATCATTTATAAAACTGCATGTATTCTCATCCCAAAAATATTCGATAGTAAAAATGGGACTATAACTCACTTTCAAAGATTATCCCTTCGTCGGAAAATAACACTTGGCCACTGGTCGATTCACGAACCTATAACAAATATATACATATATATCAAAGTATGATCGAAATATATTCACAATATGTTTTATTATGTTTATACATATATATCAAAGTATGATCGAAATATATTCACAATATGTTTTATTATGTTTTAACGATTTAAGTTTGTTAAGTTAGCAGTCCAATGTTCGTAGTCCACAATTAGTTATCCACAGTTAGTAGTACAGAAATAAATCAATATATATTATCTCGAATCAATCCATGACCCAGTGTATACAAGTCTCAGACACGATCACAACTCAAAGTATATATATTATTTTGGAATCAACCTCAACCCTGTATAGCTAACTCGAACATTACCGCATATAGAGTGTCTATGGTTGTTCCAAATAATATATATAGATGACGTCGATACGATATGTAAAAACATTGTATACGTGTCTATGGTCTATCAAGGTTACATAATATATGTTAGACTACATGTATAATAAAATATAAGTTAGTTAAGTTATGGTTAGTATAGATTTTTGTAAATTCATCCCGTAGTCAAATTAACCATTTTTAACCAATTTTATTTTACCCATCATTTCTTCGTTTTAAACCTGTTTCGAGTGAATCAAATTGCTATGGTTTCATATTGAACTGAAATTTATGAATCTAAATAGAAAAAGTATAAGTTTATAGTAGAAAATATAAGTTACAAGTCATTTTTGTAAGAGGTAGTCATTTCAGTCGAAAGAACGACGTCTTGATGACCATTTTGAAAAACATACTTCCACTTTGAGTTTAACCATGATTTTTGGATATAGTTTCATGTTCATAAGAAAAATCATATTCCCAGAAGGACAAATTTTAAATCATAATTTATCATAGTTTTTAATTATCTAACCCAAAACAGCCCGTAGTTTTACTACGACGGCGTATGTCCGGTTTTACGGTGTTCTTCGTGTTTCAAGGTTTTAAATCCTTAAGTTAGCATATCATATAGATATAGAACATGTGTTTAGTTGATTTTAAAAGTTATGTTAGAAGGATTAACTTTGTTTGCGAACAAGTTTAGAATTAACTAAACTATGTTCTAGTGATTACAAGTTTAAATCTTCGAATAAGATAGTTATATATATATATATGAATCGAATGATGTTATGAACATCATTACTACCTCAATTATAGTAGGTAAACCTACTGGAAGTGACAAGAAATGATCTAGCTTCAAAGGATCTTGGATGGCTTGAAAGTTCTTGAAGTAGAATCATGACACGAAAACAAGTTCAAGTAAGATTTTTACTCGAATTAAGATAGTTTATAGTTATAGAAATTGAATCAAAGTTTGAATATGAGTATTACGTTGAATAAGAAAGATAACCTACTGTAAATAACAAAGGTTTCTTGATCTTGGATGATTACTTGGAATGAATTAGAAAGCTTGGAAGTAGACTTGCAAACTTGAAAGTGTTTTTGAAGTTTTCTTGAGTAGTTGTTTTATAAGTTGATATAGGTTAGGATTTATGAGCTAGATGTAACAACCCAACCCGATATACAATCGACCACGTGAAATTTACCAAAATAAAAAAAAATTCTTTGTTCAGCAGGTGGCGCGGCGCGCCATAACCTTGCGCGGCGCGCCAAAGTGGCCTGTCCAAAAAGTCTTGAAATGCTAAAATGTTTGACCACTTCCCGACGTATTTAGACAAAACGCTATTCACAACATATTCATGTATGAAAAACTAACGTGTTCCATTCATAAAATAAGTTTTAAGAGGACCGGGCCCACATCGTCCGTTTTACGACTTTCATACGAAAATACAAGTTTTCAACCACATGATTTGTAATACAAAATAAAGGCCGAGCATGGCGATTGGGGATACGCTACCCAATCCTAATCAATCCAAAAGCAAGCCTTCTAAAGCAACTACGCAAGTCCACTAGTCCCCGCTTACCCAAGCCTCCGCATCCATGCAATCTATAAAAAAGTCAACAATGAGAGGGTAAGCTAACGCTTAGTGAATGCAATACTTATACATATACATATGTAATTTACCTACACGCATCCACTTACAATACCATGCAAACAAAATGCATAAACGAGCTAGCAACACTAAACATACGACTAGCAACAACGTTAGTATATAAATCGCCACAATAATATACTAAATCACAATAATGCATAAATATAACAAACCGTTCCCCTCTATGGCACTACCGATTTGTAGACGACCAATAACGTCGAGTCTCACTCGTATGTTGTCACCGACTTGTGACTCATTAAAGGGTGTCACCGACTTGTGAACTACCCACCAATATCTATGGGTCACCGACTTGTGAACGCCATGTGACATCACCGACTTGTGAAGTGCTACTAAGTGTCACCGACTTGTGAACACTATAGGGTGTCACCGACCTGTGAATCACCCAAGGGTATCACCGACTTGTGAACCCCCATCAATACATATGGGTCACCGACTTGTGAACCTCCATGTGGCATCACCGACTTGTGAAGCACCACCTAGTGTCACCGGCTTGTGAACAATATGAAGTGTCACCAACTCGTGAATCACTTCCCCGACTTATGGTGACACCGACTTGTGATACACCAACTAACTACTAAGTGTCACCGCCCCGTGAACCACTATGAGGTGTCACCGACTTGTGAATAACCTGTCGAGACACTACCGACTTGTAGTTCCCATCCCATCATACCAACAAATATGTCACCGTCTTGTGACATAACGCCCACTACTCACGATGTGGCACCAAAGGCCCACATCGCGTACGAGTAAATAAACCACATACATACATGTATAAATATTCCACTCACCTTGTCGCCTTGAAGAAATGCCACCGAATAATCCGCAACACACCGATGGAATGTACCTATTCCATTATCACAAACACAACAACACAATTAGGGTGGATTTACAAATCAACCCAAATTGACAACTAGTGCAATTTCGACCCAAATGCACTTCCAAGCACAAACCGTGCCCAAACTAACCAATAATCACTAACACAAGTGAGAATGGTCCTAATACGCCAATTATACCCAATCATAGGTGTTAAACACCTATCTTGCCCAAAATGGCACTTAAACCCTAATTTTGACCCAAAGGAGTCAACATCGCGCCATTAGCGAGTTTTGATACCAAAACATATTTAACTCGGTTTTATACTTCAACTTAATCCATTTTAAGTTTATAAACCTTATTAAATCGACAATTGGGTCATAATCATCACCAAACCCTAATTTTGACTCAAGTCAAAATTAGTCAACCCAAATTCACCTAAAGTGATTCCAACACTTTCATAATCACAAAACCTAGTGATTAAACTCAAGCTTAAAGCCTAATCAAGGCCAAATCGTCAACCAACCCAAAACCCGCCAAGTGACAAGAATAACTAGTCACCATAAACCCATTTCATCATCTAAAAGGGTTTCACTACAAATCAAACTCAAACCCTAACTTGAATATAAAATCTAACAAACGTAATTCGGAGTTAGAACTTACCAATACCGCCAAAATGATGCCGTTGACGAGTAGAACAACTTTAATACCCGAGGTTTGACCCGAAACACCCTTCTTTTTCTCCAATTGGAGCTCTCTCTCTCTAAAACTCTCCTCTTACTCTAGGGTTTGAAGATGAGAGTGTTTGATGAGTGAAAATGAGCTCCAATGGAGCTCTAGATCAGTTTTGATGACCCCAAACCGACCCTAATTGAAAAGACCAAAGTAACCCTCATTTAAACCTTTTAAAAAGGCTGAAAATTGCCTCTGCAGCAATCGCCGCGCCGCGCCAGAAGGTGGAGCGCCGCTCCAAATAACTGGAAATTGTGGTCGAGCCCAAAACAGGTTTCAGCAACTTGTTTTGGCCATAACTTTTCGACCGTAACTCCGTTTTCGATGAATCAAATATCGTTGGAAACGTAATAAGATATTCTATCCAATGGTAAGGCTTTGAAACATCAACTCAAACTTTATTTAGGGTTGAAAAGATACGTACACACCTTGTACCTCAAACAACGTCCAGTTTTCTTCGACATTCGAGCAAGCAACACGTACATGCTTCGTACACTTCATATACGCATCGTACACCATGAATACATTATGTACAATAAATATTTGGGTCTTACAACTCTCCCCCACTTAAATTGGATCGCGTCCTCGCGATCTAAACCTCATCGCGAACAAAAACAACACACTTTCCTCAAGTCTTCGAGTTCTCACACAATTTCGGACCCTTTGATGCCGCCATTGCATCCTATCGATCACGCTTTACCACCATGCAACGTTCCAATCGCACAACTATCCTTCAGAAATTCCTTGGCGTACTCCAACTCACGACTTAGAGTTCTAACGCCCACCGCCAATACTCTAGAGAGTTCGTTCCCGAATGCACTATACACTAACACGCCCCTACATGAGACAGTCCAAACTAACACTCTACGCCCCTAGTTAGCTCCCTAAACGAGACAACTTCCGGTAAATGGCTCAAACACGCCTACCAAACCGAAGAAACATCGTACCCTCCGGGTACATACTCCCCCACTTAGGGTTTTAACCCTACCTTATCACCGTCAAGACGATAATATCTTGTGAAATTTCAACATTCCACACACACATGACCGGCACCAACGTTGGTCATACTCAAAATTTTCTGCGAACTTACCTCAAGATACTCGAAACTCGACCTTTTGAATCGGTCAAACGTCGACGCCCGCTAATCTTCACAATAAACCATCTTCGTACCTTCGGGTTTTCTCGTTGGTACCCAAGTACAAAATAATCACAACACCAGAGTGAAGCATTCCACTTGCAGGTATACGGAGGGCACCTGACGTAGTGTTATGCAACTCCCATTACTACCACTGAGTCTAAATCACTCGACCCTTTCGGGTAACTCCTCGGTGTCATATGACACTTGACTATTCGAAGTCACACAAATCCAATGGACATTACGGCTCAACGCCTACAACTTTCTAGTGACGCCTGCTTGTCACTTTCTGCCTAGGCCGCAAAGCAAGCCTAGCAATCCTTTCACTTACAATGGTGATGCTTGGTGCCACCAAGACTTACACCCCAACTCGTATCCTCTCAACCGTTAACACGGTTACTTACACACACCAAAGATAGTCAACAATCGTGACTCTTCTCGCACACCTACATGATCAACGTAAGCGCCTCTCGAACGGCATGCCATCCTATGCTAACCCTTATGGAGAACAATACAAGTAACCCTCTAATCATCCCATGGTTACCCTCGACTTGGTTAAGCCTCCAACACCAACCCAATTAACCCGACTCAGTCAAGTCAAATACACTATGTCGACCCGCCTCGGTCAACACCTAACAACAATCGATTAACCCTACTTGGTTAAGTCAACACACACGGTCAACCCGACTTGGTTAAGTCCTAACAACAATTGATTAACCCATCTTGATTAGTCAAACGCACTCGGTCAACCCGACTCGGTCAACACTCCTAACAATTTATCGATTAACCCGACTCGGTTAGTCAAACTATCTCGGTCAACCCAACTCGGTCAAACCCCTAAAAATAATCTGAGTAACCCGGCTTGGATAGTCAAATACCCTTGGTCAACCCGACTCGGTCAAACCCCTAAAAACAATCTGAGTAACCCGGCTTGGTTAGTCAAATACCCTTGGTCAACCCGACTCGGTCAAACCCCTAAAAACAATTTGAGTAACCCGGCTTGGTTAGTCAAATACCCTTGGTCAACCCGACTCGGTCAACACCTAACAACAATTGATTAACCCGACCTGGTTAGTCAAACCGTAATTGACTAACTCGACCTAGCTAGTCACTACAACACATGGATAAACTTAATCATTACCCAAATCATCCGCACATAGATAGTACTAAAATCGAATAGTACCTGAATCAAGCGTCTACAGATTTTTGCGCCCCATCGCTATTCCACTCGGGACATTCCGACTTCTAGTGTCCCTCCTTCCGGCACTTAAAACATGTGACCTTGCTCGACGGACAATCACGAGACTTATGCCCCATTTGTCAACAATTATAACACGCGAATTTAGAACCACCCGTGTCACTCATCTTTACGCTTCCGACACCTTCGGTAGCGCTTTTACTCTTCTTGTTCGAAAACGCCGTCGCTTCGAACTTCTGTTTACTAACATCGGACACACTTGGCTTCGACACCTCCGGTTCAAAACCCCGAGCCAACTCAAACAACTCTTCAAAAGACTTAGCCATTCCCCGAATAATCTTACCCTTAAATTCGTCATTCAGTGTACGGTAGAAATCTTTCATCAACTTGTGATCATCACCAACGTACTCCGGACAAAAACGAGTCTTTGCTAAAAAGGTAGACTTGAGAGTAACCAAGTCCATCGAACCTTGTCACAAATTGTGTAACTCGTCCCGGATTCTATCAAGATCGGAAGAAGTTCGGTATTCATCAAAGAACTCCTTTTTGAACTCATCCCATGACAAGCTCATACATTGTTCCTCGCCATACAATTGAATCTTGTCATCCCACCACAACTTGGCTTCTTCATGTAACATACTAGAACCGTACCTCGTTTTCTTCTCGGGAGGACATTCACTAGTACGGAAAGCCCCTTCGATGTCGGAAACCCAACATGTACTCTTCAACGGATCCCTTACCCCATTAAACATAGGAGGTTGTGCATCCTTGAAGTTTTTGTAATGGAAGTCCCGCCTCCCATTTCCTTCACTCCCTTCACCTCGGGGATAAATATTTCTAGCATCAAGCGCTTCCTCGATTGCGACCTTCACCCTTTCATCAATTAGATCGGTTATTTGCCCATCAACCGATTCCCGGAAAACCTTTCTCACATCCTCGAGAAACTCCGCTTTTTGACGTTTAAAGATGGCCTCAACCTTAGCCGTGAACTCAACGTCTTCGTCTTGATCTTCGTTGGCTTGTTTGCTCCTTGTCGTCATTCTAAGAAATGAACTCGGTTAGGAACACAACATGAATAACTTACACATACCACCACGATCAATCGTTCACAAACATATAATATGCCACCATTCGTACATCCCATCTAGTTCAACACTTGTTGTACATCACTTGCATGACTTGGCTTGCAACCGTAATAATGGTCGCGAAGAATTATTACGCTCACAAGCCATGCCGAACTCATGAATACAACAATCATCTCGCTAGATGTTCAACACAACACAACATAATTAGTAACACATAATCAACACGTAGTTAAAGCACCTATTCTCAAAGGCACTAACTAGAAACCCGAACCGACCCGTAATCCTACAAGTCCCGCATAATAGTCCACACAAAAAGTCTAAGTCTAGGCGCCTATCTCAAGTCACCTAAATCCCTTAGACCATGCTCTGATACCACTTGTAACAACCCAACCCGATATACAATCGACCACGTGAAATTTACCAAAATAAAAAAAAATTCTTTGTTCAGCAGGTGGCGCGGCGCGCCATAACCTTGCGCGGCGCGCCAAAGTGGCCTGTCCAAAAAGTCTTGAAATGCTAAAATGTTTGACCACTTCCCGACGTATTTAGACAAAACGCTATTCACAACATATTCATGTATGAAAAACTAACGTGTTCCATTCATAAAATAAGTTTTACGAGGACCGGGCCCACATCGGCCGTTTTACGACTTTCGTACGAAAATACAAGTTTTCAACCACATGATTTGTAATACAAAATAAAGGCCGAGCATGGCGATTGGGGATACGCTACCCAATCCTAATCAATCCAAAAGCAAGCCTTCTAAAGCAACTACGCAAGTCCACTAGTCCCCGCTTACCCGAGCCTCCGCATCCATGCAATCTATAAAAAAGTCAACAACGAGAGGGTAAGCTAACGCTTAGTGAATGCAATACTTATATATATACATATGTAATTTACCTACACGCATCCACTTACAATACCATGCAAACAAAATGCATAAACGAGCTAGCAACACTAAACATACGACTAGCAACAACGTTAGTATATAAATCGCCACAATAATATACTAAATCACAATAATGCATAAATATAACAAACCGTTCCCCGCTATGGCACTACCGACTTGTAGACGACCAATAACGTCGAGTCTCACTCGTATGTTGTCACCGACTTGTGACTCATTAAAGGGTGTCACCGACTTGTGAACTACCCACCAATATCTATGGGTCACCGACTTGTGAACGCCATGTGACATCACCGACTTGTGAAGCGCCACTAAGTGTCACCGACTTGTGAACACTATAGGGTGTCACCGACCTGTGAATCACCCAAGGGTATCACCGACTTGTGAACCCCCATCAATACATATAGGTCACCGACTTGTGAACCTCCATGTGGCATCACCGACTTGTGAAGCACCACCTAGTGTCACCGGCTTGTGAACAATATGAAGTGTCACCAACTCGTGAATCACTTCCCCGACTTATGGTGACACCGACTTGTGAAACACCAACTAACTACTAAGGGTCACCGCCCCGTGAACCACTATGAGGTGTCACCGAATTGTGAATAACCTGTCGAGACACTACCGACTTGTAGTTCCCATCCCATCATACCAACAAATATGTCACCGTCTTGTGACATAACGCCCACTACTCACGATGTGGCACCAAAGGCCCACATCGCGTACGAGTAAATAAACCACATACATACATGTATAAATATTCCACTCACCTTGTCGCCTTGAAGAAATGCCACCGAATAATCCGCAACACACCGATGGAATGTACCTATTCCATTATCACAAACACAACAACACAATTAGGGTGGATTTACAAATCAACCCAAATTGACAACTAGTGCAATTTCGACCCAAATGCACTTCCAAGCACAAACCGTGCCCAAACTAACCAATAATCACTAACACAAGTGAGAATGGTCCTAATACGCCAATTAGACCCAATCATAGGTGTTAAACACCTATCTTGCCCAAAATGGCACTTAAACCCTAATTTTGACCCAAAGGAGTCAACATCGCGCCATTAGCGAGTTTTGATACCAAAACATATTTAACTCGGTTTTATACTTCAACTTAATCCATTTTAAGTTTATAAACCTTATTAAATCGACAATTGGGTCATAATCATCACCAAACCCTAATTTTGACTCAAGTCAAAATTAGTCAACCCAAATTCACCTAAAGTGATTCCAACACTTTCATTCACTAAACCTAGTGATTAAACTCAAGCTTAAAGCCTAATCAAGGCCAAATCGTCAACCAACCCAAAACCCGCCAAGTGACAAGAATAACTAGTCACCATAAACCCATTTCATCATCTAAAAGGGTTTCACTACAAATTAAACTCAAACCCTAACTTGAATATCAAATCTAACAAATGTAATTCGGAGTTAGAACTTACCAATACCGCCAAAATGATGCCGTTGACGAGTAGAACAAGTTTAATACCCGAGGTTTGACCAGAAACACCCTTCTTCTTCTCCAATTGGAGCTCTCTCTCTCTAAAACTCTCCTCTCACTCTAGGGTTTGAAGATGAGAGTGTTTGATGAGTGAAAATGAGCTCCAATAGAGCTCTAGATCAGTTTTGATGACCCCAAACCGACCCTAATTGAAAAGACCAAAGTACCCCTCATTTAAACCTTTTAAAAAGGCTGAAAATTGCCTCTGCAGCAATCAGCGCGCCGCGCCAGAAGGTGGAGCGCCGCTCCAAATAACTGGAAATTGTGGTCGAGCCCAAAACAGGTTTCAGCAACTTGTTTTGGCCATAACTTTTCGACCGTAACTCCGTTTTCGATGAATCAAATATCGTTGGAAACGTAATAAGATATTCTATCCAATGGTAAGGCTTTGAAACATCAACTCAAACTTTATTTGGGGTTGAAAAGATACGTACACATCTTGTACCTCAAACAACGTCCAGTTTTCTTCGACATTCGAGCAAGCAACACGTACATGCTTCGTACACTTCATATACGCATCGTACACCATGAATACATTATGTACAATAAATATTTGGGTCTTACACTAGATTGATGTAAATTTTGATGAATATGATGAAGAACACTTAGAACATCATCATAGAACTAGAGAGAGATCAAATGGATGAAATAAAATTGAAAAATGAAAGTGTATGAGAGTGTGATCAAAAACGTGAATCGCTTAGTCCATATATGTAAGTTGTAATTTGATTTTTAGTGTAATAATTCATGATAGTTGCCCAATGATGGTTCCACATGTTTGTTGACTAAATGAGGGCTGCTAAGAGCTGATCATTGAAGTGTATATACCAATAGTATATACATATAGGAGCTGTGTATTGTACGAGTATGAATACGGGTGCATACGAGTAGAATTGTTGATGAAAATGTAATTGTAAGAATTTTTGCTAAATAGAAGTACTTCAATATGTGTCTTGAAGTCTTTCAAAAGTGTACTAATACATCTTAATACACTACATGTATATACATTTTAACTGAGTCGTTAAGTCATCGTTAGTCGTTACATGTAAGTGTTGTTTTGAAACCTTTAAGTTAACGATCCTGTTAAATGTAATTAATCCCTTATTTATCATAAGAAATGAGATGTTAAATTCTTACATTATCATGATATTATGATGTATGAATATATCCTAATATGATATATATACATTACAATGTCGTTACAACGATAATCGTTACATATATGCCTCGTTTCGAAATTCTTAAGTTAGTAGTCTTGTTTTACATATGTAGTTCATTGTTAACATACTTAATGATATATATAATTATCATTTTATCATGTTAAATATAGTGTAACAATATCTTAATATAATTCATATGTATTTAGTAAGATTTTGTTATAACGATAATCGTTATGTATATCGTTTCGAGCTTCTTAATTCAATAATCTCATTTTTTATGTATATCACTCATTGTTAATATACTTAGTGAGATACTTACTTATCATAATCTCATGTTAACCATATATATGTCCATATATATCATCATGTAGTTTTTACAAGTTTTTAACGTTCGTGAATCGCCGGTCAATTTGGGTGGTCAAATGTCTATATGAAACTCATTTCAAATAATCAAGTCTTAACAAGTTTGATTGCTTAACATGTTGGAAACATTTAATCATGCAAAAATAGTTTTCATTTAATATATATAATCATGGAAAAGTTCGGGTCACTACAGTACCTACCCGTTAAATAAATTTCGTCCCGAAATTTCAAGCTGTTGGAGGTGTTGACGCATCTTCTGGAAATAGGTACGGGTATTTTTTCTTTATCTGATCTTCACATTCCCATGTGAACTCGGGTCTTCTACGAGCATTCCATCGAACCTTAACGATTGGTATTTTATTTTGCTTAAGTCTTATAACCTCACGATCCATTATTTCGACAGGTTCTTCGATGAATTAAAGTTTTTCATTGATTTGAATTTTGTCTAATGGAATAGTGAGATCTTCTTTAGCAAAACATTTCTTCAGATTGGAGACATGAAAAATATTATGTACTCCGGCGAGTTGTTGAGGTAAGTCAAGTCGGTAAGCTACTGGTCCGGCACGATTTATAATCTGGAATGGCCCAATGTACCTTGGATTTAGTTTCCCCCATTTACCAAATCGAACAACGCCCTTCCAAGGTGAAACCTTAAGCATGACCATTTCTCCAATCTCAAATTCTATATCTTTTCTCTTAATGTTCGCGTAGCTCTTTTGTCGACTTTGGGCGGTTTTCAACCGTTGCTGAATTTGAATGATTTTCTCTGTAGTTTCTTGGAGAATTTCTGGACCCGTAATCTGTCTATCCCCAACTTCACTTCAACAAATCGGAGACCTGCACTTTCTACCATAAAGTGCCTCAAACGGTGCCATCTCAATACTTGATTGGTAACTGTTGTTGTAGGAAAATTTTGCTAACGGTAGATGTCAATCCCAACTGTTTCTAAAATAAATAACACATGCTCGTAGCATGTCTTCAAGCATTTGTATCGTCCTTTCGCTTTGCCCATTAGTTTGTGGGTGATAGGCAGTACTCATGTCTAGACGAGTTCCCAATGCTTGTTGTAATGTTTGCCAAAACCTTGAAACAAGTCTTCCATCCCTATCAGAGATAATAGAGATTGGTATTCCATGTCTGGAGACAACTTCCTTCAAGTATAATCACGCCAACTTCTCCATTTTATCATCTTCTCTCATTGGCAGAAAGTGTGCTGACTTGGTGAGACGATCGACTATTACCCAAATTGTATCATAACCACTTGCAGTCCTTGGCAATTTAGTAATGAAATCCATGGTAATGTTTTCCCATTTCCATTCCGGGATTTCTGGTTGTTGAAGTAGACCTAATGGTTTCTGATGTTCAGCTTTGACCTTAGAACACGTCAAATATTTTCCTACGTATTTAGCAATATCGGCTTTCATACCCGGCCACCAAAAGTGTTTTTTGAGATCTTTGTACATCTTTCCCGCTCCAGGATGTATTGAGTATCTGGTTTTATGTGCTTCCTTAAGTACCATTTCTCTCACATCTCCAAACTTTGGTACCCAAATTCTTTTAGCCCTATACCGGGTTCCGTCTTCTCTAATATTAAGATGTTTCTATGAACCTTTGGGTATTTCATCCTTCAAATTTCCCTCTTTTAAAACTCCCTGCTGCGCCTCCTTTATTTGAGTAGTAAGGTTAGTACGAATAATTATATCTATAGCTTTTACCCGCATAGGTTCTCTGTCCTTTCTACTCAAAGCATCGGCTACCACATTCGCCTTCCCCGGGTGGTAACGAATCTCAAATTCGTAATCATTCAACAACTCAATCCACCTACGCTGCCTCATGTTCAGTTGTTTCTGATTAAATATATGTAAGAGACTTTTGTGGTCGGTATATATAATACTTTTGACCCCATATAAATAGTGCCTCCAAGTCTTTAATGCAAAAACAACAGCGCCCAATTCCAAATCGTGAGTCGTATAATTTTGTTCGTGAATCTTCAATTGTCTGGACGCATAAGCAATTACCTTCATTCGTTGCATTAATACACAATCGAGACCTTTCTTTGAAGCGTCACAATAAATCACAAAATCATCATTCCCTTCAGGCAATGATAATATAGGCCGTAGTTAAATTTTTCTTCAACAATTAAAATGCTTTCTCTTGCTCATCCCTCCATTCAAATTTCTTCCCTTTATGCGTTAATGAAGTCAAGAGTTTTGCTATGTTGGAAAAATCTTGGATGAATCTTCTGTAGTAACCAGCCAATCCTAAAAATTGGCGTAAATGCTTCGGAGTTTTCGGGGTTTCTCAGTTTTCAACGGTTTCAATCTTTGACGGATCCACCTTAATACCTTCCTTGTTTACTACGTGACCGAGGAATTGAACTTCTATCAACCAAAATGCACACTTTGAAAACTTAGCGTACAATTTTTCTTTCCTCAAAAATTCTAACACTTTTCTCAAATGTTCTCCGTGCTCTTGATCATTCTTTGAGTAAATAAGGATGTCATCGATGAAAACAATGACAAACTTGTCAAGATATAGTCCACACACTCGATTCATGAGGTCCATGAATACAGCTGGTGCATTAGTCAATCCAAACGGCATAGCCATAAACTCATAATGACCGTTACGCGTCCTAAAAGCAGTCTTTGGAATATCATCCTCCTTCACCCGCATTTGATGATACCCGGAACGTAAATCTATCTTCAAATAAACCGACGAGCCTTGTAGTTGATTAAATAAGTCGTCGATTCGTGGTAGTCGGTAACGGTTCTTGATAGTAAGTTTGTTCAACTCTCGATAGTCGATACACAACCTGAATGTACCATCCTTCTTTTTAACAAACAAGACAGGAGCTCCCCATGGTGATGTGCTTGGTCAAATGAAACCACGTTCTAAAAGTTCTTGTAGTTGACTTTGTAATTCCTTCATTTCGCTGGGTGCGAGTTTGCATGGAGCACAAGCTATTGGTGCAGCTCCTTGTACAAGATCTATTTGAAATTCCACAGATCGGTGTGGAGGTAGTCCCGGTAATTCTTTCGGAAATACATCGGGAAATTCTTTTGCGACGGGAACATCATTGATGTTCTTCTCTTCGGTTTGTACTTTCTCGACGTGTGCTAGAACGGCATAGCAACCTTTTCTTGTTAGCTTTTGTGCCTTCAAGTTACTAATAAGGTTTAGCTTCGCGTTGCTCTTTTTTCCGTACACCATTAAGGGTTTTCTCTTTTCGCGCATAATGCGAATCACATTTTTGTAACAAACGATTTCTTCTTTCACCTCTTTCAACCAGTTCATGCCAATTATCACATCAAAACTCCCTAACTCTACTGGTATCAAATCAATCTTAAACGTTTCTCTAATCAGTTTAATTTCTCTGTTCTGACATATTTTATCTGCTGTAATTAATTTACCGTTTGCTAATTCGAGTAAAAATTTATTATCCAAAGGCGTCAATGGACAACTTAATTTAGCACAAAAATCTCTACTCATATAGCTTCTATCCGCACCCGAATCAAATAAAACATAAGCAGGTTTTTCATCAATAAGGAACGTACACGTAACAAGCTCCGGGTCTTCTTGTGCTTCAACCGCATTTATGTTGAAGACTCTTCCTCGGCCTTGACCATTATTATTCCCTAGGTATGGACACATATTTCTGTAATGATCCTTCTTCCCGCATCCAAAACATGTAACGTCGGCATTACTTGTTCCGACGTTATACGTTCCTTTATTTCTATTAACCGCTGGTCTGTAGACTTCGCAATTTGTAGCACTGTGACCCATTCTGTTGCATTTGGTGCATAACTCCCTACAAAAGTCATCCGAATGATATTTCTCACACCTTAGGCATCAATTTTTCTGCCTCTTGTTGTTGTTGTTGTTGTTGTTGTTGTTGTTGTTGTTGTTATTGTTGGGGTTGTTGTTGCAGTTGAAATTGTTGTTGGGACGGTTGTTGTAGTGGTTATTTTTGTTGTTGGGGCATTTGTTGTTGCGATAAATGGTGCGATTGAATTTGTGATTATTGTTGTGATGATTGTTGAGGTGATTGTTACTGTTGTTGTGTTGGTGACTTTTGTCACTGTTTTCTTCCCACTTTCTCTTGACTTGTTTCGTGTTGGATTCTTCGGCCTCCTATTCTTTAATCCTTCCCTCAATCTGATTTATGAGTTTGTGAGCCATTCGAATTGCCTTTTGTATGGAGGCGGGCTCGTGTGAACTCACATCTTCTTGAATCCTTTCTGGTAACCCTTTCACAAACGCGTAGATCTTCTCTTCTTCATCTTCGAATGATCTTGGACACAATAAGCACAATTCTGTAAATCTTCGTTCGTACGTGGTAATGTCAAAACCTTGCGTTCGTAATCCTCTAAGCTTTACCTTGAGCTTATTGACCTCGTTTCTGGGACGGTACTGCTCGTTCATCAAGTGCTTGAATGCGGACCACGGTAGTGCGTAAGCAGTATCTTGTCCTACTTGTTCTAGATAGGTATTCCACCATGTCAACGCAGTACCTGTGAAGGTATGCGTGGCGTACTTCACCCTATCTTCTTCAATACATTTACTTATGGCAAACACTGATTCGACCTTCTCGGTCCACCGTTTCAATCCGATTGGTCCTTCGGTTCCATCAAATTCCAAAGGTTTGCAGGCAGTAAATTCTTTATAGGAGCATCCTACACAATTTCTTGTGGAATTAGATCCACTGCTAGAACCAGATTTATTGTTGTTATTTTGCATTGCGACCTGCACTGCGGCTATGTTTGCAGCAACGAAAACACAGAAGTCTTCCTCACTCATGTTCAAGTTCTGACGAGTAGTCGGTGCCATTTCCTTCAAAAATAGCCAAAAGAATTAAGTTAATCATATAGAATATTAAGAGTAGTCAATAGTATTTCGTAGCATAATACGAACTTATTTATAAAAGCTTTTTCTTCATATTAGCGCTTTATAAGTTTTAATTCGGGTAATACCTACCCGTTAAGTTCATACTTAGTAGCTAATATACCATTCAACTACTACAATTCTATATGAAAAACTGATTACAATAATATTTCGCGTTCGAACTTTTATACGATAATTTACAAACATACAATACCACTATCATACATACAGGATGATATATAGCACATAATGACTTTGATACAAGGCAGTTATGAAGATAGTTCTAGTTAATACGCAAGTCGTTCAGCAAAGGCAATAAAGACACGTAATTCATAAGTCCAGAAACAAGTCATGCATTCGGGTTTTACTAGTATTATTTCCCATCCTTGGTCTTGTGGAAAATATCCGTTGTGACCGTTGGCTAGGCAACATGTTGTAACGTCGTCAAAAGGACGAGGGTTACGTAATGCCCAACAGCCCCGTAACAATCTAAAAACCTTGTTTCTCACCCCAACTACCGAATCCGTCACATGTGGGAATGTTTTATTTAACAGTTGTAATCCGATGTTCTTTTTCTCACTTTGGTGAGAAGCGAACATCACTAACCCGTAAACATAACATGCTTCTTTATGTTGCATGTTAGAAGCTCTTTCTAAAGAACGAAGTCCTATGTTGGGATATGTGGAGTCAAAATAGGTTCTTAACCCGTAGCGTAAAATTGCATCAGGGTTTCCCGCATTTAATGTCTTAAAGAAAATACGGCGTAACTTAAAGTCTCCCCAATGTGATATACCCCATCTTTCAAAGGAAAGCCTTTTATAAACTAAGGCATGCTTGGAACGTCTTTCAAATGTTCGACAAACTAATTTCGCCGTAAATAATTGTGCTGATGAATTCTGACCGACTCTAGACAAGATTTCATCAATCATATCCCCTGGTAGGTCTTCTAAAATTTTTGGTTGTCTATCCTTAACGTCCATTGTGTGTTTTATACTGTAAAATAGACAATGATTAGATTTGTAAAAGATAAAAACAAGCAATTTTTACATATATCATCGAAGTACAAGCACACTACAATACAAATATTACACAACATGATTACTACTCTTCATTCCGACTCACTTGTTTCTTCCTCTTCGGACTTGGTTTGTTTCGCTAATTTCCTAGGGATATATGGTGTTCCTCTAATACGAGCCGTTGTTTTCACAAATGGTTTAGAAAAACCTTGGGGCTTAGATGTCCCCGGGTTATAGTTAAAACTTAAGAAATACGGGTGTTGACGGTATTTCCCATCGGGATATTTCATGTTAACATAAAGTTCATCGGGGTTGGAATTAGATTTTTCTATTTTGATGCCTTTTCCCTTATTGTTTTCTTTTGCTTTTTCAAATTGGGTCGGGGTAATTTCTATAACATCATCGGAATCCTCATCGGGATCCGATTCATCAGAAAATTGGTAATTTTCCCAATATTTTGCTTCCTCGGCGGAAACACCATTGACCATTTTTAACTTTGGTCCATTGGTTGAGAATTTTCTTTTATTTATCTATTTTTCTGTAGTTCCTAATATTTCCTCCTCCGGAATTTCTCTTCTTCCGGTTCCTCTTCTTCCTGTTCCTCTTCTTCCGGTTCCTCTTCTTCCGGTTCCTCTTCGGGAATTTGTGAATCTTCCTAAAATATATTCGACTCTTCATTATTATTAGGTGAGTCGATGGGATTTGTACTAGAGGTAGACATCTATCACACAATATCAAACACGTTAAGAGATTAATATATCACATAATATTTACATGTTAACAATTTGTAGTTTTCAAAAAAAAGTGTTAAGCAATCGTTTTTAAAGAAAACACGGTCGAAGTCCAGACTCACTAATGCATCCTAACAAACTCGATAAGACACACTAATGCAAATTTATGGTTCTCTAAGACCAACGCTGGGATACCAACTGAAATGTCCCGTTCATAATAATTATAAATGTTTCATATTAATTGATTTCGTTGCGAGGTTTTGCCCTCTATATGAGACGTTTTTCAAAGACTGCATTCGATTTTTGAAACAAACCATAACCTTTATATTTGCGATAAAGGTTTAAAATATTACGAAGATTATCAAATAATGATAATCTAAAATGTAGCGTTTTCACACGACCATTACATAATAGTTTACAATAATATTACACAACAACTTAAGTCTTCGAATGCAGTTTTTAAACAATATTGTACAAGCATGCAAACTCCAATCCTATCTTTATTTAACATGCAATAGCGGAAGTTATTAATAATCACCTGAGAATAAACATGCTTTAAATGTCAATAAAAATGTTGGTGAGCTATAGGTTTAACCTATATATCTAATTATATTAATAGACCACAAGATTTCATTTTTCATAATTAACTGCAGGAACACTCATCTGCAAAATTATATTATACAGGAACACTCATCTGTATAAAAATCATATATATGAAGAACACCTGGTAACCAACATTAACAAGTGCATATAGAATATCCCCAAATATACAGGTACACTCATCTGTATATAAAAATCAAAGTACTAAAGCATCCATAACCTGGATGGGGTTCGTTAGGCCTATAGATCTATCTTCAGGATTCGCATCAATTAGTGGTGTTCACTAATTCTTAGGTTACCAAGCAAAAGGGTAATATTCAATAAGATAATTCAATCATAGAATGTAATTTTCAAGTACTTGTGTCTATTTTGTAAATTATTTATAAAACTGCATGTATTCTCATCCCAAAAATATTCAATAGTAAAAATGGGACTATAACTCACTTTCAAAGATTATCCCTTCGTCGAAAAATAACATTTGGCCACTGGTCGATTTACGAACCTATAACAAATATATACATATGTATCAAAGTATGATTGAAATATATTCACAATATGTTTTATTATGTTTTAACGATTTAAGTTTGTTAAGTTAACAGTCCAACATTCGTAGTCCACAATTAGTTGTCCACAGTTAGTAGTACAGAAATAAATCAATATATATTATCTCGAATCAATCCACGACCCAGTGTATACAAGTCTCAGACTCAATCACAACTCAAAGTCTATATATTATTTTGGAATCAACCTCAACCATGTATAGCTAACTCGAACATTACCGCATATAGAGTGTCTATGGTTGTTCCAAATAATATATATAGATGACGTCGATATGATATGTCAAAACATTGTATACGTGTCTATGTTCTATCAAGGTTACATAATATATGTTAGACTACATGTATAATACAATATAAGTTAGTTAAGTTATGGTTAGTATAGATTTTTGTAAATCATCCCGTAGTCAAATTAACCATTTTTAACCAATTTTGTTCTACCCATCATTTCTTCGTTTTAAATTCGTTTTGAGTGAATAAAATTTCTATGGTTTCATATTGAACTGAAATTTATGAATCTAAACAGAAAAAATATAAGTTTATAGTCAGAAATATAAGTTACAAGTCGTTTTTGTAAGAGGTAGTCATTTCAGTCGAAAGAACGACGTCTTGATGACCATTTTGAAAAACATACTTCCACTTTGAGTTTAACCATGATTTTTGGATATAGTTTCATGTTCATAAGAAAAATCATTTTCCCAGAAGGACAACTTTTAAATCAAATCTTATCATAGTTTTTAATTATCTAACCCAAAACAGCCCGTGGTCTTACTACGACAGCGTATGTCCGGTTTTACAGTGTTCTTCGTGTTTCAAGGTTCTAAATCATTAAGTTAGCATATCATATAGATATAGAACATGTGTTTAGTTGATTTTAAAAGTTATGTTAGAAGGATTAACTTTATTTGCGAACAAGTTTAGAATTAACTAAACTATGTTCTAGTGATTACAAGTTTAAATCTTCGAATAAGATAGTTATATATATGAATCGAATGATGTTATGAACATCATTACTATCTCAATTATAGTAGGTAAACCTACTATAAGTGACAAGAAATGATCTAGCTTCAAAGGATCTTGGATGGCTTGAAAGTTCTTGAAGTAGAATCATGACACGAAAACAAGTTCAAGTAAGATTTTTACTCGAATTAAGATAGTTTATAGTTATAGAAATTGAATCAAAGTTTGAATATGAGTATTACGTTGAATAAGAAAGATAACCTACTGTAAATAACAAAGGTTTCTTGATCTTGGATGATTACTTGGAATGGATTAGAAAGCTTGGAAGTAGACTTGCAAACTTGAAAGTGTTCTTGAAGTTTTCTTGAGTAGTTATTTTATAAGTTCATATAGGTTAGGATTTATGAGCTAGATTGATGTAGATTTTGATGAATATGATGAAGAACACTTAGAACATCATCATAGAACTAGAGAGAGATCAAATGGATGAAATAAAATTGAAAAATGAAAGTGTATGAGAGTGTGATAAAAAACGTGAATGGCTTAGTCCATATATGCAAGTTGTAATTTGATTTTTAGTGTAATAATTCATACTAGTTGCCAAATGATGGTTCCACATGTTTGTTGACTAAATGAGGGATGCGAAGAGCTGATCATTGAAGTGTAAATACCAATAGTATATACATATAGGAGCTGTGTATTGTACGAGTACGAATACGGGTGCATACGAGTAGAATTGTTGATGAAAATGAATGAGAATGTAATTGTAAGAATTTTTGCTAAATAGAAGTACTTCGATATGTGTCTTGAAGTCTTTCAAAAGTGTACTAATACATCTTAATACACTACATGTATATACATTTTAACTGAGTCGTTAAGTCATCGTTAGTCGTTACATGTAAGTGTTGTTTTGAAACCTTTAAGTTAACGATCCTGTTAAATGTAATTAATCCCTTATTTATCATAAGAAATGAGATGTTAAATTCTTAAATTATCATGATATTATGATGTATGAATATATCCTAATATGATATATATACATTACAATGTCGTTACAACGATAATCGTTACATATATGCCTCGTTTCGAAATTCTTAAGTTAGTAGTCTTGTTTTACATATGTATTTCATTGTTAACATACTTAATGATATATATAATTATCATTTTATCATGTTAAATATAGTGTAACAATATCTTAATATAATTCATATGTATTTAGTAAGATTTTGTTATAACGATAATCGTTATGTATATCGTTTCGAGCTTCTTAATTCAATAATCTCATTTTTTATGTATATCACTCATTGTTAATATACTTAGTGAGATACTTACTTATCATAATCTCATGTTAACCATATATATGTCCATATATATCATCATGTAGTTTTTACAAGTTTTTAACGTTCGTGAATCGCCGGTCAATTTGGGTGGTCAAATGTCTATATGAAACTCATTTCAAATAATCAAGTCTTAACAAGTTTGATTGCTTAACATGTTGGAAACATTTAATCATGCAAAAATAGTTTTCATTTAATATATATAATCATGGAAAAGTTCGGGTCACTACAGTACCTACCCGTTAAATAAATTTCGTCCCGAAATTTCAAGCTGTTGGAGGTGTTGACGCATCTTCTGGAAATAGGTACGGGTATTTTTTATTCATCTGATCTTCACATTCCCAGGTGAACTCGGGTCCTCTACGAGCATTATTTTATTTTGCTTAAGTCTTTTAACCTCACGATCCATTATTTAGACAGGTTCTTTGATGAATTAAAGTTTTTCATTGATTTGAATTTTGTCTAACAGAATAGTGAGATCTTCTTTAGCAAAACATTTCTTCAGATTCGAGACATGAAAAATATTATGTACCCCGGCGAGTTGTTGAGCTAAGTCAAGTCGGTAAGCTACTGGTCCTACACGATCTATAATCTGGAATGGCCCAATGTACCTTGGGTTTAGTTTCCCCCATTTACCAAATCGAACAACGCCCTTCCAAGGTGAAACCTTAAGCATGACCATTTCTCCAATCTCAAATTCTATTTTTTTCTCTTAATGTCCGCGTCGCTCTTTTGTCGAATTTGGGCGATTTTCAACCGTTGCTGAATTTGAATGATTTTCTCTGTAGTTTCTTGGAGAATTTATGGACCCGTAATCTGCCTATCCCTAACTTCACTCCAACAAATCGGAGACCTGCACTTTCTACCATAAAGTGCCTCAAACAGTGCCATCTCAATACTCGAGTGGTAACTGTTGTTGTAGGAAAATTCTGCGAACGGTAGATGTCGATCCCAACTGTTTCCAAAATAAATAACACATGCTCGTAGCATATCTTCAAGCGTTTGTATCATCCATTCACTCTACCCATCAGTTTGTGGGTGATAGGTAGTACTCATGTCTAGACGAGTTCCCAATGCTTGTTGTAATGTTTGCCAAAACCTTGAAACAAATCTTCCATCCCTATCAGAGATAATAGAGATTGGTATTCCATGTCTGGAGACAACTTCCTTCATGTATAATCGCGCCAACTTCTCCATTTTATCATCTTCTCTCATTGGCAGAAAGTGTGCTGACTTGGTGAGAATCTCGATTATTACCCAAATTGTATCATAACCACTTGCAGTCCTTGGCAATTTAGTAATGAAATCCATGGTAATGTTTTCCCATTTCCATTCCGGGATTTCTGGTTGTTGAAGTAGACCTGATGGTTTCTGATGTTCAGCTTTGACCTTAGAACACGTTAAACATTCTCCTACATATTTAGCAATATCGGCTTTCATACCCGGCCACCAAAAGTGTTTTTTGAGATCTTTGTACATCTTTCCCGCTCCAGGATGTATTGAGTATCTAGTTTTATGTGCTTTCTTAAGTACCATTTCTCTCACATCTCCAAACTTTGGTACCCAAATTCTTTCAGCCCTATACCGGGTTCCGTCTTCCCTAATATTAAGATGTTTTTCTAAACCTTTGGGTATTTCATCCTTCAAATTTCCCTCCTTTAAAACTCCCTACTGTACCTCCTTTATTTGAGTAGTAAGGTTAGTACGAATAATTATATCCATAGCTTTAACCCGCATAGGTTCTCTGTCCTTTCTACTCAAACCGTCGGCTACCACATTCGCCTTCCCTGGGTGGTAACGAATCTCAAATTCGTAATCATTCAACAACTCAATCCACCTACGCTGCCTCATGTTCAGTTGTTTCTGATTAAATATATGTTGGAGACTTTTGTGGTCAGTATATATAATACTTTTGACCCCATATAAATAGTGCCTCCAAGTCTTTAATACAAAAACAACAACGCCCAATTCCAAATCGTGAGTCATATAATTTTGTTCGTGAATCTTCAATTGTCTAGACGCATAAGCAATTACCTTCGTTCATTGCATTAATACACAATCGAGACCTTGCTTTGAAACGTCACAATAAATCACAAAATCATCATTCCCTTCAGGCAATGATAATATAGGTGCTGTAGTTAACTTTTTCTTCAATAATTGAAATGCTTTCTCTTGCTCATCCCTCCATTCAAATTTCTTCCCTTTATGCGTTAATGCAGTCAAGGGTTTTGCTATTTTGGAAAAATCTTGGATGACTCTTCTGTAGTAACCAGCCAATCCTAAAAATTGGCGTATATGCTTCGGAGTTTTCCGGGTTTCTCAGTTTTCAACGGTGTCAATCTGATGTGTGCGAGGTGTACTAGGAAATAGTATTATTTTTGCAACGAAATACTATTAAATACGATACAATTTTACACAAGATATTTATTTATTTCTAGAATGGATATACCTAAACCTTGCTACAACACTTATAGGCAGTGTACCTAATCGTACAGTAGTGTAGTTTTTAGTAAGTCCGGTTCGTCCACAGGGAACTCTTAAACAAGCTTAACGCTATATTAGTTAAAAAACTATATTTGTAAAAATACAAAAATATATATAAGTGATATTATTATTATAAAAGGGGGTTTTTACCATTTAATGACCGGTTTGTCAATTTTTAAAACTTTAGTCGCAGTTAAAACCTAATGTAAAATATTAAAAATAAATATAACTTAATTTACAGCGTAAAGTAAATAACGATAATGAAATTGCGATAAATAAAAGTGCGATAAAATAAAATTGCGATAATTAAAAAGTACGAAAATTAAAAGTGCAATTAAATATAATAACAATAAATAAAAGTGCGATAATTAAAAGTTCAATTAAATATGAAATAAAGGAAATTAAATATGAAATAAAGGAATTATGCTTATTTAAACTTCCGTAATCATGATGTTTGACGTGTTGATTTTTAGTTTATTCCCATGGGTTAATTGTTCTTTGTCCTGGATTATTTAATATGTCTATACGGATTTGTCCATAATAGTCCATCAGTCATAAATATAAAGTGCGAAAGCCTTCGTCAAATTATTCTTATTCCCGAAGTCAAATATTCCAACTAATTGGGGATTCGAATTGTAACAAGGTCTTAATACTTTGTTTAATGAATACACCAGGTTATCGACTGCGTGTAAACCAAGGTTTTACTACTTTGTTAACAATTACACCAATTACCCTTGAATGTAATTCACCCCTGTTTCAACAAGTCTATTAACTATTAATCCAATTTCGTGTCCGGTAAAATGAACAATTATTGGTATTTATAGATATCCCGCCCACCGTACCCAGTCAAGCGTATGTGGTTATATATAAATACGTCAAATTATAAGTTTATATATTAAATTAACGAGGTATCATTTAGTTAATATAAAGCCTATTAATAGCCCATAGTCTAATTTCCACAAGTGTCGTTCGTTCTTTTGTCCAAACCCTAATTATGGTACAAAGCCCAATTACCCAATTTTAATATTTAGCCCAACACCATGATTACTTGGCATTAAATAAGCCTAATAATAACTTAGCTACGAGACATTAAATTAAAAATAACATTAACCAAAACTTACAGTGATTAAAAATAGCGTAGTGTTACACGGACCGAAATTCGACTTGTACCCTTACAACATTCGCTAACATACCCTTATTATTAGAAATTAAAATTAAAATTAAAATTATAATATAAATATAAATATATATACGTTGATGAATGAGAAGAGAAAAATATGTTAAATTCGTGCAGAATTCGATGGCTTTTATAGGCCCACGTTGCACTGTAGAGTTTCGCAAGTGCTGAGGTTTCCTTCACAAAAGTACTGCGAGTGCGGAGGTCTGAAAACAGCTCACATATTAGATCCAAAACGTGGGCTGCGTAAAATTATATTATATAATAATATATATAATTAATTATATATATTATTTTATTCTTATGCATAGTTGACTTGAAATTTTTGGTCCGTCACATCGAGCGTTGAAAGTTGACTTAGGTCCCGGTTCCGGATTTTCGAACGTCCTTGCGTACAATTTAATATCTTGTACTTTTCGTTTTGTAACTTGTACTTTTGTCATTTCTAGACGCTTCTCATCAATAAATTGAACCTCTTGGATCGTACTTTGTACTTTTGAGCTTTTTGATCGTTTGCGTCTTTAAATCGTCGAATCTGCCTTTTGTCTTCATCTTTTAATATTTAAACGAATATCACTTGTAAATAGAACAATTGCAACTAAAAGCTTGTCTTTCTTGAGGAATAATGCTATGAATTATGTGTTCGTTTTTAGCATTATCAAATATTCCCACACTTGAGCGTTGCTTGTCCTCAAGCAATATAGTCTTGAAATAAAAATACTAGAATCACTTCTTTATTCTTCACACTTTGTACATCAGTGATTTCTATACGGCGGTATAAACAATGGTAGTAACGTTGTGGCTTACAATCCCACATGACTATGAAAATTTAGATCCTTTAAGGAAATTGGATCTTTATGAAAATATTTGATCTTTTGAAAATTGAATCTAGCTTTTACCCTAGATAGGTTTTCCGGAATAACCCTTCACCGGTGTTTGCAAAATATTTTTGTGGATTTTGGTGGGTTTCAGATTTGAAAATTTTAGCTCAAAACTTAGGGTTTTGTGTCACCCACTTGCTAACCTTGTATTGGGAAAGCAACACGTCCAGTATACTTGTTCCGTATATTACCTTTCGATAAACTACCGTCCGGTTGTAAAGGAAAGCGTTGAACAAGCAACTGTTAAGGCAATGTCCCCTGACATGCTTTTAATTATGGTCTATAACGTGTCGGATGCAATTACTATCCTTGGTAGGAGCAATAGTAAAACTCACCCTTATAATTTTTTGGTCTGGCACAAGGTCCTGTCTTCGACTTGTGCTGTCTTCGACCATGCTATGCTGAAATGTCCCGTTCTTATTGATTAAAAACGTTCCATATTAATTGATTTCGTTGCGAGGTTTTGACCTCTATATGAGACGTTTTTCAAAGACTGTATTCATTTTAAAACAAACCATAACCTTTATTTCATAAATAAAGGTTTAAAAAGCTTTACGTAGATTATCAAATAATGATAATCTAAAATATCCTGTTTACACACGACCATTACATAATGGTTTACAATACAAATATGTTACATCAAAATCAGTTTCTTGAATGCAGTTTTTACACAATATCATACAAACATGGACTCCAAATCTTGTCCTTATTTTAGTATGCAACAGCGGAAGCTCTTAGTATTCACCTGAGAATAAACATGCTTTAAACGTCAACAAAAATGTTGGTGAGTTATAGGTTTAACCTATATATATCAAATCGTAACAATAGACCACAAGATTTCATATTTCAATACACATCTCATACATAGAGATAAAAATCATTCATATGGTGAACACCTGGTAACCGACATTAACAAGATGCATATATATAAGAATATCCCCATCATTCCGGGACACCCTTCGGATATGATATAAATTTCGAAGTACTAAAGCATCCGGTACTTTGGATGGGGTTTGTTAGGCCCAATAGATCTATCTTTAGGATTCGCGTCAATTAGGGTGTCTGTTCCCTAATTCTTAGATTACCAGACTTAATAAAAAGGGGCATATTCGATTTCGATAATTCAACCATAGAATGTAGTTTCACGTACTTGTGTCTATTTTGTAAATCATTTATAAAACCTGCATGTATTCTCATCCCAAAAATATTAGATTTTAAAAGTGGGACTATAACTCACTTTCACAGATTTTTACTTCGTCGGGAAGTAAGACTTGGCCACTGGTTGATTCATGAACCTATAACAATATATACATATATATCAAAGTATGTTCAAAATATATTTACAACACTTTTAATATATTTTGATGTTTTAAGTTTATTAATTCAGCTGTCCTCGTTAGTAACCTACAACTAGTTGTCCACAGTTAGATGTACAGAAATAAATCGATAAATATTATCTTGAATCAATCCACGACCCAGTGTATACGTATCTCAGTATTGATCACAACTCAAACTATATATATTTTGGAATCAACCTCAACCCTGTATAGCTAACTCCAACATTCACATATAGAGTGTCTATGGTTGTTCCGAAATATATATAGATGTGTCGACATGATAGGTTGAAACATTGTATACGTGTCTATGGTATCTCAAGATTACATAATATACAATACAAGTTGATTAAGTTATGGTTGGAATAGATTTGTTACCAATTTTCACGTAGCTAAAATGAGAAAAATTATCCAATCTTGTTTTACCCATAACTTCTTCATTTTAAATCCGTTTTGAGTGAATCAAATTGCTATGGTTTCATATTGAACTCTATTTTATGAATCTAAACAGAAAAAGTATAGGTTTGTAGTCGGAAAAATAAGTTACAAGTCGTTTTTGTAAAGGTAGTCATTTCAGTCGAAAGAACGACGTCTAGATGACCATTTTAGAAAACATACTTCCACTTTGAGTTTAACCATAATTTTTGGATATAGTTTCATGTTCATAATAAAAATCATTTTCTCAGAATAACAACTTTTAAATCAAAGTTTATCATAGTTTTTAATTAACTAACCCAAAACAGCCCTCGGTGTTACTACGACGGCGTAAATCCGATTTTACGGTGTTTTTCGTGTTTCCGGGTTTTAAATCATTAAGTTAGCATATAATATAGATATAGAATATGTGTTTAGTTGATTTTAAAATTTAATTTAGAAGGATTAACTTTTATTTGCGAACAAGTTTAGAATTAACTAAACTATGTTCTAGTGATTACAAGTTTAAACCTTCGAATAAGATAGCTTTATATGTATGAATCGAATGATGTTATGAACATCATTACTACCTTAAGTTCCTTGGATAAACCTACTAGAAAAGAGAAAAATGGATCTAGCTTCAACGGATCCTTGGATGGCTTGAAAGTTCTTGAAGCAGAATCATGACACGAAAACAAGTTCAAGTAAGATCATCACTTGAAATAAGATTGTTATAGTTATAGAAATTGAACCAAAGTTTGAATATGATTATTACCTTGTATTAGAATGATAACCTACTGTAAGAAACAACGATTTCTTGAGGTTGGATGATCACCTTACAAGATTGGAAGTGAGCTAGCAAACTTGAAAGTATTCTTGATTTTATGTAACTAGAACTTGTAGAATTTATGAAGAACACTTAGAACTTGAAGATAGAACTTGAGAGAGATCAATTAGATGAAGAAAATTGAAGAATTAAAGTGTTTGTAGGTGTTTTTGGTCGTTGGTGTATGGATTAGATATAAAGGATATGTAATTTTGTTTTCATGTAAATAAGTCATGAATGATTACTCATATTTTTGTAATTTTATGAGATATTTCATGCTAGTTGCCAAATGATGGTTCCCACATGTGTTAGGTGACTCACATGGGCTGCTAAGAGCTGATCATTGGAGTGTATATACCAATAGTACATACATCTAAAAGCTGTGTATTGTACGAGTACGAATACGGGTGCATACGAGTAGAATTGTTGATGAAACTGAACGAGGATGTAATTGTAAGAATTTTTGTTAAGTAGAAGTATTTTTATAAGTGTATTGAAGTCTTACAAAAGTGTATAAATACATATTAAAACACTACATGTATATACATTTTAACTGAGTCGTTAAGTCATCGTTAGTCGTTACATGTAAGTGTTGTTTTGAAACCTTTAGGTTAACGATCTTGTTAAATGTTGTTAACCCAATGTTTATAATATCAAATGAGATTTTAAATTATTATATTATCATGATATTATCATGTATGAATATCTCTTAATATGATATATACACATTAAATGTCTTTACAACGATAATCGTTACATATATGTCTCGTATAAAAATCATTAAGTTAGTAGTCTTGTTTTTACATATGTAGTTCATTGTTAATATACTTAATGATATGTTTACTTATCATAGTATCATGTTAACTATATATATATATCCATATATATGTCATCATATAGTTTTTACAAGTTTTAACGTTCGTGAATCACCGGTCAACTTGGGTGGTCAATTGTCTATATGAAACATATTTCAAGTAATCAAGTGTTAACAAGTTTGATTGCTTAACATGTTGGAAACACTTAATTATGTAAATAACAATTTCATTTAATATATATATAAACATGGAAAAGTTCGGGTCACTACAGTACCTACCCGTTAAATAAATTTCGTCCCGAAATTTTAAGCAGTTGGAGGTGTTGACGTATCTTCTGGAAATAAATGCGGGTATTTCTTCTTCATCTGATCTTCTCGTTCCCAGGTGAACTCGGGTCCTCTACGAGCATTCCATCGAACTTTAACAATCGGTATCTTGTTTTGTTTAAGTCTCTTAACCTCACGATCCATTATTTCGACGGGTTCTTCAATGAATTGAAGTTTTTCATTGATTTGGATTTCGTCTAATGGAATAGTGAGATCTTCTTTAGCAAAACATTTCTTCAAATTTGAGACGTGGAAAGTGTTATGTACAGCCGCGAGTTGTTGAGGTAGCTCTAGTTGGTAAGCTACTGGTCCGACACGATCTATAATCTTGAATGGTCCAATGTACCTTGGATTTAGTTTCCCCCGTTTACCAAATCGAACAACGCCTTTCCAAGGTGAAACCTTAAGCATGACCATTTCTCCAATTTCAAACTCTATATCTTTTCTTTTACTGTCCGCGTAGCTCTTTTGTCGACTCTGGGCGGTTTTCAATCTTTGTTGAATTTGGATGATTTTCTCAGTAGTTTCTTGTATTATCTCCGGACCCGTAATCTGTCTATCCCCCACTTCACTCCAACAAATCAGAGACCTGCACTTTCTACCATAAAGTGCTTCAAACAGAGCCATCTCAATGCTTGAATGGTAGCTGTTGTTGTAGGAAAATTCTGCTAACGGTAGATGTCGATCCCAACTGTTTCCGAAATCAATAACACATGCTCGTAGCATGTCTTCAAGCATTTGTATCGTCCTTTCGCTCTATCCATCAGTTTGTGGATGATAGGCAGTACTCATGTCTAGACGAGTTCCTAATGCTTGCTGTAATGTCTGCCAGAATCTTGAAATAAATCTGTCATCCCTATCAGAGATAATAGAGATTGGTATTCCATATCTGGAGACGACTTCCTTCAAATACAGTCGTGCTAACTTCTCCATCTTGTCATCTTCTCTTATTGGCATGAAGTGTGCTGATTTGGTGAGACGATCAACTATTACCCAAATAGTATCAAAACCACTTGCAGTCCTTGGCAATTTAGTGATGAAATCCATGGTAATATTTTCCCATTTCCATTCTGGGATTTCGGGTTGCTGAAGTAGACCTGATGGTTTCTGATGCTCAGCTTTGACCTTAGAACACGTCAAACATTCTCGTACGTATTTAGCAACATCGGCTTTCATACCCGGCCACCAAAAATGTTTCTTGAGATCCTTGTACATCTTCCCCGTTCCAGGATGTATTGAGTATCTGGTTTTATGAGCTTCTCTAAGTACCATTTCTCTCATATCTCCAAATTTTGGTACCCAAATCCTTTCAGCCCTATACCAGGTTCCGTCTTCCCGAATATTAAGATGCTTCTCCGATCCTTTGGGTATTTCATCCTTTAAATTTCCCTCTTTTAAAACTCCTTGTTGCGCTTCCTTTATTTGAGTAGTAAGGTTATTATGAATCATTATATTCATAGATTTTACTCGAATGGGTTCTCTGTCCTTCCTGCTCAAGGCATCGGCTACCACATTTGCCTTCCCCGGGTGGTAACGAATCTTAAAGTCGTAATCATTCAACAATTCAATCCACCTACGCTGCCTCATATTCAGTTGTTTCTGATTAAATATGTGTTGAAGACTTTTGTGGTCGGTATATATAATACTTTTGACCCCATATAAGTAGTGCCTCCAAGTCTTTAATGCAAAAACAACCGCGCCTAATTCCAAATCATGCGTCGTATAATTTTGTTCGTGAATCTTCAATTGTCTAGACGCATAAGCAATCACCTTCGTTCGTTGCATTAATACACAACCGAGACCTTGCTTTGATGCGTCACAATAAATCACAAAATCATCATTCCCTTCAGGCAATGACAATATAGGTGCCGTAGTTAGCTTTTTCTTCAATAACTGAAACGCTTTCTCTTGTTCATCATTCCATTCAAATTTCTTCCCTTTATGCGTTAATGCAGTCAAGGGTTTTGCTATTCTGGAAAAATCTTGGATGAACCTTCTGTAGTAACCAGCTAGTCCTAAAAACTGGCGTATGTGTTTTGGAGTTTTCGGGGTTTCCCACTTTTCAACAGTTTCTATCTTTGCCGGATCCACGTTAATACCTTCTTTGTTCACTATGTGACCGAGAAATTGAACTTCTTCCAACCAAAATTCACACTTTGAAAACTTAGCGTACAATTCTTCCTTCCTCAATACTTCTAACACCTTTCTCAAATGTTCACCGTGTTCTTGGTCATTCTTTGAGTAAATAAGTATGTCATCAATGAAAACAATGACAAACTTGTCAAGATATGGTCCACACACTCTGTTCATAAGGTCCATGAACACAGCTGGTGCATTAGTTAAACCAAACGGCATGACCATAAACTCGTAATGACCGTAACGTGTTCTGAAAGCAGTCTTTGGAATATCATCTTCTTTCACCCGCATTTGATGATACCCGGAACGTAAGTCAATCTTTGAATAAACAGACGAGCCTTGTAGTTGATCAAATAAGTCGTCAATTCTCAGTAGTGGGTAGCGGTTCTTGATGGTAAGTTTGTTCAACTCTCGGTAGTCGATACACAACCTGAATGTACCATCTTTCTTCTTGACAAACAAAACAGGAGCTCCCCACGGTGATGTGCTTGGTCGAATGAAACCACGCTCTAAAAGTTCTTGTAATTGGCTTTGCAGTTCTTTCATCTCACTGGGTGCAAGTCTGTAAGGAGCACGAGCTATTGGTGCAGCTCCTGGTACAAGATCTATTTGAAATTCAACGGATTGATGTGGGGGTAATCCCGGTAATTCTTTCGGAAATACATCGGGAAATTCTTTTGCAATGGGAACATCATTGATGCTCTTTTCTTCAGTTTGTACTTTCTCGACATGTGCTAGAACAGCATATCAACCTTTTCTTATTAGTTTTTGTGCCTTCAAATTACTAATAAGATGTAGCTTCGTGTTGCCCTTTTCTCCGTACACCATTAAGGGTTTTTCTTTTTCTCGTATAATGCAAATTGCATTTTTGTAACAAACGATCTCTGCTTTCACTTCTTTCAACCAGTCCATACCGATTATCACATCAAAACTCCCTAACTCTACTGGTATCAAATCAATCTTAAATGTTTCGCTAACCAGTTTAATTTCTCGATTCCGACATATATTATCTGCTGAAATTAATTTACCATTTGCTAATTCGAGTAAAAATTTACTATCCAAAGGTGTCAATGGACAACTTAATTTAGCACAAAAATCTCTACTCATATAGCTTCTATCCGCACCCGAATCAAATAAAACGTAAGCAGATTTATTGTCAATAAGAAACGTACCCGTAACAAGCTCCGGGTCTTCTTGTGCCTCTGCCGCATTAATATTGAAAACTCTTCCGCGACCTTGTCCATTCGTGTTCTCCTGGTTCGGGCAATTTCTAATAATGTGGCCTGGTTTTCCACATTTATAACAAACTACATTGGCATAACTTGCTCCGACACTACTTGCTCCGCCATTACTCGTTCTGACACCATTTGTTCCTTTCGTTCTGTTAACTCCTGGTCCATAGACCTCACACTTCGCCGCGCTATGACCATTTCTTTTACACTTGTTGCAAAATTTGGTGCAGAACCCCGAGTGATACTTTTCACACCTTTGGCATAGCTGCTTCTGATTGTTGTTGTTGTTGTTGCGGTTGTTATTGTTGTTGAGATGATTGTTGTAGTTGTTGTTGTTGTTGTTGTTGTTGTTGTTGTTGGGCGGTTTGTTGTAGTTGCGATTGATGTTGCGATTATTGGGATAATTGTTGCGATTATTATTGTAATTGCTGTTGTTGTTGTATTGGTGATTCTTATCACCGTTTTCCTCCCACTTTCTTTTGACTTGCTTCACATTGGCCTCTTCAACCGTCTGTTCTTTAATTCTTTCCTCAATCTGGTTCACTAGTTTGTGAGCCATTCTACATGCCTGTTGTATGGAGGCGGGCTCGTGTGAACTTATATCTTCTTGGATTCTTTCTGGTAATCCTTTCACAAACGCGTCGATCTTCTCTTTCTCATCTTCGAACGCTCCCGGACACAATAGGCACAATTCTGTGAATCGTCTTTCGTACGTGGTAATATCAAATCCTTGGGTTCGTAACCCTCTAAGTTCTGTCTTGAGCTTATTGACCTCGGTTCTGGGACGGTACTTCTCGTTCATCAAGTGCTTGAATGCTGACCACGGTAGTGCGTACGCATCGTCTTGTCCCACTTGCTCTAGATAGGTATTCCACCATGTTAACGCAGAACCTGTGAAGGTATGCGTAGCGTACTTCACTTTGTCCTCTTCAGTACACTTACTTATGGCAAACACCGATTCGACCTTCTCGGTCCACCGTTTCAATCCGATCGGTCCTTCGGTTCCATCAAATTCCAAAGGTTTGCAGGCAGTGAATTCTTTGTAGGTGCATCCTACACGATTTCCTGTACTGCTAGATCCAAGGTTATTATTGGTATGTAGCGCAGCCTGTACTGCGGCTATGTTTGAAGCTAGAAAAGTACGTAATTCCTCTTCATTCATATTCACGGTGTGTCGAGTAGTCGGTGCCATTTCCTTCAAAATAGTCAAATGGAACAAGTTAATCATACAGAATATTAAGAGTAGTTAATAGTATTTCGTAGCATAATATGAACTCATTTATAAAAGTTTTTTCTTCATATTAGCGTTTTATAAGTTTAAATTCGGGTAGTACCTACCCGTTAAGTTCATACTTAGTAGCTAATATACAATTCAACTACTACAATTCTATATGAAAAACTGATTATAATAATATTTCGCGTTCAAACTTTTACACAATATTTTACAAACTTACAATACCGCTTATTTTACATATAGCATGAAATATAGCACACAATAAATTTGATACAAGATAGTTGTGAAGATAATTCTAGCTAGTACACAAGTCGGTCAGCAAAGGCAATAAAGACACGTAATTCATACATCCAGAAACAAGTCATGCATTCTGGTTTTACTAGGATTACTTCCCATCCTTGGTCTTGTGGAACATAACCGTTATGGCCGTTGATAAGACAGCGTGTTGTAACGTCGTCAAAGGGACGAGGGTTACGTAATGTCCAACAGTCCCGTAACAATCTAAAAACCTCATTTCTTACCCCAATTACCGACTCCGTCACTTGTGGAAACGTTTTGTTTAATAGTTGTAGCCCGATATTCTTGTTCTCACTTTGGTGAGAAGCGAACATTACTAATCCGTAAGCATAACATGCTTCTTTATGTTGCATGTTAGCCGCTTTTTCTAAATCACGAAGTCCAATATTCGGATATATTGAGTCAAAATAATTTCTTAACCCATTGCGTAAAATAGCATTTGGGTTCCCCGCAATATATGCGTCAAAGTAAACACATCGTAACTTATGGATTTCCCAATGTGATATCCCCCATCTTTTGAACGAAAGCCTTTTATAAACAAAGGCATTCTTGGAACGTTCTTCGAATGTCTTACAAACTGATCTCGCCTTAAATAGTTGTGCCGAAGAATTCTGACCGACTCTAGACAAGATTTCATCAATCATGTCTCCGGGTAGGTCTCTTAAAATATTGGGTTGTCTATCCATTTTGTGTTTTTATACTATAAAATAGACAAGAGTTAGATTCATAAAAAAAATACTTATTAATACAAGCAATTTTTACATATATCATAAAGCATAAGCACACTATATTACATATATTACACCACATGAATACAACTATCTTATTCCGACTCGCTTGTTTCTTCTTCTTCGGTTTTGGTTCGTTTTACCAAGTTTCTAGGGATATATGATGTTCCCCTAATACGAGCCGTCGTTTTCCACATTGGTTTAGAAAAACCTGGTGGTTTAGAGGTTCCCGGGTCATTGTTACAACTTAAGGACTTCGGGGGTTGACGATACATATAAAGTTCATCGGGGTTGGAATTAGATTTCTCTATTTTTATGCCCTTTCTCTTATTATTTTCTTTTGCCTTTTTAAATTCAGTTGGGGTAATTTCTATAACATCATCGGAATTCTCGTCGGAATCCGATTCATCGGAGAATTGGTAATCCTCCCAATATTTTGCTTCCTTGGCGGAAACACTATTGACCATAATTAACCTTGGTCGGTTGGTTGAGGATTTTCTTTTACTTAACCGTTTTATTATTTCCCCCACCGGTTCTATTTCTTCATCCGGTTCCGATTCTTCTTCCGGTTCTGACTCTTCTTCCGGTTCCTCTTCAGGAACTTGTGAATCAGTCCACGAATCATTCCAATTTACATTTGACTCTTTATTATTATTAGGTGAGTCAATGGGACTTGTTCTAGAGGTAGACATCTATCCCATAATATCAAACGCGTTAAGAGATTAATATATCACATAATATTCACATGTTAAAAATATATAGTTTCCAACAAAATTTGTTAAGCAATCATTTTTCAAGTAAACACGGTCGAAGTCCAGACTCACTAATGCATCCTAACAAACTCGATAAGACACACTAATGCAAAATTCTGGTTCTCTAAGACCAACGCTCGGATACCAACTGAAATGTCCCGTTCTTATTGATTAAAAACGTTCCATATTAATTGATTTCGTTGCGAGGTTTTGACCTCTATATGAGACGTTTTTCAAAGATTGCATTCATTTTAAAACAAACCATAACCTTTATTTCATAAATAAAGGTTTAAAAAGCTTTACGTAGATTATCAAATAATGATAATCTAAAATATCCTGTTTATGTGACGACCCGGTAATTTCTGACCAAATTTAAACTTAATCTTTATATGTTTTCGACACGATAAGCAAAGTATGTAATGTTGAGTCTAGAAAATTTTGAAACAATGTTCATATATTCATTTGACCTTCGACTGCTCTCGACGATTCACGAAACAATCAAGTGTAAATAGATATGTGTGTATGTATATATAAATAATGATTTGAAATATAATTTGAAGTATTATATGTTGTTGTTATTAAAAATTAATAAAATAAACATAGGATATTATAATAATTATTATTTAAAATATATCTCTATATATAAATAAAGTATATTAAAAATAAATATTAAATGCTTGTAATACTCGTTTGATGTTTCGATTGATATTAAGCAAGTTAAATTCAAACTTATAAGATTTTAAAATAAACGGTGATCCGAAAATGAATTCTATAAATTATCGACTTATTAAAAATGTATTTAGGAGCTGTTTGTTAAATTTTAGAACTTTTTATATTTTACCCTGGATCGAGCGTGGACAGTTGATTTAATTTGTATTTAATAATTTTGATTAATTAATGACCAATTTTATATCATAATGACTGAAATAAATAAAGAAAATTAATGTAAAAATTTGGGATTCTTCCGAATACTTTTATTCGCCACTGATTTGCAACAGAGTACGATATAGCACCTCGTGGGAAAACTGTCGGTAGCAACACTCCAAATGTCAGACTGCTGAACTGTGTGCGTTTCCTTTTCATGTCCATTAAGAATATGAATTATGAGTAAAATATAATATAATATTATAATTTGTTATCTGTCAATTTTTGTATATATACTAATATACAATACGGAAGTAATATTAATATATCCATCCATCCAGCTCATTTTTTTGTGTATGGAGTAATATTAATATATCCATCCATCCAGCTCACTTTTGTCTTTCTGCTTAAATCATTGCACCACCCTCTATTACACTTCATTTATTTAATCAATCACCACTTTTCTTTCAATTCTTCTTTTCACTTTCTGTTATCTCCCACTTCTTATATATACAATCACATGATACAGATAGATGTAGAAAAACCATCAATAATCACTCTCTTCCCATTTTGTTATCTACCATGACTGCAAATCGCCACTATCCACGTAAAACCATCGATATCCAAATCTTCATTAACAACGAAGTGAACTGTTCTTCTCCACTCTATTACCTTACGAGCTGCACATGTCTCGATCAACTTCACCATCTGCAACCAATTACCTATTTACACTGTTAATATTCTTTCTTCTTGTTCACCACCTCCATCAAATAACACAACCTTATTATCACCATGATCACCTTTAGGAAACCCATCACCACCCTTATCTTATTCATCAAAACACTATTAACAGACTAACCCTTATGTGTATCTACTCTGATCCCTATTACTTATACTTTGTACGGTTATGTTTATTATCAACAAACAAACATCATCAAATTGGTACTGCATACCTCCGTTTTATATTGAAAACCGAACGCCACTCGATCATGTCTCCTACTCTTCTTGTAAATACATGAATGATTATCCCCACTTGTTTTGTGATCGACTTCAAACACCCACAACCCACAAACCCCGATGACCACCTTTCACCACCACACCCATATCAACACCACCGCCTCACCACTTTCAAACTCCTAACCGCAACCAGCCACCTAGCTGCCACGGGGACCAACACAAACCTAGAAAGATGTACACCACTCGCGTTGTTTTTCTTGTCCCTTCCTTCTGTCACTGCTAACACAGCAGCTAATGCATCTATTTCTGTTTAATTGAGCACCATAGGCTGCTGCTACACTCACTACAACTATTATTCACAACTTATTTCTGGTTCCCGTTATTATAGCGAGTAAAGTGGGAGCATGAAAATGATTCAAAGATGTATGTGTTGTACATGATTTAATGATAAAAAGAGACATAAAGTAACGAGTGATGATTGGGGTGGTAGGCCTAAATAAAAACTCAACCATTTAATCTTGCTCTTTTGATTCAAAAAAATAAGTAAGTATTATATTTGTTACGGCCATCTATATGTCATGATTTAGATAATGGAATATGATGTAATGATGAGGTATTCGATGAAGACAGCGTTTTTGTTCCCATTGCTAGCGTGTTCCAATTATATGTTGGACATAAACAAAACAATTGGATCGATATTTTTTTGTTGGGTCGAACTAGCTGTTGGGCTGTCTTATTGGATAGTAAAAATCTATTCATTTTAACTTGGGTCGAATAATTATACATATAGGGCTGCTGTTTATATGCTGTCATCAAGACCCAACAATAAATCTCTTAGGTATTGAGATGTTAAGATTATAATGATAAATTCTGATAATGATAAAATGAGTTTTTAATGGCGAGATTAGGATCATAAGATAATGAATGCATGATAGTAGTTAAACGTGTATGGTGTATGATGAAAATGATGTTCGTTAATGAAGTTTATGAGGAAGACATATAAACCGTGAGTAAACATGAATGATGACGATGTTAGATAGAGTTAAGATGATAAAAATGATGAGGTGGTGATTCGAAGTTGATGGGATCAAAAGGAGACGATGATGAGGTCATTTTTGATGATGATACTGATTAAGATGATGGGTGAAAATTCTTATGGAACTAGATTAAATGAAGTCATAACGATTCATATTTTGTTAAAGGATTTAAACGTGTGAGAAGTTACCAGAATATAACTAATGGTTCAATGGTTTGGTTGTGGGGTTGTGAAACGAGAGGTCGTGGGTTCGAGCTCGTACTGCGACATTATTTTTTTGATATTTCTTTAAGGTAATATACCTATCACTTCTATAAATTTTATTATTACTATTATTATTATTATCATTATCATTATTATTTTTACTACTAATATCATTATTATTATTATTATTATTATTATTATTATTATTATTATTATTATTATTATTATTATTATTATTATTATTATTATTATTATTATTATTATTATTATTATTATTATTAACATTACTAACTATAACTTTAGTTTTAAATGTATATTGTATATAAAATATAATCATATTTTTATGATTTTTTAACTAAAAAGATAGATATTATAAGTTAGATACAAATATTAGATATATAGAAGTATATATAATAAGTATACTACTTTTACTAATATAATACTTTTGGTTCATTTTTACGTTTTAACGTAACTCGAATTTAAAAAAAAAATATTATCATATTAAAAGTTATGAGTATTTAAAAATATTAAAACTAAGTATTTATTCTAAATATATTAATAAAGTATATAATATATTATTATCATAATTTAATGAAATATATAAAATAGAAATATTTAAGTAACTACTAATAATACATTTAATATCACAAGTATATTACTAATATCAAAATATATATTTATTTAAATATTATTATATGTGTTAATATGCATACTTGATATAGGTTCGTGAATCCGAGGCCAAACCCTGTTTTGTTCAGTGTCGTCGTATGTATTTTTACTATAAAATACATTAGGTGAGTTTCATTAATCCCTTTTTAAATGCTTTTGCAATTTATATTTTTGGGACTGTGAATACATGCGCTATTTTTATAACTGTTTTACAAAATAGACACAAGTAATTGAAACTACATTATATGGTTGAATGATCGAAATCGGATATGCCCCTTTTTATTAAGTCTGGTAATCTAAGAATTAGGGAACAGACACCCTAATTGACGCGAACTCTAAAGATAGATCTATCGGGCCCAACAAGCCCCCATCCAAAGTACCGGATGCTTTAGTACTTCAAAATTTATATCATGTCCGAAGGAGGATCCCGGAATGATGGGGATATTCTTATATACATATTGTGAATGTCGGTTACCAGGTGTTCAATCCATATGAATGATTATTTTGTCTCTATACATGGGACGTATATTTATGAGAAATGAAAATCTTGTGGTCTATTAAAATGATGGAAATGATTATTTATGTTAAACTAATGAACTCACCAACCTTTTGGTTGACACTTGATAGCATGTTTATTCTCAGGTATGAAAGAAACATTCCGTTGTGCATTTGCTCATTTTAAAGACATTATTTGGAGTCGATCATCGCAATGGAACCAGATGTTGGTGACTTCGTCTAGATGGATTAGGACGGGTCCTTTCAGTTGGTATCAGAGCGGTGGTCTTAGCGAACCAGGTCTAGCATTAGTGTGTCTAACTGATAGTCATTAGGATGCATTAGTGAGTCTGGACTTCGACCGTGTCTGCATGTCAAAAGTTTTGCTTATCATTTTTGTCGGAAATCATCTGCTTATCATCCTTAGGAAATTACCTACTCATTATTCTTAGTCTAGACACGTTTTACTGCATTGATTGCATGAATAATGTATAGACCAAATTCATATCTTAGCGTATATGACAATTCATATCTTAGCGTATCTGTTACTATAGACCTTGCCTGATATCCCTCGTAAATTTCTCCGTAATTTAAGGGATCCTGGTACTATATATATCTATGTAAATTATGCATTGAGAATACCATCCAACTATCAATTGCTGTCACTAAACTCTTCATACCAAAAAAAAAAAAAATCTTTCCTGAGATCGCGTAAGATGGCCTCTACGAATCGACCAAGTTCCTTTGACTCCGAAGACAGCGTGACAGGAGCACACCAACCAATCAACTACCGTGATTACTGGAGAAAATGGGGGTGGGTTCGCGACATACTCACCATATGGAGAAGGGAAGAAGGTACCCCATATCATGAATCGAATCTACCACCTAACCTTGGAGTACTTGACCCGCTCACCGGCGAACCCGTTCGCAACACCGTTTATACCCTTTTTGCCAGAATTTTTCGTCTTGAGACTACCATTAACGGAACTAGAGAAGATATCCGATCTCTACCTCACACTGATAACCAACCAGGGTTAGTAGAAGAAGTTAAAGAACTCTGAGCTCGAGTGTTAACTTTAGAGATCACGGTACACAATTTGCAAGCACCAACAGTATCACCAACACCAGTAACATCACCAACCTTAGCACCAACAGCACTAGTCCCATCAACAACAACATCCGCATCACCAGCTTCAACGTCTCATTCTGTACCTCGAGTATAATCATCATTCTACATGACGTTCTACATCATTTATCTTCGTTTGACATAGCGATTATGTAATCTCTAATGTTTTAGAGATTATATATTCTGGTTCTAACAGTAAATCAAATGAGTTTAATATTATATTGACTCATTAAATCCATGATTACATCTGAAGAAAATATATAGGTATGTATATTTTTTTATAAAGATTGCGATTAAAAACTTTTTCGTACAAACTGTTAATGATGAAAATATTTTAACGGGTAGGTAATACCCGAGGAATATTTAGATTTTACATTAATAAGTTACACTGTACATTCTTCGAATCAGATTCAATAGTCATTTACTATCCTACTTACATCCACCGATATACAAATCCGTTCACCACAGAATAACCATATTCATCCAATTTCATATTTGGATTTTGATTTATCAGAATCCAACAAGTAGCATAATGAAGAAAACAGTTGACGAACTAAAATTTGTTAGAAACAAACAAATTAACTATGAGGAATTTTGTTAAGAATCCACGCTAACTGTTCCTAGCTAACTGATTACATTTTAATTAATGCAGTTATTTATCACAATTTAATTATCGCAATTTAATTTATCGTCATTTAATTTATGTTATTTATTTTACGCACTTTAAATATCAGGACACGTATACAAGGTTTTGACATATCATATCGACGCATCTATATATATTATTTGGAATCACCATAGACACTCTATATGCAGTAATGATCGAGTTCTCTATACAGGATTGAGGTTGATTCTCAAATAATATATATAATTTGAGTTGTGATTGAGTCTGAGACATGTACACGGGTCACGATACGTATTAATTAATTCGAATATTGTATATTAAACTATATATGAATTATTGAGTTAGTGACTGTAGACTACTAACTGTGGACTACCAAGATTAGACAATTAAAATGAATTATAATATTGATTATAACATATGAAACTAAACAATTCTTCAAGTTTGCCACTTGATTTCATCTTAAACCTCATTTGTATCTTGACAATTCTAATCTGCGTTCAAACCTTTCATGATTCTTAAAAACACCTCAATTGAAAGGATGAACCAACTGCACTTCATCTATGGAAGAAAAGATTGACGCATATAGTTATGCACCTGAAAACTCCCGGACCCTAAGTAAAAGTTTAACACGTGTCCGTGTTAGCTCCTTTGGCATTGTTATTACCGAAAATAACATTGCAACTCTTTTTCAAATTAGCCAACTTTATCACAGCTTCAGCAAATTCAACTTCAACTTCCATTCAAATTAGCCTTTTTATAACCTCGATATATAAGTTTGCCTGTCGTCATCATTACCGAAGAACCGTTTATATTTCACCACATCAGCAGTAAAATTACCAGCAACTTCAATGAATTTGGACTTTCTGAAGAAGAAAAATCATTATATTCATTGAAACCCCATCTTGTATTCATCTATACCCTGTAACAATAATTGCCATACCATGTACCGGGAATTCAGCAATCGGTATTTTGAATCTTGCAGCGTTTCTACATCAAAAGTTATATATACATATAACATTTATCTCTTATGATCATGATCTCTCATTCTGAAACACTGAACAGCACTCTAGTCTACGAATCAGTTCTTTGAATTTTTAGAAAGCTGATAAAGCAGCGAAAACTGATGATTACTTAAACAGTCAACATTATGATGATAAAGAATGGAGTGTTGGAAACGCTCAATAGAAAATTTAGTACCGAAAAGCGGATTATGTGAAACTATGAAGGAAACTGTGGACAAATCACAAAGAATAAGTTTGACTTCAAAGAATCCAAATGATTCGATGCCTGCTGAAGCCTTTAGCAAATGTCTTGCTCCTTACTCTAAACCCTTGTGAACGATATTCTTCCTCATCCTCCGATCATAGATATTCCAAGATATCATCGTATCTTTCATTATTAATATCTTCCATATTTTTGAAGATATTTTTATAACTATTCTTATCTGAAATCAATAATCTCTTCATGCTATCAGTGTTACATCATATAGAAACTGTTAGTTTCTATATTCTGTAAACTTTCGAGCTTAAAATATGAATGTTTTTGAAGTAATGTTGGGAATTGATGCATGAGTTAGTATAATATAATGACACTTGATCAACGTGATTATATTACAGTAAGTCATGCTGAGTTTCTAAATAGGACATGATGATTCACAGATTATAACGTCATCATGTGCCATGTGACAAGACTTTTACATTTTATCTGATATATGAACATATCAAGAACATAATTTATCGATAGTTCTATCTTTTCTCTTGAATTCTGGTAACTTAACCACTCAAGATTGTACTATTATAATCTCTCTTTTAGAACATTAGTCATGTTCTTTCGAAACTCCATATCTATGAAATTCTGGACCATTACCAGAGATGTCCAATCGTAAAAAGAAGAAACAAAGGGACAAAGCTCCAAAAGAAATAGAAAAATTGGAGTATAAATCGCAGAAAAATAAGAGAGAGCATTAACTGTGGATGACAATGATTAAAGAAAACGGAAACAGGGATTTCGGAATATAAGAGAAAATATAAAGCCCAATAACAACACGGATATTACAAACCATGGATATTAATACGAATAGCAATATAAAAACACGGTATAATTAAGAATAGTATCACCCCAAAGTAATAGTAGAAGTAAATAGATTCTTCTGGTAGAAGATTGAAAAGAAGGATGATAGAAATGATAATTAGGAAAATATCAAGGTTTAGAACTGGATTAAGCATTTTCACAATCTTTTGGATGTATGAACTAAGAAAGAAAGTATAGAAATGGTGAGAATAATGGAACGGAAGAGCTTAATTTATAATGGAAATATCAGACAGAGTAATCGAGGTAGATCACCGTATTTAACTATAGAGATCTTAATTTCCTTACTCACCGAAGAATCAAATCTTTTCGATTTCAAAGATTTTCTATAAATCCCTTGAATTCCGAAATTCAAATGTGACTACGATAAAAGTTAAGGCGAATCTCTATTCTTTATTTCAATCTTTTGTGATAACTTCATTCATACGCTTCAATTAATCGAATCATTTTATCCATATTAATCAATGATGATAAAACTCTATTCATCAACTCATATTTGTCATTAAAACATTTTTATTGACAGCCATGACCACCCCACTCAAATTTCGGGACGAAATTTCTTTAACGGGTAGGTACTGTGACGACCCGGTAATTTCCGACCAAATTTAAACTTAATCTTTATATGTTTTCGACACGATAAGCAAAGTATGTAATGTTGAGTCTAGAAAATTTTGAAACAATGTTCATATATTCATTTGACCTTCGACTGCTCTCGACGATTCACAAAACAATCAAGTGTAAATAGATATGTGTGTATGTATATATAAATAATGATTTGAAATATAATTTGAAGTATTATATGTTGTTGTTATTAAAAATTAATAAAATAAACATAGGATATTATAATAATTATTATTTAAAATATATCTCTATATATAAATAAAGTATATTAAAAATAAATATTAAATGCTTGTAATACTCGTTTGATGTTTTGATTGATATTAAGCAAGTTAAATTCAAACTTATAAGATTTTAAAATAAACGGTGATCCGAAAATGAATTCTATAAATTATAGACTTATTAAAAATGTATTTAGGAGCTGTTTGTTAAATTTTAGAACTTTTTATATTTTACCCTGGATCGAGCGTGGACAGTTGATTTAATTTGTATTTAATAATTTTGATTAATTAATGACCAATTTTATATCATAATGACTGAAATAAATAAAGAAAATTAATGTAAAAATTTGGGATTCTTCCGAATACTTTTATTCGCCACTGATTTGCAGCAGAGTACGATATAGCACCTCGTGGGAAAACTGTCGGTAGCAACACTCCAAATGTCAGACTGCTGAACTGTGTGCGTTTCCTTTTCATGTCCATTAAGAATATGAATTATGAGTAAAATATAATATAATATTATAATTTGTTATCTGTCAATTTTTTTTATATATACTAATATACAATACGGAAGTAATATTAATATATCCATCCATCCAGCTCATTTTTTTTTTGTGTACGGAGTAATATTAATATATCCATCCATCCAGCTCACTTTTGTCTTTCTCCTTAAATCATTGCACCATCCTCTATTACACTTCATTTATTTAATCAATCACCACTTTTCTTTCAATTCTTCTTTTCACTTTCTGTTATCTCCCACTTCTTATATATACAATCACATGATACAGATAGATGTAGAAAAACCATCAATAATCACTCTCTTCCCATTTTGTTATCTACCATGACTGCAAATCGCCACTATCCACGTAAAACCATCGATATCCAAATCTTCATTAACAACGAAGTGAACTGTTCTTCTCCACTCTATTACCTCACGAGCTGCACATGTCTCGATCAACTTCACCATCTGCAACCAATTACCTATTTACACTGTTAATATTTTTTCTTCTTGTTCACCACCTCCATCAAATAACACAACCTTATTATCACCATGATCACCTTTAGGAAACCCATCACCACCCTTATCTTATTCATCAAAACACTATTAACAAACTAACCCTTATGTGTATCTACTCCGATCCCTATTACTTATACTTTGTACGGTTATGTTTATTATCAACAAACAAACATCATCAAATTGGTACTGCATACCTCCGTTTTATATTGAAAACCGAACGCCACTCGATCATGTCTCCTACTCTTCTTGTAAATACATGAATGATTATCCCCACTTGTTTTGTGATCGACTTCAAACACCCACAACCCATAAACCCCGATGACCACCTTTCACCACCACACCCATATCAACACCACCGCCTCACCACTTTCAAACTCCTAACCGCCACCAGCCACCTAGCTGCTACGTGGACCAACACAAACCTAGAAAGATGTACACCACTCGCGTTGTTTTTCTTGTCCCTTCCTTCTGTCGCTGCTAACACAGCAGCTAATGCATCTATTTCTGTTTAATTGAGCACCATAGGCTGCTGCTACACTCACTACAACTATTATTCACCACTTATTTCTGGTTTCCGTTATTATAGCGAGTAAAGTGGGAGCATGAAAATGATTCAAAGATGTATGTGTTGTACATGATTTAATGATAAAAAGAGACAGAAAGTAACGAGTGATGATTGGGGTGGTAGGCCTAAATAAAAACTCAACCATTTAATCTTGCTCTTTTGATTCAAAAAAAATAAGTAAGTATTATATTTGTTACGGCCATCTATATGTCATGATTTAGATAATGGAATATGATGTAATGATGAGGTATTCGATGAAGACAGCGTTTTTGTTCCCATTGCTAGCGTGTTCCAATTATATGTTGGACATAAACAAAACAATTGGATCGATATTTTTTTGTTGGGTCGAACTAGCTGTTGGGCTGTCTTATTGGATAGTAAAAATCTATTCTTTTTAACTTGGGTTGAATAATTATACATATAGGGCTGCTGTTTATATGTTGTCATCATGACCCAACAATAAATCTCTTAGGTATTATGATGTTAAGATTATAATGATAAATTCTGATAATGATAAAATGAGTTTTTAATGGCGAGATTAGGATCATAAGATAATGAATGCATGATAGTAGTTAAACGTGTATGGTGTATGATGAAAATGATGTTCGTTAATGAAGTTTATGAGGAAGACATATAAACCGTGAGTAAACATGAATGATGACGATGTTAGATAGAGTTAAGATGATAAAAATGATGAGGTGGTGATTCGAAGTTGATGGGATCAAAAGGAGACGATGATGAGGTCATTTTTGATGATGATACTGATTAAGATGATGGGTGAAAATTCTTATGGAACTAGATTAAATGAAGTCATAACGATTCGTATTTTGTTAAAGGATTTAAACGTGTGAGAAGTTACCAGAATATAACTAATGGTTCAATGGTTTGGTTGTGGGGTTGTGAAATGAGAGGTCGCGGGTTCGAGCTCGTACTGCGACATTATTTTTTTGATATTTCTTTAAGGTAATATACCTATCACTTCTATAAATTTTATTATTACTATTATTATTATTATCATTATCATTATTATTTTTACTACTAATATCATTATTATTATTATTATTATTATTATTATTATTATTATTATTATTATTATTATTATTATTATTATTATTATTATTATTATTATTATTATTATTATTAACATTACTAACTATAACTTTAGTTTTAAATGTATATTGTATATAAAATATAATCATATTTTTATGATTTTTTTAACTAAAAAGATAGATATTATAAGTTAGATACAAATATTAGATATATAGAAGTATATATAATAAGTATACTACTTTTACTAATATAATACTTTTGGTTCATTTTTACGTTTTAACGTAACTCGAATTTATAAAAAAAAATATTATCATATTAAAAGTTATGAGTATTTAAAAATATTAAAACTAAGTATTTATTCTAAATATATTAATAAAGTATATAATATATTATTATCATAATTTAATGAAATATATAAAATAGAAATATTTAAGTAACTACTAATAATACATTTAATATCACAAGTATATTACTAATATCAAAATATATATTTATTTGAATATTATTATATGTGTTAATATGCATATTTGATATAGGTTCGTGAATCCGAGGCCAAACCCTGTTTTCTTCAGTGTCGTCGTATGTATTTTTACTACAAAATACATTAGGTGAGTTTCATTAATCCCTTTTTAAATGCTTTTGAAATTTATATTTTTGGGACTGCGAATACATGCGCTATTTTTATAACTGTTTTACAAAATAGACACAAGTAATTGAAACTACATTATATGGTTGAATGATCAAAATCGGATATGCCCCTTTTTATTAAGTCTGGTAATCTAAGAATTAGGGAACAGACACCCTAATTGACGCGAACTCTAAAGATAGATCTATCGGGCCCAACAAGCCCCATCCAAAGTACCGGATGCTTTAGTACTTTGAAATTTATATCTTGTCCGAAGGAGGATCCCGGAATGATGGGGATATTCTTATATACATATTGTGAATGTCGGTTACCAGGTGTTCAATCCATATGAATGATTATTTTGTCTCTATGCATGGGACGTATATTTATGAGAAATGAAAATCTTGTGGTCTATTAAAATGATGGAAATGATTATTTATGTTAAACTAATGAACTCACCAACCTTTTGGTTGACACTTGATAGCATGTTTATTCTCAGGTATGAAAGAAACATTCCGCTGTGCATTTGCTCATTTTAAAGACATTATTTGGAGTCGATCATCGCAATGGAACCAGATGTTGGTGACTTTGTCCAGATAGATTAGGACGGGTCCTTTCAGTTTACACACGACCATTACATAATGGTTTACAATACAAATATGTTACATCGAAATCAGTTTCTTGAATGCAGTTTTTACACAATATCATACAAAAATGGGCTCCAAATCTTGTCCTTATTTTAGTATGCAACAGCGGAAGCTCTTAGTATTCACCTGAGAATAAACATGCTTTAAACGTCAACAAAAATGTTGGTGAGTTATAGGTTTAACCTATATATATCAAATCGTAACAATAGACCACAAGATTTCATATTTCAATACACATCCCATACATAGAGATAAAAATCATTCATATGGTGAACACCTGGTAACCGACATTAACAAGATGCATATATATAAGAATATCCCCATCATTCCGGGACACCCTTCGGATATGATATAAATTTCGAAGTACTAAAGCATCCGGTACTTTGGATGGGGTTTGTTAGGCCCAATAGATCTATCTTTAGGATTCGCGTCAATTAGGGTGTCTGTTCCCTAATTCTTAGATTACCAGACTTAATAAAAAGGGGCATATTCGATTTCGATAATTCAACCATAGAATGTAGTTTCACGTACTTGTGTCTATTTTGTAAATCATTTATAAAACCTGCATGTATTCTCATCCCAAAAATATTAGATTTTAAAAGTGGGACTATAACTCACTTTCACAGATTTTTACTTCGTCGGGAAGTAAGACTTGGCCACTGGTTGATTCACGAACCTATAACAATATATACATATATATCAAAGTATGTTCAAAATATATTTACAACACTTTTAATATATTTTGATGTTTTAAGTTTATTAAGTCAGCTGTCCTCGTTAGTAACCTACAACTAGTTGTCCACAGTTAGATGTACAGAAATAAATTGATAAATATTATCTTGAATCAATCCACGATCCAGTGTATACGTATCTCAGTATTGATCACAACTCAAACTATATATATTTTGGAATCAACCTCAACCCTGTATAGCTAACTCCAACATTCACATATAGAGTGTCTATGGTTGTTCCGAAATATATATAGATGTGTCGACATGATAGGTTGAAACATTGTATACGTGTCTATGGTATCTCAAGATTACATAATATACAATACAAGTTGATTAAGTTATGGTTGGAATAGATTTGTTACCAATTTTCACGTAGCTAAAATGAGAAAAATTATCCAATCTTGTTTTACCCATAACTTCTTCATTTTAAATCCGTTTTGAGTGAATCAAATTGCTATGGTTTCATATTGAACTCTATTTTATGAATCTAAATAGAAAAAGTATAGGTTTGTAGTCGGAAAAATTAGTTACAAGTCTTTTTTGTAAAGGTAGTCATTTCAGTCGAAAGAACGACGTCTAGATGACCATTTTAGAAAACATACTTCCACTTTGAGTTTAACCATAATTTTTGGATATAGTTTCATGTTCATAATAAAAATAATTTTCTCAGAATAACAACTTTTAAATCAAAGTTTATCATAGTTTTTAATTAACTAACCCAAAACAGCCCGCGGTGTTACTACGACGGCGTAAATCCGGTTTTACGGTGTTTTTCGTGTTTCCAGGTTTTAAATCATTAAGTTAGCATATCATATAGATATAGAACATGTGTTTAGTTGATTTTAAAAATTAAATTAGAAGGATTAACTTTTATTTGCGAACATGTTTAGAATTAACTAAACTATGTTCTAGTGATTACAAGTTTAAACCTTCGAATAAGATAGCTTTATATGTATGAATCGAATGATGTTATGAACATCATTACTACCTTAAGTTCCTTGGATAAACCTACTGGAAAAGAGAAAAATGGATCTAGCTTCAACGGATCCTTGGATGGCTTGAAAGTTCTTGAAGCAGAATCATGACACGAAAACAAGTTCAAGTAAGATCATCACTTGAAATAAGATTGTTATAGTTATAGAAATTGAACCAAAGTTTGAATATGATTATTACCTTGTATTAGAATGATAACCTACTGTAAGAAACAAAGATTTCTTGAGGTTGGATGATCACCTTACAAGATTGGAAGTGAGCTAGCAAACTTGAAAGTATTCTTGATTTTATGTAACTAGAACTTGTAGAATTTATGAAGAACACTTAGAACTTGAAGATAGAACTTGAGAGAGATCAATTAGATGAAGAAAATTGAAGAATGAAAGTGTTTGTAGGTGTTTTTGGTCTTTGGTGTATGGATTAGATATAAAGGATATGTAATTTTGTTTTCATGTAAATAAGTCATGAATGATTACTCATATTTTTGTAATTTTATGAGATATTTCATGCTAGTTGCCAAATGATGGTTCCCACATGTGTTAGGTGACTCACATGGGCTGCTAAGAGCTGATCATTGGAGTGTATATACCAATAGTACATACATCTAAAAGCTGTGTATTGTACAAGTACGAATACGGGTGCATACGAGTAGAATTGTTGATGAAACTGAACGAGGATGTAATTGTAAGCATTTTTGTTAAGTAGAAGTATTTTGATAAGTGTATTGAAGTCTTTCAAAAGTGTATAAATACATATTAAAACACTACATGTATATACATTTTAACTGAGTCGTTAAGTCGTCGTTAGTCGTTACATGTAAGTGTTGTTTTGAAACCTTCAGGTTAACGATCTTGTTAAATGTTGTTAATCCAATGTTTATAATATCAAATGAGATTTTAAATTATTATATTATCATGATATTATCATGTATGAATATCTCTTAATATGATATATATACATTAAATGTCTTTACAACGATAATCGTTACATATATGTCTCGTTTAAAAATCATTAAGTTAGTAGTCTTGTTTTTACATATGTAGTTCATTGTTAATATACTTAATGATATGTTTACTTATCAAGTATCATGTTAACTATATATATATCCATATATATGTCATCATATAGTTTTTACAAGTTTTAACGTTCGTGAATCACCGGTCAACTTGGGTGGTCAATTGTCTATATGAAACATATTTCAATTAATCAAGTCTTAACAAGTTTGATTGCTTAACATGTTGGAAACACTTAATTATGTAAATAACAATTTCATTTAATATATATATAAACATGGAAAAGTTCGGGTCACTACATATGCAATCACCGTTCTTACGGTTGACACCCGATTTGGTTCAGGTGACCTAATGAATTCCAGGTGAATTCCTAGGATTTTACGTTCAATGGTAATGAACGCATTGAAAATGGGTTTTCAGAAAACAAATCGGTTTGTAATTTTGATCAAAATATTTTCTCGTTCAAGCTCGAGTTTAGATATCATTGAATTTCATGAGTTTGTAATTCTCAATCTTTAAGATCAATCTCTAGGATTGAGTAATATCAGTCTTAAAAGCTGATTTTTAATCTTTAAGGAGATTATCCTTTCTGAGGATCTGATTTATTAGTCTTATCAAGCTAATTTGCACGGCGTCCTCCCCATTTTACGAGACAGATCCTCTCATGGTTAGGATAAGTCTGACCACTTGGCGACCCTATTTGATGCTGAGGTCCGTGGATTTTCTGCTGATTTTAGTGATGACTTTTCTAGATTTTTCGTCAACCTACAGCTGGTCTGGACGACAACTTCATGACCTAAATCAAGAAGCGCGTTTCTTTTTCGGAAGACTTTACTTCCTTTTAATGATGGAATTGATTCATCGTGTAGATCCATCTTTCTTTCAAATATATTACAATTTACCGAGTAAAACAGTTAATTTTGTCCAAAACAAAAGTATCTTCAATTATTTGTACAAAAATATGTGATATATGTTTTAAATAACTTGGTGAATTTTTCCCACACTTGGCTTTTATTTTCCTTTCTTTGCCTTTTTATTGTCCTCTATTCCATTTTAAATGAATTCTAACATTTTGGGTTGTTTCTCAATTTATGTCCTTTCTAAGGTAACAATAATTTCGATGTTAACACCTAGTTTTATCGTTCATAAATATGTATAAACATGATTTTGAGTTCATTTAATTGAAAATTTTGAAAAATTTTACTAGAATTGGGTAGTCAGTATATAAGACTAGGGCTATTCTTTATTATCAGAGAGCACTAGATTCTAATACAACTACTGCGTTACTAGTATTTTTAATGGTAACCAAGTCTATAAGTTTAAATTTTAAAAATCTGAAAGAATTTAACCACTTCCCACACTTAACATCTTGCAATGCCCTCATTTGCAAGAAATCAGTAACAATTTAAATTATTGAGGGTGATTAGCGTAGAAAAATGATTAAATTTTACCAAAGTTTCCAAACATATTGACGTTTGTTTTAAAAGCAAAGATTTTTGATTTTTTTAATGTTTTTGGCATACTTTAATTCAATAAGATTAAAAATAATGATAATAAAATTTCTCGTCCCTCCCCCTGGTAAAGCAATTTCGGTTCAACGACCTAGTTTTCAACTCACGACGAATTTTAAATATCAAATTTTTAACTTAATGAAATAAAGTAAATTTTTGTTTTTAAATTCACACCAAACTTAAATTTAAAATGCATAAAATTTCATATTAATATTATGAATATTTTTGTACATTAATTTTACAAAATTATATTAAAAATATTAATTTTTAAAATACTTAAAAACTTAAATATATTGATTTTAGAAATTTACATTAATAATTTAATATTTATATATTAATTTTAAAAACAAGGTAAAAATTAAAATTAAAAATCTTTTTGGTCTTTTATCCCACCTTAATCAATCAAATATTATCAAAAATATACGCCCCTCTTTTTGGTAAAGTAATTTCGGCTATTTTACCTAGTTTTACTCCTGACGAATTTCTGAAATATTTTGGGTTGATTGATTAAAGATATTTATACCTTAAGAATAAACGGTAAATTTCGCAGTGATGTAATAAATTTTTGTATGATATCAATAATTTCGGTTACGCATACCTATTTTTATTGAATACCAATTTAATACTTTATAGCGAACGATTCAGCATTTATTATCAAAAGGTTAAAAGTAATAAAAATAAAAATAAAAACTGTACATACTTACCTATGAGATAGAATTCTCAGAGACCTGCTTTAGCCGACTCATATTAGAGTTGTGTGATTTGGTTCTCCATAGCTACGTAAGCATAACCTCGATTCTTCAATATATTTTCTTCTAAACATATAAACGGTCCTTCTTTGCATAGAGTAACAAATTTGGTATTTGAATATGTTTGATTATTTGAACATTTACCTTTGTGTGACCATTTTTCGCATTTGTAACATCTTCCAAGGTGTCGTGCTCTTCTTTTTGTTGCGGATTTTTATTTGCCTTTACCAAAATGTATCTTATGATGATCTTTTCTGAGTTCTTTTCTTACTCCGTCCATTTTGCTTCTTATGAATGATACCAGTTCACTCGAAAGTGTGTCATTATTACGTTTAGTAATCATAGCATGTAGCATTAGACCATGGTTCAGATCAAAGAAATTCTTCATCTCGTAAAACCTAAAAAAAATAAAAATTCAGAATGGGGGGAGAAGACTAGTTCTTTAGGGTCTGCTAGGGAAAGACCATTCGGATTCCATTCTCGGAAACGACACGAAAACAGAAAATCTAACTCTAACAGAAATACATATTACCCTAAAAAGATTCGAACCTCCCCACACTTAGTTAGATGTGGTGTTGAAATTGTGATTAACGTTATTTTCAATTGGATTATCAACAATTTGTATATCTCTGACTTTTTCTTCAATCCATTTTTTGATTTCCTCCGTAGCTTTCACAAATTCAACTAACATCGCCTTTTCTTTTGGCGATAAATTGGATATTAATCGGTTACATAACTTAAAGTTTCCCTTAATCTTAGCATCGTGAATCTGTTTATAAAGTTTCTTCGTTGAACTGTTAAAAACGGGTTCATCAAATTTCTTATCATCAACGGGGTTCTTTGTGATCGGATCATCATTAAGTGTTTCTTCATCTTCCCCACACTTATGCGTTTTTATTGGTCTAACAGTTTTGGTTGGTGGAGATCTAAACTTTCGATTCACAAAGGTGATCGATTTATCATCATCTCTAAGTGTCATTCTACCTTCTCTTACATCAATGAATGCCTCGGTGGTTGCTAAAAATGGGCGACCTAAAATTAGAGGAATATCAAGGTTTTCCTCCATATTAATCACTATAAAGTTTGCAACAAAGGTCAAACTTCCCACGTTAACAAGTAAATTATTTTCTATTCTAACCGGGTGTTTAATGGTTAGGTCAAATGATTGAACACCTATTTTGGTTGGTTTTAATTTACCCATACCTAATCTTTTGTATAAGGAAAGAGGTATAATATTTGCACTTTGTAGTGACCCGAACTTTTCCATGTTTATATATATATTAAATGAAATTGTTATTTACATGATTAAGTGTTTCCAACATATTAAGCAATCAAACTTGTTAAGACTTGATTAATTGAAATAGGTTTCATATAGACAATTGACCACCCAAGTTGACCGGTGATTCACGAACGTTAAAACTTGTAAAAACTATATGATGACATATATATGGATATAAATATAGTTAAAATGATACTATGATAAGTAAACATATCATTAAGTATATTAACAATGAACTACATATGTAAAAACAAGACTACTAACTTAATGATTTTTAAACGAGACATATATGTAATGATTATCGTTGTAAAGACATTTAATGTATATATATCATATTAAGAGATATTCATACATGATAATATCATGATAATATAATAATTTAAAATCTCATTTGATATTATAAACATTGGGTTAACAACATTTAACAAGATCGTTAACCTAAAGGTTTCAAAACAACACTTACATGTAACGACTAACGATGACTTAACGACTCAGTTAAAATGTATATACATGTAGTGTTTTAATATGTATTCATACACTTTTGAAAGACTTCAAGACACTTATCAAAATACTTCTACTTAACAAAAATGCTTAAAATTACATTCTCGTTCAGTTTCATCAACAATTCTACTCGTATGCACCCGTATTCGTACTCGTACAATACACAGCTTTTAGATGTATGTTGTAGTGACCCGAACTTTTCCATGTTTATATATATTAATTTATATTGATATTTACATGATTAAGTGTTTCCAACATGTTAAGCAATCAAACTTGTTAAGACTTGATTAATTGAAATATGTTTCATATAGACAATTGACCACCCAAGTTGACCGGTGATTCACGAACGTTAAAACTTGTAAAAACTATATGATGACATATATATGGATATAAATATAGTTAACATGATACTATGATAAGTAAACATATCATTAAGTATATTAACAATGAACTACATATGTAAAAACAAGACTACTAACTTAATGATTTTTAAACGAGACATATATGTAACGATTATCGTTGTAAAGACATTTAATGTATATATATCATATTAAGAGATATTCATACATGATAATATCATGATAATATAATAATTTAAAATCTCATTTGATATTATAAACATTGGGTTAACAACATTTAACAAGATCGTTAACCTAAAGGTTTCAAAACAACACTTACATGTAACGACTAACGACGACTTAACGACTCAGTTAAAATGTATATACATGTAGTGTTTTAATATGTATTTATACACTTTTTAAAGACTTCAATACACTTATCAAAATACTTCTACTTAACAAAAATGCTTACAATTACATCCTCGTTCAGTTTCATCAACAATTCTACTCGTATGCACCCGTATTCGTACTCGTACAATACACAGCTTTTAGATGTATGTACTATTGGTATATACACTCCAATGATCAGCTCTTAGCAGCCCATGTGAGTCACCTAACACATGTGGGAACCATCATTTGGAAACTAGCATGAAATATCTCATAAAATTACAAAAATATGAGTAATCATTCATGACTTATTTACATGAAAACAAAATTACATATCCTTTATATCTAATCCATACACCAACGACCAAAAACACCTACAAACACTTTCATTCTTCAATTTTCTTCATCTAATTGATCTTTCTCAAGTTCTATCTTCAAGTTCTAAGTGTTCTTCATATATTCTACAAGTTCTAGTTACATAAAATCAAGAATACTTTCAAGTTTGCTAGCTCACTTCCAATCTTGTAAGGTGATCATCCAACCTCAAGAAATCTTTGTTTCTTACAGTAGGTTATCATTCTAATACAACGTAATAATCATATTCAAACTTTGGTTTAATTTCTATAACTATAACAATCTTATTTCAAGTGATGATCTTACTTGAACTTGTTTTCGTGTCATGATTCTGCTTCAAGAACTTCGAGCCATCCAAGGATCCGTTGAAGCTAGATCCATTTTTCTATTTTCCAGTAGGTTTATACAATAAACTTAATGTAGTAATGATGTTCATAACATCATTCGATTCATACATATAAAGCTATCTTATTCGAAGGTTTAAACTTGTAATCACTAGAACATAGTTTAGTTAATTCTAAACTTGTTCGCAAACAAAAGTTAATCCTTCTAACTTGACTTTTAAAATCAACTAAACACATGTTCTATATCTATATTATATTCTAACTTAATGATTTAAAACCTGGAAACACGAAAAACACCGTAAAACCGGATTTACGCCGTCGTAGTAACACCGCGGGCTGTTTTGGGTTAGTTAATTAAAAACTATGATAAACTTTGATTTAAAATTTGTTATTCTGAGAAAATGATTTTTATTATGAACATGAAACTATATCCAAAAATTATGGTTAAACTCAAAGTGGAAGTATGTTTTCTAAAATGGTCATCTAGACGTCGTTTTTTCGACTAAAATGACTACCTTTACAAAAATGACTTGTAACTTATTTTTACGACTATAAACCTATACTTTTTCTGTTTAGATTCATAAAATAGAGTTCAATATGAAACCATAGCAATTTTATTCACTCAAAACGAATTTAAAATGAAGAAGTTATGGGTAAAACAAGATTGGATAATTTTTCTCATTTTAGCTACGTGAAAATTGGTAACAAATCTATTCCAACCATAACTTTATCAACTTGTATTGTATATTATGTAATCTTGAGATACCATAGACACGTATACAATGTTTCGACCTATCATGTCGACACATCTATATATATTTCGGAACAACCATAGACACTCTATATGTGAATGTTGGAGTTAGCTATACAGGGTTGAGGTTGATTCCAAAATATATATAGTTTGAGTTGTGATCAATACTGAGATACGTATACACTGGGTCGTAGATTGATTCAAGATAATATTTATCGATTTATTTCTGTACATCTAACTGTGGACAACTAGTTGTAGGTTACTAACGAGGACAGCTGACTTAATAAACTTAAAACATCAAAATATATTAAAAGTGTTGTAAATATATTTTGAACATACTTTGATATATATGTATATATTGTTATAGGTTCGTGAATCAACCAGTGGTCAAGTCTTACTTCCCGATGAAGTAAAAATCTGTGAAAGTGAGTTATAGTCCCACTTTTAAAATCTAATATTTTTGGGATGAGAATACATGCAGGTTTTATAAATGATTTACAAAATAGACACAAGTACGTGAAACTACATTCTATGGTTGAATTATCGAAATCGAATATGCCCCTTTTTATTAAGTCTGGTAATCTAAGAATTAGGGAACAGACACCCTAATTGACGCGAATTCTAAAGATAGATCTATTGGGCCTAACAAACCCCATTTAAAGTACCGGATGCTTTAGTACTTCGAAATTTATATCATATCCGAAGGGTGTCCCGGAATGATGGGGATATTCTTATATATGCATCTTGTTAATGTCGGTTACCAGGTGTTCACCATATGAATGATTTTTATCTCTATGTATGGGATGTGTATTGAAATATGAAATCTTGTGGTCTATTATTATGATTTGATATATATAGGTTAAACCTATAACTCACCAACATTTTTGTTGACGTTTTAAGCATGTTTATTCTCAGGTGATTATTAAGAGCTTCCGCTGTCGCATACTTAAATAAGGACGAGATTTGGAGTCCATGCTTGTATGATATTGTGTAAAAACTGCATTCAAGATACTTATTTTGTTGTAACATATTTGTATTGTAACCATTATGAAATGGTCGTGTGTAAACAGGATATTTTAGATTATCATTATTTGATAATCTACGTAAAGCTTTTTTAAAACCTTTATCTATGAAATAAAGGTTATGGTTTGTTTTAAAAATGAATGCATTCTTTTAAAAACGTCTCATATAGAGGTCAAAACCTCGCAACGAAATCAATTAATATGGAACGTTTTTAATCAATAAGAACGGGACATTTCAGTTGGTATCCGAGCGTTGGTCTTAGAGAACCAGAATTTTGCATTAGTGTGTCTTATCGAGTTTGTTAGGATGCATTAGTGAGTCTGGACTTTGACCGTGTTTACTTGAAAAAAATGATTGCTTAACAAATTTTGTTGGAAACTATATATTTTTAACATGTGAATATTATGTGATATATTAATCTCTTAACGCGTTTGATATTATGTGATAGATGTCTACCTCTAGAACAAGTCCCATTGACTCACCTAATAATAATGAAGAGTCAAATGTAAATTGGAATGATTCGTGGACTGATTCACAAGTTCCCGAAGAGGAACCGGAAGAAGAGTCGGAACCGGAAGAAGAATCGGAACCGGAAGAAGAATCGGAACCGGATGAAGAAATAGAACCGGTGGGGGAAATAATAAAACGGTTAAGTAAAAGAAAATCCTCAACCAACCAACCAAGGTTAATTATGGTCAATGGTGTTTCCGCCAAGGAAGCAAAATATTGGGAGGATTACCAATTCTTCGATGAATCGGATTCCGACGAGAATTCTGATGATGTTATAAAAATTACCCCAACTGAATTTAAAAAGGCAAAAGAAGAAAATAAGGGAAAGGGCATAAAAATAGAGAAATCTAATTCCAACCCCGATGAACTTTATATGTATCGTCAACCCCCGAAGTCCTTAAGCTGTAACAATGACCCGGGAACCTCTAAACCACCAGGTTTTTCTAAACCAATGTGGAAAACGACGGCTCGTATTAGGGGAACATCATATATCCCTAGAATCTTGGCAAAACGAACCAAAACCGAAGAAGAAGAAACAAGCGAGTCAGAATAAGATAGTTGTATTCGTGTGGTGTAATATATGTAATATAGTGTGCTTATGCTTTATGATATATGTAAAAATTGCTTGTATTAATAAGTATTTTTTTTATGAATCTAACTCTTGTCTATTTTACAGTATAAAAACACAAAATGGATAGACAACCCAATATTTTAAGAGACCTACCCGGAGACATGATTGATGAAATCTTGTCTGGAGTCGGTCAGAATTCTTCGACACAACTATTTAAGGCGAGATCAGTTTGTAAGACATTAAAAGAACGTTCCAAGATGGGGGATATCACATTGGGAAATCCATAAGTTACGATGTATTTACTTTGACGCATATATTGCGGGGAACCCAAATGCTATTTTACGCAATGGGTTAAGAAATTATTTTGACTCAATATATCCGAATATTGGACTTTGTGATTTAGAAAAAGCGGCTAACATGCAACATAAAGAAGCATGTTATGCTTACGGATTAGTAATGTTCGCTTCTCACCAAAGTGAGAACAAGAATATCGGGCTACAACTATTAAACAAAACGTTTCCACAAGTGACGGAGTCGGTAATTGGGGTAAGAAATGAGGTTTTTAGATTGTTACGGGACTGTTGGACATTACGTAACCCTCGTCCCTTTGACGACGTTACAACACGCTGTCTTATCAACGGCCATAACGGTTATGTTCCATAAGACCAAGGATGGGAAGTAATCCTAGTAAAACCAGAATGCATGACTTGTTTCTGGACGTATGAATTACGTGTCTTTATTGCCTTTGCTGAACGACTTGTGTACTAGCTAGAATTATCTTCACAACTATCTTGTATCAAATTTATTGTGTGCTATATTTCATGCTATATGTAAAATAAGCGGTATTGTAAGTTTGTAAAATATTGTGTAAAAGTTTGAACGCGAAATATTATTATAATCAGTTTTTCATATAGAATTGTAGTAGTTGAATTGTATATTAGCTACTAAGTATGAACTTAACGGGTAGGTACTACCCGAATTTAAACTTATAAAACGCTAATATGAAGAAAAAGCTTTTATAAATGAGTTTATATTATGCTACGAAATACTATTAACTACTCTTAATATTCTGTATGATTAACTTGTTCCATTTGACTATTTTGAAGGAAATGGCACCGACTACTCGACACACCGTGAATATGAATGAAGAGGAATTCTGTACTTTTCTAGCTTCAAACATAGCCGCAGTACAGGCTGCGCTACATACCAACAATAACCTTGGATCTAGCAGTACAGGAAATCGTGTAGGATGCACCTACAAAGAATTCACTGCCTGCAAACCTTTGGAATTTGATGGAACCGAAGGACCGATCGGATTGAAATGGTGGACCGAGAAGGTCGAATCGGTGTTTGCCATAAGTAAGTGTACTGATGAGGACAAAGTGAAGTACGCTACACATACCTTCACAGGTTCTGCGTTAACATGGTGGAATACCTATCTAGAGCAAGTGGGACAAGACGATGCGTACGCACTACCGTGGTCAGCATTCAAGCACTTGATGAACGATAAGTACCGTCCCAGAACCGAGGTCAATAAGCTCAAGACAGAACTTAGAGGGTTACAAACCCAAGGATTTGATATTACCACGTACGAAAGATGATTCACAGAATTGTGCCTATTGTGTCCAGGAGCATTCGAAGACGAGGAAGAGAAGATCGACGCGTTTGTGAAAGGATTACCGGAAAGAATCCAAGAAGATATAAGTTCACACGAGCCCGCCTCCATACAACAGGCATGTAGAATGGCTCACAAACTAGTGAACCAGATTGAATAAAGAATTAAAAAACAGACTGCTGAAGAGGCCAATGTGAAGCAAATCAAAAGAAAGTGGGAGGAAAACGGTGATAAGAATCACCAATACAACAACAACAGCAATTACAACAATAATCGCAACAATTATCCCAACAATCGCAACATCAATCGCAACTACAACAAACGGCCCAACAACAACAACAACAACAACAACAGCAACTACAACAATCATCCCAACAACAATAATAACCGCAACAACAACAACAATCAGAAGCAGCTATGCCAAAGGTGTGAAAAGTATCACTCGGGTTTCTGCACCAAATTTTGCAACAAGTGTAAAATAAATGGTCATAGCACGGCGAAGTGTGAGGTCTACGGACCAGGGGTTAATAGAACGAAAGGAACAAATGGTGTCGGAACGAGTAATGGCGGAGCAAGTAGTGTCGGAGCAAGTTATGCCAATGTAGTTTGTTATAAATGTGGAAAACCGGGCCACATTATTAGAAATTGCCCGAACCAGGAGAACACGAATGGACAAGGCCGCGGAAGAGTTTTCAATATTAATGCGGCAGAGGCACAGGAAGACCCGGAGCTTGTTACGGGTACGTTTCTTATTGACAATAAATCTGCTTACGTTTTATTTGATTCGGGTGCGGATAGAAGCTATATGAGTAGAGATTTTTGTGCTAAATTAAGTTGTCCATTGACGCCTTTGGATAGTAAATTTTTACTCGAATTAGCAAATGGTAAATTAATTTCAGCAGATAATATATGTCGGAATCGAGAAATTAAACTGATTAGCGAAACATTTAAGATTGATTTGATACCAGTAGAGTTAGGGAGTTTTGATGTGATAATCGGTATGGACTGGTTGAAAGAAGTGAAAGCAGAGATCGTTTGTTACAAAAATGCAATTCGCATTATACGAGAAAAAGGAAAACCCTTAATGGTGTACGGAGAAAAGGGCAACACGAAGCTACATCTTATTAGTAATTTGAAGGCACAAAAACTAATAAGAAAAGGTTGCTATGTTGTTCTAGCACACGTCGAGAAAGTACAAACTGAAGAAAAGAGCATCAATAATGTTCCCATTGCAAAAGAATTTCCCGATGTATTTTCGAAAGAATTACCGGGATTACCCCCACATCGATCCGTTGAATTTCAAATAGATCTTGTACCAGGAGCTGCACCAATAGCTCGTGCTCCTTACAGACTCTCACCCAGCGAGATGAAAGAACTGCAAAGCCAATTACAAGAACTTTTAGAGCGTGGTTTCATTCGACCAAGCACATCACCGTGGGGAGCTCCTGTTTTGTTTGTCAAGAAGAAAGATGGTACATTCAGGTTGTGTATAGACTACCGAGAGTTGAACAAACATACCATCAAGAACCGCTACCCACTACCGAGAATCGACGACTTATTTGATCAACTACAAGGCTCGTCTGTTTATTCAAAGATTGACTTACGTTCCGGGTATCATCAAATGCGGGTGAAAGAAGATGATATTCCAAAGACTGCTTTCAGAACACGTTACGGTCATTACGAGTTTATGGTCATGCCGTTTGGTTTAACTAATGCACCAGCTGTGTTCATGGACCTTATGAACCGAGTGTGTGGACCATACCTTGACAAGTTTGTTATTGTTTTCATTGATGACATACTTATTTACTCAAAGAATGACCAAGAACACGGTGATCATTTGAGAAAGGTGTTAGAAGTATTGAGGAAGGAAGAATTGTACGCTAAGTTTTCAAAGTGTGTATTTTGGTTGGAAGAAGTTCAATTCCTCGGTCACATAGTGAACAAAGAAGGTATTAAGGTGGATCCGGCAAAGATAGAAACTGTTGAAAAGTGGGAAACCCCGAAAACTCCGAAACACATACGCCAGTTTTTAGGACTAGCTGGTTACTACAGAAGGTTCATCCAAGACTTTTCCAGAATAGCAAAACCCTTGACTGCATTAACGCATAAAGGGAAGAAATTTGAATGGAATGATGAACAAGAGAAAGCGTTTCAGTTATTGAAGAAAAAGCTAACTACGACACCTATATTGTCATTGCCTGAAGGGAATGATGATTTTGTGATTTATTGTGACGCATCAAAGCAAGGTCTCGGTTGTGTATTAATGCAACGAACAAAGGTGATTGCTTATGCGTCTAGACAATTGAAGATTCACGAACAAAATTATACAACGCATGATTTGGAATTAGGCGCGGTTGTTTTTGCATTAAAGACTTGGAGGCACTACTTATATGGGGTCAAAAGTATTATATATACCGACCACAAAAGTCTTCAACACATATTTAATCAGAAACAACTGAATATGAGGCAGCGTAGGTGGATTGAATTATTGAATGATTACGACTTTGAGATTCGTTACCACCCGGGGAAGGCAATGTGGTAGCCGATGCCTTGAGCAGGAAGGACAGAGAACCCATTCGAGTAAAATCTATGAATATAATGATTCATTATAACCTTACTACTCAAATAAAGGAGGTGCAACAAGGAGTTTTAAAAGAGGGAAATTTAAAGGATGAAATACCCAAAGGATCAGAGAAGCATCTTAATATTCGAGAAGACGGAACCCGGTATAGGGCTGAAAGGATTTGGGTACCAAAATTTGGAGATATGAGAGAAATGGTACTTAGAGAAGCTCATAAAACCAGATACTCAATACATCCTGGAACGGGGAAGATGTACAAGGATCTCAAGAAACATTTTTGGTGGCCGGGTATGAAAGCTGATGTTGCTAAATACGTAGGAGAATGTTTGACGTGTTCTAAGGTCAAAGCTAAGCATCAGAAACCATCAGTTCTACTTCAACAACCCGAAATCCCGGAATGGAAATGGGAAACATTACCATGGATTTCATCACTAAATTGCCAAGGACTGCAAGTGGTTTTGATACTATTTGGGTAAAAGTTGATCGTCTCACCAAATCAGCACACTTCCTACCAATAAGAGAAGATGACAAGATGGAGAAGTTAGCACAACTGTATTTGAAGGAAGTCGTCTCCAGACATGGAATACCAATCTCTATTATCTCTGATAGAGATGGCAGATTTATTTCAAGATTCTGGCAGACATTACAGCAAGCATTAGGAACTCGTCTAGACATGAGTACTGCCTATCATCCACAAACTGATGGGCAGAGTAAAAGGACGATACAAACGCTTGAGGACATGCTACGAGCATGTGTTATTGATTTCGGAAACAGTTGGGATCGACATCTACCGTTAGCAGAATTTTCCTACAACAACAGCTACCATTCAAGCATTGAGATGGCGCCGTTTGAAGCACTTTATGCTAGAAAGTGCAGGTCTCTAATTTGTTGGAGTGAAGTGGGGGATAGACAGATTATGGGTCCGGAGATTATACAAGAAACTACCGAGAAGATCATCCAAATTCAACAACAGTTGAAAACCGCCCAAAGTCGACAAAAGAGCTACGCTGACATTAAAAGAAAAGATATAGAATTTGAAATTGGAGAGATGGTCATGCTTAAAGTTGCACCTTGGAAAGGCGTTGTTCGATTTGGTAAATGAGGGAAATTAAATCCAAGGTATATTGGACCATTCAAGATTATTGATCGTGTCGGACCAGTAGCTTACCGACTTGAGTTACCTCAACAACTCGCGGCTGTACATAACACTTTCCACGTCTTGAATTTGAAGAAATGTTTTACTAAAGAAGATCTCACTATTCCGTTAGATGAAATCCAAATCAACGAAAAACTTCAATTCATCGAAGAACCCGTCGAAATAATGGATCGTGAGGTTAAAAGACTTAAGCAAAACAAGATACCAATTGTTAAGGTTCGATGGAATGCTCGTAGAGGACCCGAGTTCACCTGGGAGCGTGAAGATCAGATGAAGAAGAAATACCCGCATCTATTTCCAGAAGATTCGTCAACACCTTCAACAGCTTAAAATTTCGGGACGAAATTTATTTAACGGGTAGGTACTGTAGTGACCCGAACTTTTCCATGTTTATATATATTAATTGAGATTGATATTTACATGATTAAATGTTTCCAACATGTTAAGCAATCAAACTTGTTAAGACTTGATTAATTGAAATATGTTTCATATAGACAATTGACCACCCAAGTTGACCGGTGATTCACGAACGTTAAAACTTGTAAAAACTATATGATGACATATATATGGATATAAATATAGTTAACATGATACTATGATAAGTAAACATATCATTAAGTATATTAACAATGAACTACATATGTAAAAACAAGACTACTAACTTAATGATTTTTAAACGAGACATATATGTAACGATTATCGTTGTAAAGACATTTAATGTATATATATCATATTAAGAGATATTCATACATGATAATATCATGATAATATAATAATTTAAAATCTCATTTGATATTATAAACATTGGGTTAACAACATTTAACAAGATCGTTAACCTAAAGGTTTCAAAACAACACTTACATGTAACGACTAACGATGACTTAACGACTCAGTTAAAATGTATATACATGTAGTGTTTTAATATGTATTTATACACTTTTGAAAGACTTCAATACACTTATCAAAATACTTCTACTTAACAAAAATGCTTACAATTACATCCTCGTTCAGTTTCATCAACAATTCTACTCGTATGCACCCGTATTCGTACTCGTACAATACACAGCTTTTAGATGTATGTACTATTGGTATATACACTCCAATGATCAGCTCTTAGCAGCCTATGTGAGTCACCTAACACATGTGGGAACCATCATTTGGCAACAAGCATGAAATATCTCATAAAATTACAAAAATATGAGTAATCATTCATGACTTATTTACATGAAAACAAAATTACATATCCTTTATATCTAATCCATACACCAATGACCAAAATCACCTACAAACACTTTCATTCTTCAATTTTCTTCATCTAATTGATCTCTCTCAAGTTCTATCTTCAAGTTCTAAGTGTTCTTCATATATTCTACAAGTTCTAGTTACATAAAATCAAGAATACTTTCAAGTTTGCTAGCTCACTTCCAATCTTGTAAGGTGATCATCCAACCTCAAGAAATCTTTGTTTCTTACAGTAGGTTATCATTCTAATACAAGGTAATAATCATATTCAAACTTTGGTTCAATTTCTATAACTATAACAATCTTATTTCAAGTGATGATCTTACTTGAACTTGTTTTCGTGTCATGATTCTGCTTCAAGAACTTCGAGCCATCCAAGGATCCGTTGAAGCTAGATCCATTTTTCTCTTTTCCAGTAGGTTTATCCAAGGAACTTAAGGTAGTAATGATTTTCATAACATCATTCGATTCATACATATAAAGCTATCTTATTCGAAGGTTTAAACTTGTAATCACTAGAACATAGTTTAGTTAATTCTAAAATTGTTCGCAAACAAAAGTTAATCCTTCTAACTTGACTTTTAAAATCAACTAAACACATGTTCTATATCTATATGATATGCTAACTTAATGATTTAAAACCTGGAAACACGAAAAACACCGTAAAACCGGATTTACACCGTCGTAGTAACACCGCGAGCTGTTTTGGGTTAGTTAATTAAAAACTATGATAAAATTTGATTTAAAATTTGTTATTCTGAGAAAATGATTTTTATTATGAACATGAAACTATATCCAAAAATTATGGTTAAACTCAAAGTGGAAGTATGTTTTCTAAAATGGTCATCTAGACGTCGTTCTTTCGACTGAAATGACTACCTTTACAAAAACGACTTGTAACTTATTTTTCTGACTATAAACCTATACTTTTTCTGTTTAGATTTATAAAATAGAGATCAATATGAAACCATAGCAATTTGATTCACTCAAAACAGATTTAAAATGAAGAAGTTATGGGTAAAACAAGATTGGATAATTTTTCTCATTTTAGCTACGTGAAAATTGGTAACAAATCTATTCCAACCATAACTTAATCAACTTGTATTGTATATTATGTAATCTTGAGATACCATAGACACGTATACAATGTTTCGACCTATCATGTCGACACATCTATATATATTTCGGAACAACCATAGACACTCTATATGTGAATGTTGGAGTTAGCTATACAGGGTTGAGGTTGATTCCAAAATATATATAGTTTGAGTTTTGATCAATACTGAGATACGTATACACTGGGTCGTGGATTGATTCAAGATAATATTTATCGATTTATTTCTATACATCTAACTGTGGACAACTAGTTGTAGGTTACTAACGAGGACAGCTGACTTAATAAACTTAAAACATCAAAATATATTAAAAGTGTTATAAATATATTTTGAACATACTTTGATATATATGTATATATTGTTATAGGTTCGTTAATCAACCAGTGGCCAAGTCTTACTTCCCGACGAAGTAAAAATCTGTGAAAGTGAGTTATAGTCCCACTTTTAAAATCTAATATTTTTGGGATGAGAATACATGCAGGTTTTATAAATGATTTACAAAATAGACACAAGTACGTGAAACTACATTCTATGGTTGAATTATCGAAATCGAATATGCCCCTTTTTATTAAGTCTGGTAATCTAAGAATTAGGGAACAGACACCCTAATTGACGCGAATCCTAAAGATAGATCTATTGGGCCTAACAAACCCCATCCAAAGTACCGGATGCTTTAGTACTTCGAAATTTATATCATATCCGAAGGGTGTCCCGGAATGATGGGGATATTCTTATATATGCATCTTGTTAATGTTGGTTACCAGGTGTTCACCATATGAATGATTTTTATCTCTATGTATGGGATGTGTATTGAAATATGAAATCTTGTGGTCTATTATTATGATTTGATATATATAGGTTAAACCTATAACTCACCAACATTTTTGTTGACGTTTTAAGCATATTTATTCTTAGGTGATTATTAAGAGCTTCCGCTATCGCATACTTAAATAAGGACGAGATTTGGAGTCCATGCTTGTATGATATTGTGTAAAAACTGCATTCAAGATACTTATTTTGTTGTAACATATTTGTATTGTAAACCATTATGAAATGGTCGTGTGTAAACAGGATATTTTAGATTATCATTATTTGATAATCTACGTAAAGCTTAAGCTTTTTTAAAACCTTTATCTATGAAATAAAGGTTATGGTTTGTTTTAAAAATGAATGCAGTCTTTGAAAAACGTCTCATATAGAGGTCAAAACCTCGCAACGAAATCAATTAATATGGAACGTTTTTAATCAATAAGAACGGGACATTTCATATGTACTATTGGTATATACACTCCAATGATCAGCTCTTAGCAGCCCATGTGAGTCACCTAACACATGTGGGAACCATCATTTGACAACTAGCATGAAATATCTCATAAAATTATAAAAATATGAGTAATCATTCATGACTTATTTATATGAAAACAAAATTACATATTCTTTATATCTAATCCATACACCAATGACCAAAAACACCTACAAACACTTTCATTCTTCAATTTTTTTCATCTAATTGATCTCTCTCAAGTTCTATCTTCAAGTTCTAAGTGTTCTTCATAAATTCTACAAGTTCTAGTTTCATAAAATCAAGAATACTTCCAAGTTTGCTAGCTTACTTGAAATCTTGTAGAGTGATCATCCAACCTCAAGAAATCTTTCTTATTTACAGTAAGATATCTTTCTAATACAAGGTAATACTCATATTCAAACTTTGATTCAATTTCTATAACTATAACAATCTTATTTCGAGTGAAAATCTTACTTGAACTGTTTTCGTGTCATGATTCTGCTTCAAGAACTTTCAAGCCATCCAAGGATCCTTTGAAGCTAGATCCATTTTTCTCATTTTCAGTAGCTTTATCCAGAAAACTTGAGGTAGTAATGATGTTCATAACATCATTCGATTCATACATATAAAGCTATCTTATTCTAAGGTTTAAACTTGTAATCACTAGAACATAGTTTAGTTAATTCTAAACTTTTTCGCAAACAAAAGTTAATCCTTCTAAATTGACTTTTAAAATCAACTAAACACATGTTCTATATCTATATGATATGCTAACTTAATGATTTAAAACCTGGAAACACGAAAAACACCGTAAAACTGGATTTACGCCGTCGTAGTAACACTGCGGGCTGTTTTGGGTTAGTTAATTAAAAACTATGATAACTTTGATTTAAAAGTTTTTCTTCTGAGAAAATGATTTTTCTTATGAACATGAAACTATATCCAAAAATCATGGTTAAACTCAAAGTGGAAGTATGTTTTCTAAAATGGTCATCTAGACGTCGTTCTTTCGACTGAAATGACTACCTTTACAAAAACGACTTGTAACTTATATTTCTGACTATAAACCTATACTTTTTCTGTTTATATTCATAAAATAGAGTTCAATATGAAACTATAGCAATTTGATTCACTCAAAACGGATTTAAAATGAAAAAGTTATGGGTAAAACAAGATTGGATAATTTTTCTTGTTGTAGCAACGTGAAAATTGGTAACAAATCTATATCAATCATATCCTAGCTAACTTATATTGTATTATAAATGTATTCTAATATATTATGTAATCTTGGGATACCATAGACACGTATGCAAATGTTTTGACATATCATATCGACCCATGTGTATATATTATTTGGAACAACCATAGATACTCTATATGCAGTAATGTGGGAGTTAGCTATACAGGGTTGAGGTTGATTCCAAAAATATATATACTTTGAGTTGTGATCTAGCCTGAGACGTGTATACACTGGGTCGTGGATTGATTCAAGATAATATATATCAATTTTTTTTATGTACATCTAACGTTGGACAACTAGTTGTAGGTTACTAACGAGGACAGCTGACTTAATAAACTTAAAACATCAAAATATATTAAAAGTGTTGTAAATATATTTTGAATATACTTTGATATATATGTACATATTTGTTATAGGTTCGTGAATCAACCAGTGGCCAAGTTTTACTTCCCGACGAAGTAAAAATCTGTGAAAGTGAGTTATAGTTCCACTTTTAAAATCTAATATTTTTAGGATGAGAATACATGCAGGTTTTATAAATAATTTACAAAATAGACACAAGTACGTGAAACTACATTCTATGGTTGAATTATCGAAATCGAATATGCCCCTTTTTATTAAGTCTGGTAATCTAAGAATTAGGGAACAGACACCCTAATTGACGCGAATCCTAAAGATAGATCTATTGGGCCTAACAAACCCCATCCAAAGTACCGGATGCTTTAGTACTTCGAAATTTATATCATATCCGAAGGGTGTCCCGGAATGATGGGGATATTCTTATATATGCATTTTGTTAATGTCGGTTACCAGGTGTTCACCATATGAATGATTTTTATCTCTATGTATGGGATGTATATTGAAATATGAAATCTTGTGGTCTATTGTTATGATTTGATATATATAGGTTAAACCTATAACTCACCAACATTTTTGTTGAAGTTTAAAGCATGTTTATTCTCAGGTGAATATTAAGAGCTTCCGCTGTTGCATACTAAAATAAGGACAAGATTTGGAGTCCATGTTTGTATGATATTATGTAAAAACTGCATTCAAGAAACTTATGTCGATGTAATATATTTCTATTGTAAACCATTATGTAATGGTCGTGTGTAAACAGTATATTTTAGATTATCATTATTTGATAATCTATGTAATGCTTTTGAAACCTTTATTGATAAAATAAAGGTTATGGTTGTTTTAAAAATGAATGCAGTCTTTGAAAAACGTCTCATATAGAGGTCAAAACCTCGCAACGAAATCAATTAATATGGAACGTTTATAATCAATATGAACGAGACATTTCAGTTGGTATCCGAGCGTTGGTCTTAGAGAACTAGAATTTTACATTAGTGTGTCTTATCGAGTTTGTTAGGATGCATTAGTGAGTCTGGACTTCGACCGTGTTTACTTGAAAAATGATTGCTTATCAAATTTTGTTGGAAACTATATATTTTTAACATGTGAATATTATGTGATATATTAATCTCTTAACGCGTTTGATATTATGTGATAGATGTCTACCTCTAGAACAAGTCCCATTGACTCACCTAATAATAATGAAGAGTCAAATGTAAATTGGAATGATTCGTGGACTGATTCACAAGTTCTCGAAGAGGAACCGGAAGAAGAGTCAGAACCGGAAGAAGAATCGGAACCGGAAGAAGAATCGGAATTGGAAGAAGAAATAGAACCAGTGGGCAAAATAATAAAACGGTTAAGTAGAAGAAAATCCTCAACCAACCGACCAAAGTTAATTATGGTCAATGGTGTTTCCGCCAAGGAAGCAAAGTATTGGGAGGATTACCAATTCTCCGATGAATCGGATCCCGACAAGGATTCCGATGATGTTATAGAAATTACCCCAACATAATTTAATAAGGCAAAAGAGAACAATAAGGGAAAGGGCATAAAAATAGAGAAATTTGATTCCAAACCCGATGAACTTTATATGTATCATCAACACCCGTATTTCTTAAGTTGTGACAATAACCCGGCAACCTCTAAACCACCAGGTTTTTCTAAACCAATGTGGAAAATGACGGCTCGTATTAGGGGAACATCATATATCCCTAGAAACTTGGCAAAACGAACCAAAACCGAAGAAGAAGAAACGGGCGAGTCGGAATAAGATAGTTGTATTCGTGTGGTGTAATATATGTAATATAGTGTGCTTATGCTTTATGATATATGTAAAAATTGCTTGTATTAATAAGTATTTTTTTTTATGAATCTAACTCTTGTCTATTTTACAGTATAAAAACAAAAAATGGATAGACAACCCAATATTTTAAGAGACCTACCCCGGAGACATGATTGATGAAATCTTGTCTAGAGTCGGTCAGAATTCCTCAGCACAACTATTTAAGGCGAGATCAGTTTGTAAGACATTCGAAGAATGTTCCAAGAATGCCTTGATTTATAAAAGGCTTTCGTTCGAAAGATGGGGGATATCACATTGGGAAATCCATAAGTTACGATGTGTTTACTTTGACGCATATATTGCGGGGAACCCAAATGATATTTTACGCAACGGGTTAAGAAATTATTTTGACTCAATATATCCGAATATAGGACTTTGTGATTTAGAAAAAGCGGCTAACATGCAACATAAAGAAGCATGTTATGCTTACGGGTTAGTAATGTTCGCTTCTCACCAAAGTGAGAACAAGAACATCGGGCTACAACTATTAAACAAAACGTTCCCACAAGTGACAGAGTCGGTAATTGGGGTAAGAAATGAGGTTTCCCACAAGTGACAGAGTCGGTAATTGGGGTAAGAAATGAGGTTTTTAGGTTATTATGAGACTGTTGGTCATTACGTAACCTTCATCCTTTTGACGACGTTACAACACATTGTCTTACTATCGGTCACAACGGTTATGTTCCACAAAACCAAGGATGGGAAGTGGTATTAGTAAAACCAGAATGCATGACTTGTTTCTGGACGTATGACTTACGTGTCTTTATTGCCTTTGCTGAACGCCTTATTTATTAACTAGAATTATCTTCGCAACTACTTTGTATCAAAGTTTTACGAGCTATATTTCATGCTATATGTAAAAAAAAAAAGCGGTATTGTAAGTTTGCAAGTTATTGTATAAAGGTTTGAATATGATATTTTTTTTTTTGTGATTAGTTTTTCATATAGAATTGTAGTAGTTGAAATGGTATGTTAGCTACTAAGTATGAACTTAACGGGTAGGTACTACCCGAATTAAAGAGTATAAAACGCTAATATGAAGAAAGAGCTTTTATAAATAAGTTCATATTACGCTACGAAATACTATTGACTACTCTTGATATTCTATATGATTAACTCGTTTCATTTGACTATTTTGAAGGAAATGGCACCGAATACTCAACACACCTTGAATATGAGCGAAGAGGAATTTCGTGCCTTTCTTGCTTCAAACATAGCCGCAGTATAGGCTGCGCTACATACCAACAATAACCTTGGATCTAGCAGTACAGGAAATTGTGTAGGATGCACCTACAAAGAATTCAATGCCTGCAAACCTTTGGAATTTGATGGAACCGAAGGACCGATCGGATTGAAACGGTGGACCGAGAAGGTCGAATCGGTGTTTGCCATAAGTAAGTGTACTGAAGAGGATAAAGTGAAGTACGCTACGCATACCTTTACAGGTTTTGCGTTAACATGGTTGAATACCTATCTAGAGCAAGTGGGATAAGATGATGCTTACGCACTACCGTGGTCAGCATTCAAGCACTTGATGAACGAGATGTACCGTCCCAAAACCGAGGTTAATAAGCTCAAGACAGAACTTAGAGGGTTACGAACCCAAGGATTTGATATTACCATGTACGAAAGACGATTCATAGAATTATGCCTATTGTGTCCGGGAGCATTCGAAGATGAGGAAGAGAAGATCGACGCGTTTGTGAAAGGATTACCGGAAAGAATCCAAGAAGATATAAGTTCACACGAGCCCGCCTCCATACAACAGGCATGTAGAATGGCTCACAAACTAGTGAACCAGATTGAAGAAAGAATTAAAGAACAGACTGCTGAAGAGGCTAATGTGAAGCAAGTCAAAAGAAAGTGGGAGGAAAAATGTGATAAGAATCACCAATACAACAACAACAACAGCAATTACAACAATAATCGCAACAACTATCCCAACAATCGCAACATCAATCGCAACTACAACAAAAGGCCCAACAACAACAACAACAACAACAACAACAACAGCAACTACAACAATCATCCCAACAACAATAATAACCGCAACAACAACAACAATCAGAAGCAGCTATGCCAAAGGTGTGAAAAGTATCACTCGGGGTTCTGCACCAAATTTTGCAACAAGTGTAAAAGAAATGGTCATAGCGCGGCGAATGTGAGGTCTACAGACTAGGGGTTAACAGAACGAAAGGAACAAATGGTGTCGGAACGAGTAATGGCGGAGCAAGTAGTGTCGGAGCAAGTTATGCCAATGTAGTTTGTTATAAATGTGGAAAACCGGGCCACATTATTAGAAATTTCCCGAACCAGGAGAACACGAATGGACAAGGTCGCGGAAGAGTTTTCAATATTAATGCGGCAGAGGCACAGGAAGACCCGGAGCTTGTTACGGGTACGTTTCTTATTGACAATAAATCTGCTTACATTTTATTTGATTCGGGTGCGGATAGAAGCTATATGAGTAGAGATTTTTGTGCTAAATTAAGTTGTCCATTGATGCCTTTGAATAGTAAATTTTTACTCGAATTAGCAAATGGTAAATTAATTTCAGCAGATAATATATGTCGGAATCGAGAAATTAAACTGGTTAGCGAAACATTTAAGATTGACTTGATACCAGTAGAGTTAGGGAGTTTTGATGTGATAATTGGTATGGACTGATTGAAAGAAGTGAAAGCAGAGATCGTTTGTTACAAAAAATGCAATTCGCATTATACGAGAAAAAGGAAAACCCTTAATGGTGTACGGAGAAAAGGGCAACACGAAGCTACATCTTATTAGTAATTTGAAGGCACAAAAACTAATAAGAAAAGGTTGCTATGCTGTTCTAGCACACGTTGAGAAAGTACAAACTGAAGAAAAGAGCATCAATGATGTTCCCGTCGCAAAAGAATTTCCCGATGTATTTCCGAAAGAATTACCGGAATTACCCCCACATCGATCCGTTGAATTTCAAATAGATCTTGTACCAGGAGCTGCACCAATAGCTCGTGCTCCTTACAGACTCGCACCCAGCAAGATGAAAGAACTGCAAAGTGAATTACAAGAACTTTTAGAGCGTGGTTTCATTCGACCAAGCACATCACCGTGGGGAACTCCTGTTTTGTTTGTCAAGAAGAAATATGGTACATTCAGGTTGTGTATCGACTACCGAGAGTTGAACAAACTTACCATCAAGAACCGCTACCCACTACCGAGAATCGACGACTTATTTGATCAACTACAAGGCTCGTCTGTTTATTCAAAGATTGACTTACGTTCCGGGTATCATCAAATGCGGGTGAAAGAAGATGATATTCCAAAGTCTGCTTTCAGAACATGTTACGGTCATTACGAGTTTATGGTCATGCCGTTTGGTTTAACTAATGCACCAGCTGTTTTCATGGACCTTATGAACCTAGTGTGTGGACCATACCTTGACAAGTTTATCATTGTTTTCATTGATGACATACTTATTTACTCAAAGAATGACCAAGAACACGGTGAACATTTGAGAAAGGTGTTAGAAGTATTGAGGAAGGAATAATTGTACGCTAAGTTTTCAAAGTGAGCATTTTGGTTGGAAGAAGTTCAATTCCTCGGTCAAATAGTGAACAAAGAAGGTATTAAGGTGGATCCGGCAAAGATAGAAACTGTTGAAAAGTAGGAAACCCCGAAAACTCTGAAACACATACGCTAGTTTTTAGGACTAGCTGGTTACTACAGAAGGTTCATCCAAGACTTTTCCAGAATAGCAAAACCCTTGAGTGCATTAACGCATAAAGGGAAGAAATTTGAATGGAAGGATGAACAAGAGAAAGCGTTTCAGTTATTGAAGAAAAAGCTAACTACCGCACCTATATTGTCATTGCCTGAAGGGAATGATGATTTTGTGATTTATTGTGACGCATCAAAGCAAGGTCTCAGTTGTGTATTAATGCAACGAATGAAGGTGATTGCTTATGCGTCTAGACAATTGAAGATTCATGAACAAAATTATACGACGCATGATTTGGAATTAGGCGCGGTTGTTTTTGCATTAAAGACTTGGAGGCACTACTTATATGGGGTCAAAAGTATTATATATACCGACCACAAAAGTCTTCAACACATATTTAATCAGAAACAACTAAATATGAGGCAGCGTAGGTGGATTGAATTGTTGAATGATTACGACTTTGAGATTCGTTACCACCCGGGGAAGGCAAATGTGGTAGCCGACGCCTTGAGCAGGAAGGACAGAGAACCCATTCGAGTAAAATCTATGAATATAATGATTCACAATAACCTTACTACTCAAATAAAGGAGGCGCAACAAGGAGTTTTAAAAGAGGGAAATTTAAAGGATGAAATACCCAAAGGATCGGAGAATCATCTTAATATTCGGGAAGACGGAACCCGGTATAGGGCTGAAAGGATTTGGGTACCAAAATTTGGAGATATGAGAGAAATGGTACTTAGAGAAGCTCATAAAACCAGATACTCAATACATCCTGGAACGGGGAAGATGTACAAGGATCTCAAGAAACATTTTTGGTGGCCGGGTATGAAAGCCGATATTGCTAAATACATAGGAGAATGTTTGACGTGGTCTAAGGTCAAAGCTGAGCATCAGAAACCATCAGGTCTACTTCAACAACCCAAAATCCCGGAATGGAAATGGGAAAACATTACCATGGATTTCATCACTAAATTGCCAAAGACTGCAAGTGGTTTTGATACTATTTGGGTAATAGTTGATCGTCTCACCAAATCAGCACACTTCCTACCAATAAGAGAAGATGACAAGATGGAGAAGTTAGCACGACTGTATTTGAAGGAAGTTGTCCCCAGACATGGAATACCAATCTCTATTATCTCTGATAGGGATGGCAGATTTATTTCAAGATTCTGGCAGACATTACAGCAAGCATTAGGAACTCGTCTAGACATGAGTACTGCCTATCATCCACAAACTAATGGGCAGAGCAAAAGGACGATACAAACGCTTGAAGACATGCTACGAGCATGTGTTATTGATTTCGGAAACAGTTGGGATCGACATCTACCGTTAGCAGAATTTTCCTACAACAACAGCTACTATTCAAGCATTGAGATGGCGCCGTTTGAAGAACTTTATGGTAGAAAGTGCAGGTCTCTGATTTGTTGGAGTGAAGTGGGGGATAGACAGATTACGGGTTCGGAGATAATACAAGAAACTACCGAGAAGATCATCCAAATTCAACAACGGTTGAAAACCGCTCAAAGTCGACAAAAGAGCTACGCTGACATTAAAAGAAAAGATATAGAATTTGAAATTGGAGAGATGGTCATGCTTAAAGTTGCACCTTGGAAAGGTGTTGTTCGATTTGGTAAACGAGGGAAATTAATTCCAAGGTATATCGGACCATTCAAGATTATTGATCGTGTCGGACCAGTAGCTTACCGACTTGAGTTACCTCAACAACTCGTGGCTGTACATAACACTTTCCACGTCTCGAATTTGAAAAAATGTTTTGCTAAAGAAGATCTCACTATTCCGTTAGATGAAATCCAAATCAACGAAAAACTTCAATTCATCGAAGAACCCGTCGAAATAATGGATCGTGAGGTTAAAAGACTTAAGCAAAACAATATACCAATTGTTAAGGTTCGATAGAATGCTCGTAGAGGACCCGAGTTCACCTGGGAACGAGAAGATCAGATGAAGAAGAAATACGTCGACACTTCTAACTGCTTAAAATTTCGGGACAAAATTTATTTAACTGGTAGGTACTGTAGTGACCCGAACTTTTCCATGTTTATATATATATTAAATGAAATTGTTATTTACATGATTAAGTGTTTCCAACATATTAAACAATCAAACTTGTTAAGACTTGATTAATTGAAATAGGTTTCATATAGACAATTGACCACCCAAGTTGACCGGTGATTCACGAACGTTAAAACTTGTAAAAACTATATGATGACATATATATGGTTATATATATAGTTAACTTGATATTATGATAAGTAAACATATCATTAAGTATATTAATAATGAACTACATATGTAAAAACAAGACTACTAACTTAATGATTTTGAAACGAGACATATATGTAACGATTATCGTTGTAACGACATTTAATGTATATATATCATATTAAGATATATTCATACATCATAATATCATGATAATATAATAATTTAAAATCTCATTTGATATTATAAACATTGGGTTAACAACATTTAACAAGATCGTTAACCTAAAGGTTTTAAAACAACACTTACATGTAACGACTAACGATGAGTTAACGACTCAGTTAAAATGTATATACATGTAGTGTTTTAATATGTATTCATACACTTTTTAAAGACTTCAAGACACTTATCAAAATACTTCTACTTAACAAAAATGCTTACAATTACATCCTCGTTCAGTTTCATCAACAATTCTACTCGTATGCACCCGTATTCGTACTCGTACAATACACAGCTTTTAGATGTATGTACTATTGGTATATACACTCCAATTATCAGCTCTTAGCAGCCCATGTGACTCACCTAAAACATGTGGGAACCATCATTTGGCAACTAGCATGAAATATCTCATAAAATTACAAAAATATGAGTAATCATTCATGACTTATTTACATGAAAACAAAATTACATATCCTTTATATCTAATCCATACACCAACGACCAAAAACACCTACAAACACTTTCATTCTTCAATTTTATTCATATAATTGATCTCTCTTAAGTTCTATCTTCAAGTTCTAAGTGTTCTTCATAAATTCTACAAGTTCTAGTTTCATAAAATCAAGAATACTTCCAAGTTTGCTAGCTTACTTCCAATCTTGTAGAGTGAGCATCCAACCTCAAGAAATCTTTCTTATTTACAGTAAGATATCTTTCTAATACAAGGTAATACTCATATTCAAACTTTGATTCAATTTCTATAACTATAACAATCTTATTTCGAGTGAAAATCTTACTTGAACTGTTTTCGTGTCATGATTCTGCTTCAAGAACTTTCAAGCCATCCAAGGATTCTTTGAAGCTAGATCCATTTTTCTCATTTCCAGTAGCTTTATTCAAAAAACTTGAGGTAGTAATGATGTTCATAACATCATTCGATTCATACATATAAAGCTTTCTTATTCGAAGGTTTAAACTTGTAATCACTAGAACATAGTTTAGTTAATTCTAAACTTGTTCGCAAACAAAAGTTAATCCTTCTAACTTGACTTTTAAAATCAACTAAACACATGTTCTATATCTATATGATATGCTAACTTAATGATTTAAAACCTGGAAACACGAAAAACACCGTAAAACTGGATTTACGTCGTCGTAGTAACACTGCGGGCTGTTTTGGGTTAGTTAATTAAAAACTATGATAAACTTTAATTTAAAAGTTGTTCTTCTGGGAAAATGATTTTTATTATAAACATGAAACTATATCCAAAAATCATGGTTAAACTCAAAGTGTAAGTATGTTTTCTAAAATGGTCATCTAGACGTCGTTCTTTCGACTGAAATGACTACCTTTACAAAAATGACTTGTAACTTATATTTCCGACTATAAACCTATACTTTTCTGTTTATATTCATAAAATAGAGTTCAATATGAAACCATAGCAATTTGATTCACTCAAAACGGATTTAAAATGAAGAAGTTATGGGTAAAACAAGATTGGATAATTTTTCTTGTTGTAGCAACGTGAAAATTGGTAACAAATCTATATTAATCATATCCTAGCTAACTTATATTGTATTATACATGTATTCTAATATATTATGTAATCTTGGGATACCATAGACACGTATGCAAATGTTTTGACATATCATATCGACCCATGTGTATATATTATTTGGAACAACCATAGACACTCTATATGCAGTAATGTGGGAGTTAGCTATACAGGGTTGAGGTTGATTCCAAAAATATATATACTTTAAGTTGTGATCTAGCCTGAGACATGTATGCACTGGGTCGTGGATTGATTCAAGATAATATATATCAATTTTTTTCTGTACCTCTAACGTTGGACAACTAGTTGTAGGTTACTAACGAGGACAGCTGACTTAATAAACTTAAAACATCAAAATGTATTAAAAGTGTTGTAAATATATTTTGAATATATACTTTAATATATATGTACATATTTGTTATAGGTTCGTGAATCGACCAGTGGCCAAGTCTTACTTCCCGACGAAGTAAAAATCTGTGAAAGTGAGTTATAGTCCCACTTTTAAAATCTAATATTTTTGGGATGAGAATACATGCAGGTTTTATAAATGATTTACAAAATAGACACAAGTACGTGAAACTACATTCTATGGTTAAATTATCGAAATCGAATATGCCCCTTTTTATTAAGTCTGGTAATCTAAGAATTAGGGAACAGACACCCTAATTGACGCGAATCCTAAAGATAGATCTATTGGGCCTAACAAACCCCATCCAAAGTACCGGATACTTTAGTATTTCGAAATATATATCATATCCGAAGGGTGTCCCGGAATGATGGGGATATTCTTATATATGCATCTTGTTAATGTCGGTTACCAGGTGTTCACCATATGAATGATTTTTATCTCTATGTATGGTATGTATATTGAAATATGAAATCTTGTGGTCTATTGTTATGATTTGATATATATAGGTTAAATCTATAACTCACCAACATTTTTGTTGACGTTTAAAGCATGTTTATTCTCAGGTGAATATTAAGAGCTTCCACTGTTGCATACTAAAATAAGGACAAGATTTGGAGTCCATGTTTGTATGATATTATGTAAAAACTGCATTCAAGAAACATATGTCGATGTAATATATTTCTATTGTAAACCATTATGTAATGGTCGTGTGTAAACAATATATTTTAGATTATCATTAATTGATAATCTACGTAATGCTTTTGAAACCTTTATTGATAAAATAAAGGTTATGGTTGTTTTAAAAATGAATGCAGTCTTTGAAAAACGTCTCATATAGAGGTCAAAACCTCGCAACGAAATCAATTAATATGGAACGTTTATAATCAATATGAACGGGACATTTCACACTTGCTCCTAAATCTGCGAGTCCATTATATACAGCACCATCATTAAGCAAGCAAGAAATGATAAATTTACCCGGGTCTCCTGCTTTAGTAAGTCGAGTTGGTTTGTAAACCTTTTTCGGGTGTTCTTTTCTTGGTTCTTTCACTTCTATTTGAACTTCTTGTTCACATTTTTCTTCATTTCTTAGAATGGGAGGTTTGTATAAGAATTCTTCTTCATCACTCCAATTTGAATCCTCCCTATTTTCCAATTTTGATTTTTCATATGTTGTTGATTACATATTTATGTTTTCATTTTTAGGGTTTTCTTGGGTGGTGAAATTACAATTGACTTCATTGTCAACTTCCATTGGACCATGTATGTAATGTTTAACTCTGTGACCATTAACTTTAAATTCAATTCCATTTGAATTTATTAACTCTACTGTTCCATATGGGAAAACTCTTTTGACTATGAATGGTCCAGACCATCTTGATTTCAATTTTCCAGGAAATAGCTTGAATTGTGAATTGAAAAGAAGAACTTTGTCTCCTTCTTTAAATTCTTTTGAACTTCTGATTCTTTTATCATTCCATTTCTTCGTTCTTTCCTTATAGATTAAGGAATTTTCATATGCTTCATGTGTTAATTCTTCTAATTCATTTAATTGACTTAACCATAGACGTCCAGCTTCATGTAAATCAAGATTACATGTCTTCAAAGCCCAAAATGCTTTGTGTTCAATTTCTACTGGAAGATGACATGCTTTTCCGTAAACGAGTCTAAAAGGTGTGGTTCCAATTGGAGTTTTGTTGGCTGTTCTAAAAGCCCAGAGTGCATCCTCCAATTTAATGGACCATTCCTTCGGATTTGATCCTACGGTTTTCTCTAGAATACGTTTTAAAGTTCGGTTGGTATTTTCAACTTGTCCACTTGTTTGTGGATGATATGCAGTAGAGATTTTATGAGTTACTCCATATCTTTTGAGAACTTTCTCAAGTTGATTATTACAGAAATGAGTACCCCGATCACTTATTAAAGCTTTCGATGTTCTGAACCTTGCAAAAAGACGTTTTAAAAAGGTGACTACAACTCGTGCATCGTTAGTTGGGAGAGCTTGTGCTTCCGCCCATTTAGATACATAATCAATGGCAACGAGAATGTAGAGATTATTATGAGATTTTGGAAATGGACCCATAAAGTCAATACCCCAAATGTCAAATACTTCACATACTTGAATGACATTTTGTGGCATTTCATCACGTTGACTTATTTTTTCGGCCCTTTGACAAGCATCACAGGATTTACAAAGAAGGTGTGCGTCTTTGAAAATTGTAGGCCAATAGAATCCAGCATCATAAACTTTTCTTGCTGTAAGTTGAGGCCCATAATGCCCTCCTGTTGGTCCTGTGTGACAATGGTTTAAGATTTGACTAGCTTCATCTCCGAATACACATCGGCGTATTATTCCATTGGGACAACTTTTAAACAAATGTGGATCTTCCCAAAAATAGTGTTTTATATCACTAAAGAATTTCTTTCGTTTTTGGTACGATAATCTTTTTTCAAGGAATCCACATACTAAGTAGTTTGCATAGTATGCAAACCATGGAATTTCAGCATTGATATCGATGATTTGTATTGATATCTGTCTTCTTCTTTTAGCATTTGAATTTCTTCTGTTGTTGGTTCATATCCATTAGCCATAAGTGTAGCTATCATTTCAGTTTCATCAATTGGTTCAGTTCCTTCTCCTAAAGAACATTCTCCTGTTCCTTGTAATTCTGGAAATTCTTCTAACAATTCTGCATGTGAATCTATAGTTTGAATATAATAACATGTATCATCTGCAGATTACGGTTGTTGCATGGCTCTATCAACTGAAAAGGTAACACTCTCGTCCTCTATACTTAGGGTCAGTTTCTTACCGAACACGTCTATTATTGCGTTAGCCGTGTTTAAGAATGGTCTTCCTAATATGAGAGGAACTCGAGAATCTTCTTCCATGTCCAGAATAACAAAATCTACTGGAAATACTAAAGTACCAACTTTAACTAGCATGTTTTCCATTATTCCTCTAGGATATTTTACTGATCGATCGGCTAGTTGTATGCTTATTCGTGTTGGTTTCAATTCTCCAAGGTCTAGTTTAGCGTATAGTGAATACGGCATTAGATTTATACTAGCACCTAAGTCTGCCAATGTTTCTATTGAACTAAGACTACCCAGAAAACATGGAATTGTGAAACTTCCTGGATCTGAAAGTTTTTCTGATATCTTATTCAACAGCACTACTGAACAATTAGCATTCATAGTAACAGCCGAGAGTTCTTCCATTTTCTTTCTATTTGTGATTAGATCTTTCAAGAATTTAGCATATCTAAGCATTCCTGAAATTACATCAATGAAAGGAAGATTGACATTTATCTGTTTAAACATATCCAAGAATTTGGATTGCTCGGCTTCAAGTCTCTCTTTTCTCATTTTACTCGGGTAAGGAAGTGGTGGTTGGTATGGTTTAACATAAGGTTTAGCCTTAACTGTGTTATCTTCATTAACCTTTTCAACTACCGGTTCTTTTTCCTTATCTTGTTCAGGTTGTGGTTCTTGTGGAGTAGGAATAGCTTCATCAGAAATTACAGGTATTTCAGGTGGTTTAAGTGTAATACCACTTCTTATGGTAATGGCTTTAGCTGTTTTATTCCGGGGGTTAGCATTTGTATCACTAGGTAGACTTCCCGGTTTTCTTTCACCTATCACTAGGTAGACATCATGTCTTCTAAATTTGGCTTTTTATCATCAGTTTGTGGTGGTTTATTTTGAAAATTAGGTCTTTGCTGATTGTAAGTATTATTGGATACTTGTTGATTACTTGGACCTTGTTGGTTGTTGTATGGAACATTTCGGTTATAATTCTGGTTTTGATTGTATATTGGTCTTGGCGGTTGATAATTATTCTGATAATTATTTCCAGGCCTTTGTTTATGTATGAAACATTCTCTCTTTGTTCCATTGTTAGTTCAATACTAAGACAATCTTTTGTCAAATGTGGTCCTCCACACTGCTCACAACTAATTCTTATTGAGTGAATATCCTTAGTCATCTTTTCCATTCGTCTCTCGACAGCATCTATCTTTGCAGAAATTGAATCTAAGTCATGGCTAGAATCGGCTCTAGCTGCTTTAGATGATCTAACAAAATCTTTTTCTTGGTGCCACTCATGTGAGTGGGAAGTAGTGTTATCAATAATTTTGTAAGCATCAGTTGCTGTTTTCTTCATAATGGAACCACCAGCTGCTATATCTATGTCTTTCCTTGTAGTGATGTCGCATCCTTGGTAGAATATTTGTAATATTTGACAAGTGTCTAAACCATGTTGCGGACATCCTCTCAATAACTTTCCAAATCTGGTCCACGCCTCATATAGAGTTTCATTTGGCTTTTGTGTGAACGTAACAATTTCTCCTTGAAGTCTCATGGCTTTAGATGCCGAAAAGAATTGTTTAAGAAATTTTTCAACTAAAACGTCCCATGTATCAATCGCCCCTTCAGGTAATGATTCTAACCGATATTTGGCTTCTCCCTTTAGAGTCCAGGGAAATAACATGAGATATATCTGTTCATCCTCTACTTCTCTGATTTTAAATAGTGTGCAGATCCTATTAAAGGTACGAAGATGTTCATTTGGATCTTCCTTCGGCGCACCACTAAATTGGCATTGATTAGTCACCATGTGTAGAAGTTGTCCTTTGATTTCATAATCTGGCGCATTAATGTCAGGTTGAGTAATTGTGTGACCTTGGCCAGTGTGTTTAGCTCTCATTCGGTCTTTCATACTTAGAGGTTCCAGATTCTCCATGATTGAATTTGTTGAATCTGAATCACTAGAGGATTCTGATTTAATGGTTCATTCCTCAACAATCCCTGTTTGAATAATTGGTGGTTCTGGAGGAAAGATTAATGGTTCAGGATCTCGGAATCGTCCCTGAATATTCTCCGGATTCTCAATTGTGAGGTCGGGTTCAAAAAATGGATTATCGGAAATTTAAATTTGAGTACTTGGTCGACTGGATGACGATTCTAAAGAAAAATCAACGGCGATAATATTTGCTAGATGTCTTGATCGAGTTACAGGTGATGAACGTACAAAAGGTGGTGAACGTTTTGCTCGGTGCATTCACTGAATATCCTATTAGTTTTTAAAAAGGAAGAAAAATTATATAAGTTATCAAATTAATTGATTTTTCTGATTTTGCCCACGTTTCGAATAGCCAAAAGATGCAGCAGAGGGGCAGGATTCGTTTGGTCTCAATATAATTGAGTACTGTTTGGCTCCAATAACCCGGTCCACGTACAAATTCAACTATTACTACGAACCAGAAAATTTTGATGTCTATCAATTTAACCACTTAAAATAATTTTTCGTTTTGAAATTTTAGAGAAGAAATAGAAAAAAAAATTCTATGTCCTATAAACTAGAGCGTCGAGAAATAAAAAAGAAAAAGAGTGCGTCGAAAAACGTCAAAAAAATAAAAGGTCGAAAAATAAAATAAGAAAGTAGCGCGTCGAAACTTAAAAAGGAACTAAAAACTAATAATTAAAAGTTGCGTCTAAGAATATTAAAGCTTAAAAGAAAAACTATATCCCAAAACGGCAATAACTTAAAAAGGTACTAAAATATATAAAACGGCGTCGCAAAATTCTAAAGCACCTAAATCTTAGTCTAAAGAAAAAGCACTTAAGGAATTTTACGGCAAAGCCTAAAAATCTAGAAATAAAAATAACTTTGTCAAAAACTATGACTTAAAACTAAATACGAGCGAAAAATACAAATTTTACGCTAAAATAAATTAAAAGTTACAAAATATAAAAATAATCTTAAAGTTGTAAAAAGTACAATTTTTTATAAAAATATTATTTTTATATTATTATTTTTATAAAAGTATTAATTTTATAAATAATAAAACTAATTTAAACTAAATATTACAAATTAAATGAAATTAAAACTAATTAATAAAATAATTAACCCTAATTAGGGTTTAATAATAATAATATTTATTAAATTAAACCCTAAATCGTAATTAATGCTGTCTGAGGTTTGACCTATCATTAACCTCCGCGAGTGCGGATCCTAGCTGGCGAAAAGTACCGCGAGTGCGGATTATACAGATTCAGCTGAGGTGCTCGTGCAGGTTCAGTGTTTTTATTTATTTATTTTTTTTTGTTTAAAACTTTTTCACAATAAAAAAAATAAACTTTTTAATTTAACTAAACTTAAAAATATATAGATATATTTTTCTTTTTCTTGTATTTTTAATATTTCAAACGTATATTTTTACAGAAATAGATTATGACTTAATAAAAATCTTTTTTTTATTAGCGTTGCGCTTTCGGCGTTTAACTGTTCCCCGGCAGCGGCGCCAAAAATACTTGATGTGTGCGAGGTGTACTAGGAAATAGTATTATTTTTGCAACGAAATACTATTAAATACGATACAATTTTACACAAGATATTTATTTATTTATAGAATGGATATACCTAAACCTTGCTACAACACTTATAGGCAGTGTACCTAATCGTACAGTAGTGTAGTTTTTAGTAAGTCCGGTTCGTCCACAGGGAACTCTTAAACAAGCTTAATGCTATATTAGTTAAAAAACTATATTTGTAAAAATACAAAAATATATATAAGTGATATTATTATTATAAAAGGGGTTTTTACCGTTTAATGACCAGTTTGTCGATTTTTAAAACTTTAGTCGCAGTTAAAACCTAATGTAAAATATTAAAAATAAATATAACTTAATTTACAGCGTAAAGTAAATAACGATAATGAAATTGCGATAACTAAAAGTGCGATAAAATAAAATTGCGATAATTAAAAAGTACGAAAATTAAAAGTGCAATTAAATACAATAACAATAAATAAAAGTGCGATAATTAAAAGTTCAATTAAATATGAAATAAAGGAAATTAAATATGAAATAAAGGAATTATGCTTATTTAAACTTCCGTAATCATGATGTTTGACGTGTTGATTTTTAGTTTATTCACATGGGTTAATTGTTCTTTGTTCTGGATTATTTAATATGTCCATACGGATTTGTCCATAATAGTCCATCAGTCATAAATATAAAGTGCGAAAGCCTTCGTCAAATTATTCTTATTCCCGAAGTCAAATATTCCAACTAATTGGGGATTCGAATTGTAACAAGGTCTTAATACTTTGTTTAATGAATACACCAGGTTATCGACTGCGTGTAAACCAAGGTTTTACTACGTTGTTAACAATTACACCAATTACCCTTGAATGTAATCCACCCCTGTTTCAACAACTCTATTAACTATTAATCCAATTTCATGTCCGGTAAAATGAACAATTATTGGTATTTATAGATATCCCGCCCACCGTACCCAGTCAAGCGTATGTGGTTATATATAAATACGTCAAATTATAAGTCTATATATTAAATTAACGAGGTATCATTTAGTTAATATAAAGCCCATTAATAGCCCATAGTCTAATTTCCACAAGTGTCGTTCTTTTGTCCAAACCCCAATTATGGTACAAAGCCCAATTACCCAATTTTAATATTTAGCCCAACATCATGATTACTTCGGCATTAAATAAGTATAATAATAACTTAGCTACGAGACATTAAATTAAAAATAACATTAACCATAACTTACAGTGATTAAAAATAGCGTAGTGTTACACGGACAGAAATTCGACTTACACCCTTACAACATTCGCTAACATACCCTTATTATTAGAAATTAAAATTAAAATTAAAATTATAATATAAATATAAATATATATACGTTGATGAATGAGAAGAGAAAAAGATGTTAAATTCGTGCAGAATTCGATGGCTTTTATAGGCCCACGTTGCACTGTAGAGTTCCGCGAGTGCTGAGGTTTCCTTCACAAAAGTACCGCGAGTGCGGAGGTCTGAAAACAGCTCACATATTAGATCCAAAATGTGGGCTGCGTAAAATTATATTATATAATAATATATATAATTAATTATATATATTATTTTATTCTTATGCATAGTTGACTTGAAATTTTTGGTCCGTCGCGTCGAGCGTTGAAAGTTGACTTAGGTCCCGATTTCGGATTTTCGAACGTCCTTGCGTACAATTTAATATCTTGTACTTTTCGTTTTGTAACTTGTACTTTTTTCATTTCTAGACGCTTCTCATCAATAAATTGAACCTCTTGGATCGTACTTTGTACTTTTGAGCTTTTTGGTCGTTTGCGTCTTTAAATCGTCGAATCTGCCTTTTGTCTTCACCTTTTAATATTTAAACGAATATCACTTGTAAATAGAACAATTGCAACTAAAAGCTTGTCTTTCTTGAGGAATAATGCTATGAATTAAGTGTTTGTTTTTAGCATTATCACAATCTTTGACGTATCCACCTGAATACTTTCCTTGTTTACTACGTGACTGAGGAATTGAACTTCTTTCAACCAAAATGCACACTTTGAAAACTTAACGTACAATTTTTCTTTCTTCAACAATTCTAACACTTTTCTCAAATGTTCTCCGTGCTCTTAATCATTCTTTGAGTAAATAAGGATGTCATCGATGAAGACAATGACAAACTTGTCAAGATATGGTCCACACACTCGGTTCATGAGGTCCATGAACACAGCTGGTGTGTTAGTCAATCCAAATGGCATAACCATAAACTCATAATGACCGTAACGCGTCCTAAAAGTAGTCTTTGGAATATCATCCTCCTTCACCCGCATTTGATGATACCCAGAACGTAAATCAATCTTCGAATAAACCGACGAGCCTTGTAGTTGAACAAATAAGTCGTCGATTCGTGGTAGTGGGTAACGGTTCTTGATAGTAAGTTTGTTCAACTCTCGGTAGTCGATACACAACCTGAATGTACCATCCTTCTTTTTGACAAACAAGACAGGAGCTCCCCATAGTGATGTGCTTGGTCGAATGAAACCACGTTCTAAAATTTCTTGTAGTTGACTTTGTAATTCCTTTATTTCACTGGGTGCGAGTCTATATGGAGCATGAGCTATTGGTGCAGCTCTTGGTACAAGATCTATTTGAAATTCCACAGATCGGTGTGGAGGTAGTCCCGGTAATTATTTCAGAAATACATCGAAAAATTCTTTTGCTACGGGAATATCATTGATGTTCTTCTCTTCAGTTTGTATTTTCTTGACGTGTGCTAGAATGGCATAGCAACCTTTTCTTGTTAGCTTTTGAAACTTCAAGTTACTAATAAGGTTTAGCTTCGCGTTGCGTTTTTCTCCGTACACCATTAAGGGTTTTCTCTTTTCGCGCATAATGCGAATCACATTTTTGTAACAAACGATTTCTGCTTTCACCTCTTTCAACCAGTTCATGCCAATTATCACATCAAAACTCCCTAACTCTACTGGTATCAAATCAATCTTAAACATTTTGCTAAACAGTTTAATTTCTCTGTTCCGACATATTTTATCTGCTGTAATTAATTTACCGTTTACTAATTCGAGTAAAAATTTATTATCCAAAGGCATCAATGGACAACTTAATTTAGCACAAAAATCTCTACTCATATAGCTTCTATCCGCACCCGAATCAAATAAAACATAAGCAGGTTTTTCATCAATAAGGAACGTATCCGTAATAAGCTCCGAGTCTTCCTGTGCTTCAACCGCATTTATGTTGAAGAATCTTCCTCGGCCATGACCATTATTATTCCCCAGGTTTGGACACGTATTTCTGTAATGATCCTTCTTCCCGCATCCGAAACATGTAACGTCGGCATTACTTGTTTCGACATTATACGTTCCTTTATTTCTATTAACCGCTGGTCCATAGACTTCGCACTTTGTAGCACCGTGACCCGTTCTGTTGCATTTGGTGCATAACTCCCTACAAAAGTCATCCGAATGATATTTCTCACACCTTAGGCATCATTTTCTTGCCTCTTGTTGTTGTTATTGTTGTTGTTGTTATTGTTGGGGTTGTTGTTGCGGTTCAAATTGTTGTTGGAACGGTTGTTATAGTGGTTATTGTTGTTGTTGGGGCATTTGTTGTTGCGATAAATGGTGCGATTGAATTTGTGATTATTGTTGTGATGATTGTTGAGGTGATTGTTACTGTTGTTGTGTTGGTGACTTTTGTCACTGTTTTCTTTCCACTTTCTCTTGACTTGTTTCGTGTTGGCTTCTTCGGTCTCCTATTCTTTAATCCTTCCCTCAATCTGATTTATGAGTTTGTGAGCCATTCGACTTGCCTTTTGTATGGAGGCGGGCTCGTGTGAACTCACATCTTCTTGAATCCTTTCCGGTAACCCTTTCACAAACGCGTCGATCTTCTCTTCTTCATCTTCGAATGCTCTTGGACACAATAGGCACAATTCTGTGAATCTTCATTCGTACGTGGTAATGTCAAAACCTTGCATTCGTAATCCTCTAAGCTCTACCTTGAGCTTATTGACCTCATTTCTGGGACGGTACTGCTTGTTCATCAAGTGCTTGAATGCTGACCACGGTAGTGCGTAAGCAGTATCTTGTCCCACTTGTTCTAGATAGGTATTCCACCATGTTAACGCAGTACCTGTGAAGGTATGCGTGGCGTACTTCACCCTATCTTCTTCAATACATTTACTTATGGCAAACACCGATTCGACCTTCTCGGTCTACCGTTTCAATCCGATTGGTCCTTCGGTTCCATCAAATTCCAAAGGTTTGCAGGCAGTAAATTCTTTATAGGAGCATCCTACACGATTTCTTGTGGAATTAGTTCCACTGCTAGAACCAGAGTTATTGTTGTTATTTTGCATTGCGGCCTGCACTGCGGCTATGTTTGCAGCAAGGAAAACACGGAAGTCTTCCTCACTCATGTTCAAGTTCTGACGAGTAGTCGGTGCCATTTCCTTCAAAAATAGCCAAAAGAATTAAGTTAATCATATAGAATATTAAGAGTAGTCAATATTATTTCGTAGCATAATATGAACTTATTTATAAAAGCTTTTTCTTCATATTAGCGTTTTATAAGTTTTAATTCGGGTAATACCTACCCGTTAAGTTCATACTTAGTAGCTAATATACCATTCAACTACTACAATTCTATATGAAAAACTGATTACAATAATATTTCGCGTTCAAACTTTTATACAATAATTTACAAACATACAATACCACTATCTTACATACAGGATGAAATATAGCACATAATGACTTTGATACAAGGCAGTTATGAAGACAGTTCTAGTTAATACGCAATTCGTTCAGCAAAGGCAATAAAGACACGTAATTCATAAGTCCAGAAACAAGTCATGCATTCGGGTTTTACTAGTATTATTTCACATCCTTGGTCTTGTGAAAAATATCCGTTGTGACCGTTGGCTAGGCAACATGTTGTAACGTCGTCAAAAGGACGAGGGTTACGTAATGCCCAACAGCCCCGTAACAATCTAAAAACCTTGTTTCTCACCCCAACTACTGAATCCGTCACTTGTGGGAATGTTTTATTTAACAGTTGTAATCCGATGTTCTTTTTCTCACTTTGGTGAGAAACGAACATCAATAACCCGTAAACATAACATGCTTCTTTATGTTTCATGTTAGAAGCTCTTTCTAAAGGATGAAGTCCTATGTTGGGATATGTGGAGTCAAAATAGGTTCTTAACCCGTAGCGTAAAATTGCATCTGGGTTTCCATCAATGTGATATACCCCATCTTTCAAAGGAAAGCCTTTTATAAACTAAGGCATGCTTGGAACGTCTTTCAAATATTCGACAAACTAATTTCGCCGTAAATAATTGTGCTGATGAATTCTGACCGACTCTAGACAAGATTTCATCAATCATATCCCCTGGTAGGTCTTCTAAAATTTTTGGTTGCCTATCCTTAACGTCCATTGTGTGTTTTATACTGTAAAATAGACAATGATTAGATTTGTAAAAGATAAAAACAAGCAATTTTTACATATATCATCGAAGTACAAGCACACTACAATACAAATATTACACAACATGATTACTGCTCTTCATTCCGACTCACTTGTTTCTTCCTCTTCGGACTTGGTTCGTTTCGCTAATTTCCTAGGGATATATGGTGTTCCGCTAATACGAGCCGTTGTTTTCACAAATGGTTTAGAAAAACCTAGGGGCTTAGATGTCCCCGGGTTATAGTTAAAAATTAAGAAATATGGGTGTTGACGGTATTTCCCATCGGGATATTTCATGTTAACATAAAGTTCATCGGGGTTGGAATTAGATTTTTCTATTTTGATGCCTTTTCCCTTATTGTTTTCTTTTGCTTTTTCAAATTGGGTCGGGGTAATTTCTATAACATCATCGGAATCCTCATCGAGATCCGATTCATCAGAAAATTGGTAATTTTCCCAATATTTTGCTTCTCGGCGGAAACACCATTGACCATTTTTAACTTTGGTCCATTGGTTGAGAATTTTCTTTTATTTATCTATTTTTTTGTGGTTCCTAATATTTCCTCCTCCGGAATTCCTCTTCTTCCGGTTCCTCTTCTTCCGATTCCTCTTCTTCCGGTTCCTCTTCTTCCGGTTCCTCTTCGGGAATTTGTGAATCTTCCCAAAATATATTCGACTCTTCATTATTATTAGGTGAGTCGATGGGATTTGTACTAGAGGTAGACATCTATCACACAATATCAAACACATTAAGAGATTAATATATCACATAATATTTACATGTTAACAATTTGTAGTTTTCAAAAAAAAGTGTTAAGCAATCGTTTTTAAAGAAAACACGGTCGAAGTCCAGACTCACTAATGCATCCTAACAAACTCGATAAGACATACTAATGCAAATTTCTGGTTCTCTAAGACCAACGCTGGGATACCAACTGAAATGTCCCGTTCATAATAATTATAAATGTTTCATATTAATTGATTTCGTTGCGAGGTTTTGACCTCTATATGAGACGTTTTTCAAAGACTGCATTCGATTTTTGAAACAAACCATAACCTTTATATTTGCGATAAAGGTTTAAAATATTACGAAGATTATCAAATAATGATAATCTAAAATGTAGCGTTTTCATACGACCATTACATAATAGTTTACAATAATATTACACAACAACTTAAGTCTTCGAATGCAGTTTTTAAACAATATTGTACAAGCATGCAAACTCCAATCCTATCTTTATTTAGCATGCAATAGCGGAAGCTCTTAATAATCACCTGAGAATAAACATGCTTTAAATGTCAACAAAAATGTTGGTGAGCTATAGGTTTAACCTATATATCAAATTATATTAATAGACCACAAGATTTCATTTTTCATAATTAACTGCAGGAACACTCATCTGCAAAAATATATAATACAGGAACACTCATCTGTATAAAAATCATTCATATGAGGAACACCTGGTAACCGACATTAACAAATGCATATAGAATATCCCCAAATATACAGGTATACTCATCTGTACATAAAAATCGAAGTACTAAAGCATCTATAACCTAGATGGGGTTCGTTAGGCCCATAGATCTATCTTCAGGATTCGCGTCAATTAGTGGCGTTTACTAATTCTTAGGTTACCAAGCAAAAGGGTGATATTCAATAAGATAATTCAATCATAGAATGTAATTTTCAAGTACTTGTGTCTATTTTGTAAATCATTGAAAGGACCCGTCCTAATCCATCAGGACGAATACATTACATTTGGTTACATCGCGAGGTACTTGACCTCTATATGATACAATTTTACAAACATTGCATTCGTTTTTAAAAGACAAACTTTCATTACATCGAAAGTTGACGGCATGCATACCATTTCATAATATATCCAACTATAATTGACTTAATAATAATCTTGATGAACTCAACGACTCGAATGCAACGTCTTTTGAAATATGTCATGAATGACTCCAAGTAATATCTCTAATATGAGCAAATGCACAGCGGAAGGTTTCTTTCATACCTGAGAATAAACATGCTTTCAAGTGTCAACAAAAAAGGTTGGTGAGTTCATAGGTTTATCATAAAACAATAAAATTCATCATTTTGATATACTACAAGATTTAAATCATGCATGGTACAAATGGGCCCGAATCCTATACCCACCTGTAATGTACATGCGATATCTTTTAAATACAGTACACCTTTCTCGTGTACGAAATCATCTTTCATAAATCTTAGTAACCGTACACATATCTTGTGCATAAAAAATAACATACAAATAACCTGTGTATAAAATCATTCTCTCGATACATAACATTCACTTTTCATTGCTTTCATAACTTGGCTTGGTAACCGACCTTAACATATAATGCGCATCAATAATATCCCCAAAACAGAACATCTCGTCTGTATAATATATAAACCTCGAAGTACTAAACACCACGCCCACTAGCTCTTCCGTCTAGTGAACATTCTGGGTGGGGGTGTTAAACCCGGTAGCTACCTTTAGGATTCACGTCAATTAGGCATGCACTAATTCTCAAAATTAGTGATGTTCCCTAATTCTTAGGTTACCAAGCAATAATAATCAGGAGAAAAATATTCATATCAATTGTGGCAATTATCACGTCCACATAATTCAATGGTGGCAATTATCACATCCACATAATTCATTCAAGGAATGTTTTGCTTGTGTCTATCTCGTCAAATATTTATAAAAGCATTTCATGTATTCGCAGTTCAAAAATGTATTTCAAAAGCATTTAATAAAGCAGTTGTAAAAGTAGCGCATGTATTCTCAGTCCCAAAAATGTAAAGAGTAAAAGGGAATCAAATGAACTCACCTAATGTATTTTGTAGTAAAAATACATATGACTATATTGATCAATGCAGGGTTGGCCTCGGATTCACGAACCTATATCATTTGTGTATTCATTAATATATATAGTCGTAATCGAATAAATATATATATTATTATTAGTGATATAATTTTTATATTAATAAATTATGTATATTTCATTATTTAATTAAATGTATTCATTTTGTATATGAAATATTAATACAGTTAAGTTATGTGTATTAAATATACTTTTATGTAATTACTCTTTTGTTTACAAAATACTAGTTATAATAATACTAGAATAATTATACTGATAATAATAATAATTTTTATAGTACTAATAATATTAATGATGGTATTAATAATAGTTTTTATAAAAATATAGATTTAAAGTAACGATACTTTTAGTAATCATTATATTAATTTTCAATAATAGTAGTACTTGTTAATGATATTCGTATTAACGAAAATGCTAATATTAATAATAATACTTACGTCAATATTAATAACACTAAAAATTTTAAAATGATACTAATACTAATAGTAAGGATATTAATAATAATAATAATAAAACTTATAATATTAATAATAATAATAATTGAATCTTATTAATAATGATATTATTAATAATCATACTATTTAATAATAATTCTTATAATGATATTAATATTAGTGATAATAATAATAATAATAATAATAGTTGTAACTAGGGTTGTGCTAATAATAATAATAATAATAAAGGGTATCTAATGCTTGTAATAGTAATAATGATAATACTAATAACTAATGTTCACAATACATAATAATAATAATAATAATAATAATAATAATAATAATAATAATAATAATAATAATAATAATAATAATAATAATAATAATAATAATTATTATTATTATTATTATTATTATTATTATTATTATTATTATTATTATTATAATTATAATAATTATAACTTTAATACTTAATGATAATAATAATAATAATAATCATGATATTCATAAAAATTAATATTAATAATAATAACATTAGTAATACTTTTAATTCTTACAACTATGATGTTATTAATAAATACTATATTACTAATAATAACAATCATAATAAAAATCATAATAATATCAAAAGCAATAATCATAATAATGAAAATAATAACAATAATAAAAATAATGATAATAATAATAATAATTATAAAGAAAAAGAAAACTACCTTTAAAGCCCTCTAAAAAAATACGCCCATAGTCGGGCTCGAACCCGAGACCTCCCGCTCACTCGAATCATCTCCTAACCATTCGACCACTTGTACTTTTCTGTTTTTAATCACAACCCATTTATTATTAACCTAATAATATTTCTGTTTCTTCTCCTTCCTCATCCTTAAATTAATCAGAGTCCATACATCATCATATCCCGTTTTGAGTTTTGATTCAGAGCATGAAAATGAAACGAAAACAATCATTTACTTGTTGTATTGTTTTAATAAAATAAAAAAAACTAAAAGAAACAGAAACCAGACTCTGTTGCTCATCGCTGTTTTACTTTAAAAAAATAATATTGATGTTGAGATTTATCACTTTTTGGACAAAGTATATAACATGAAATGTGTTTCTATTCACTCATATAAACTATAGAAATCATCAATTTAAATTGAAACCTAACAACAAGTTCAAATTTCTTTATGAACACTTTCGTTGACTTTCTTAAAATTTACTTTAACTCCAAAAATTCTGATTCATTTCGTTAAATTGGAAGTTGAAACTTCCCAGATAGTTTGAACAAAAGATTACTAACACGACGACAATTACAGTTTTTGAAATTTTAATTCGAAATTGCAGTTTTTGAATTTAAAGTGCACGTACAGAGTACCTGCGGATGTTCTTCGTTCTTCTGTGTCAATTCATTTAATTAGGAGCTGTTTAGGGAGTTTGTTTTTGATGATAGATAATGTAAAGTCATCTTTATCATTTACGATTGAAATTGATTTGTTCTATAGCTAATATCATCGACAAGAAAAGAATCAACCGGGACAAAAGAAAATAAAAAAAATAGATGAAGAAAGCGACCCTAAACAGATTTTTAGAGTATCCCTGTGACCGAATTCGTTCTTATAATAGAATCAGAGGCATATGTGAAGCATCCCGTTCATATCGAATATAAATGTCACATACTTATTAGTGTCATTGCGAGGTATTGACCTCTATATGTGACAGTTTTAAAATCTGCATACTTTTTTATGATACAAACCATAATATTTATTATAAGCAAAGGCTTAAACAACATAATAATGATTATCGTTTAGCGATAATCTTAGTCTTACAAACTTTACATTTGATAATAACAATATGATTTCCAACATATTTCACATTGCAAATCTTCCGATATGCAGTTTTATTTTTGACACAAATATGCATACTCCAAATCTTGCTTAAATTCGGCATAATGTAGCGAAAGCTTTTAATTATCACCTGAGAATAAACATGCTTAAATCATCAACATAAAGTTGGTGAGATATAGGTTTAATGCTAGCAGCGTTATAAATATAGACCACAAGATTTAATATACATAAACGTTTTAATAAAAATATTCTAAGTGGTTGAGCACTTGATAACCATAATTAACATTTAATCAACGTCGCATATTCCCTTTATTATGAAATCTCACTACACCGTACCAAGTGTAGTCACCGAAACGAAGTACTGTGCAACTGTTGAATACTGGTCATCTAGTCCGGTTGGGGTTGTCAGGCCCGATAGATCTATCAACAGGATTCGCGTTTACAATACCGCATGTAAATAGTAGTTACCAAGTTACAGGGAAGTATGCCAGTGGTACAACTCAACGTAGAATATATATTTTTAATCACTTGTGTCCATAACGTAAATCATAAAATGCATGTATTCTCATCCCAAAATATTCAGAGTTTAAAAGTGGGACTATATACTCACTTTTGCTTTGAAGATATATGACCCGACCTGGTCTCCGATAGATATCACGAACCTAACCATATATAATATATCAACATATTTTCTTTTCAAATAATCGTTACATGTATACTTATAATACTTTCAATATCTAATAGTCCGTAGTTAGCAGTCCGATGTTAGTAGTCCACAATTAGTTGTTCAATAAAATAAATAAAGACCCCATCATATTCGTATTGATCGGAATTAATCTCGACCCATGGTACTGTGTTATCAAATGATGTGTTGCGTACATAAAGTACCGTGTTGTCAAATAATGTGTTGCGTACAATCATGAGGTCTTATAATTAATCTTCTCGTATTGTTTACGGGTGGTCCTGAAATATGTAAAATCAACTCATGAGTAAATATATATATAATATCATGTTAATTAGCCAAGATATGATTAGTTTGGTTTTAGTCAAATTATTTTCGTAGCTAAACTAGCTTCGGATACCCGATTTTGTTTTAGTCGTAGTTTCTTCAATACAACTCCGTTTTTGTTGGTTCAACTTGTCACTTCCTTGGATCGAGCCATTATTTATGAATATAAACTGTAAATACCTTGGTTTTCATTCGAAATCACAGGTTATAGGTCAAACTTTGGTGAATCTTATGAAAGTGATCATTCCCGTCATAAAAACAACATCTAGATGATCATTTTTACAAAAATACTTACACTTTGAGTTACACCATGAGATTTTTATATATTAACATATTCATAAGAAATATCATTTTTCCAGAATATAAACTTTCAATTCAAAGTTTAAGATGGTTTTTAATTATCCAACCCAAAACAGCCCCCGGTTGCACTCCAACGATGTAGATTCAGTTTTAAGGTGTTCTTTGTAAAATCAAGTTGTATCTTGTTAAGTTAGCATATCATTATGATATATTACAGGACTTGAAGTGTTTTAAAAGTCAAGTTAGAAGGATCTATTTAGTTTGCGAACAAGTTTGAAATCATTCAAACTATGTTCTTGTTGTTATGATTTGTATATTCTTAATAATATAGTTATAATTGAACAAGATGATGAACAAAGGTTATACCTCAAGTATGATGAAGAAAGTTACTGAATAAACAAGATATGAACTTGTTCTTGATGACTTGGAAGATTAAGGAGTGAAATCATCAAAGAAACAAAGGTTGTAAGTAAGTTTATATCTTGATTTAAGATAATTAACTTACATGAATTGAATCAAAGTTTAAACATAGTTTTACCTTGATTATGAAGTTAGAAACTTATGAAGACCTTGAAGAACACTTGAAGGTTGAAGATGAGAGAGTTTAGAAGATCATTTATCTTGAAATAAAGTTGATATGGAAGTATATGTATGTATATGTAAACGTGTATATGTATGTATATATATAGATTTTAAGTTTTGATTTTTAGCTCATAAGTCTTCCTACTTGATCCCACATGTTGTTGACTAACCAAGGCTGCTAAGAGCAGATAATTGAGGTCTAATAATTGGTGTTTATCAATAGTAAATACATCTAGAAGCTGCGTATAATACGGGTACATATACCCTAGGTATACGTGTAGAAATCTTGAGGAAACGGAACGAGAATTCAAATATAACTATCTTTTGTGAATATACTTATATTATTTTATGTATTTAAGCCCTTTAAAAGTGATTAAATATGTATTTATACGATACTTGTATAAGCATTATAGATTATAGGTATATATGTCAAAGAACGTTACGTATAGTTTCCGTTTTGAAAACTTAAGTTAGTAGTCTCGAAGTATACTTATAACTCATTGTTATTAGTACACAAAGATATGTTAAACCATCCTTAGATCATGTAAAATATGTATAAATACGTATATGTACACAATCGTATAATTATCGTATGTTATATAGTTCGTGATATCATCGATCAAATTGGACGGTCAAACGCTGTGTAAAACTCTTTTTAAAAACACAAGACTCAACAATTTGGATTGCTTATCATGTTGGTAATGTTTAACTTATGTAAATATTAATCTCATATGTATAAAACGATCGGAAAAATCCGGGTCGTTACAATATGACAAAAGTAAAAATTTGATCGTGATGTTAGACTGTTTTTAATTGATTTGATTACAGAAATCTAATTACTAATATAAATATATTAAATAATCATAATTCTTATTGATATTAATAATAATAATTGATAATAATAAATAATGATACTAATAGTAAGATAAATGTATAAAGAATTACTAACTTTAGTTAATAAAGATAATATTAGAAATAATAATAGTATTAATAAAAATGATAACAATAATATTACTACTAATAATACCAATTATAACAAATTACATATATCAAATTTTATTTTTATATATATTAAAAATACAAATAATAATTTTAATATTACTGATTGTAATATTGATGTTATGCGAGGTGTATACGAAATAGTATTAATTTTTACAAGAAAATACTATTAAATACGATACAATTTTACACAAGTTATTTATTTATTTATAGAGTGGATATACCTAAACCTTGCTACAACACTTATAGGCAGTGTACCTAATCGTACAGTAGTGTAGTTTTTAGTAAGTCCGGTTCGTCCACAGGGAACTCACCAAGTTTAACGCTATATTTTTAAAACTATATTTGTATAAATATAAATATAAATATAAGTAGTATTATTATTATAAAATGGGGTTTTTTACTGTTTAATGATCGGTATGTCGATTTTAAAACTTTAGTCGCAGTTAAAACCTAATGTAAAATATTAAAAATAAATATAACTTAAATTAAAGCGTAAAGTAAATAACGATAATAAAAATGCGATAAATAAAAGTGCGATAAATAAAATGACGATAAATAAAAAGTACGATAATTAAAAGTGCATTTAAATAAAATGACAGTAAATAAAAGTGCGATAATTAAAAGTGCAATTAAATATGAAATAAAGGAATTATGCTTATTTAAACTTCCGTAATCATGATGTTTGACGTGTTGATTTTAGTTTATTCCCATGGGTTAATTGTCCTTTGTCCTGGATTATTCAATATGTCCGTCTGGTTTTTGTCCATAATAGTCCATCAGTCATAAATATAAAGTGCGAGTGTCCTCGACAAATTATCCTTATATCCGAAGTCAGATAATCCAACTAATTGGGGACTTAAACTATAATTACGCCAAGTGTCCTTGTACATAATTCACCCCTGTTTTAATAAGTTCATTAACTATTAATCTATTCCCGTGTCCGGTTAAATGAACGATTATTAGTACTTATAAATATCCCGCCCATCGTGTCCGATCGAGTGTATATGGTTATTTATAGGTACATCCAATTGTAAATCTTTATATTAAATTAACAAACTATCATTTAATTAAACAAATATAAAGCCCATTAATAGCCCATAGTCTAATTTCCACAAGTGTCGTTCTTTTGTCCAAACCCCAATTATGGTACAAAGCCCAATTACCCCGTCTTTAATATTTAGCCCAACATCACGATTACTTCGGCTTAAATAAGCATAATAATAACTTAGCTACGAGACATTAATTTAAAAAGGTTGAACATAACTTACAATGATTAATAATAGCATAGCGTTACACGGACAGAATTTTGACTTACACACTTACAACATTCGCTAACATACCCTTATTATTAAAATTAAAATTAAAATTAATATTAAAATTATAATATATATATTTATTTTTACGTAAGAGGAAAGAAGAGAAAAAGATGTGTTTACATTCGCTCAAAACTGCGCCTTTTATAGGAATGTGGCCTGACAATTGGGGTCATGCGACCGCATGGTTTTTCTACTTCCTGGCAATGCGATCGCATGGCCTGGGATTCCAGCTCAGGTTCGTTTGTTTTCTTGTTTGCCGACAGTTTTATTAAATATATATAATATATAAATAATTTTAAGAATTATTTAAATATTATATTATATTTATGTGCATAGTTGACTTGTAATTTTCGCTCCATTGCGCCGCGCGTTGAAAGTTGACTTTAGTCCCAGTTTCGAATTTTCAAACGTCCTTGCGTACAATTTAATATCTTGTATTTTGCATTTCGCGTCTTGTACTCTTATAATTTTGAGACGTTTCTCATCAATAATTTGAACCACTTTGATTGTACTTTGTACTTTTGAGCTTTTTGGTCGTTTGCGTCTTCAATTCGTCGAATCTGTCTTTTGTCTTCACCTTCTATTATTTAAACGAATATCACTTGTAAATAGAACAATTGCAACTAAAAGCTTGTCTTTCTTGAGGGATAATGCTATGAAATATATATTCGTTTTTAGCATTATCAAATATTAACCATAATAATAATGCTCATTATAATAATACTAGTATTAGTAATGATAAGAATAGTATTAATAGTAATGTTACTAATAATAATCTTATATCTATCAAATTCGTATCTATAGTTTATATATTTTAAGTGATAATATCAATAACACCATTACTGATATTAATAACGATATTATTATAGTATTATTTTAAAATTAAATTTAATATAATAGTATTACATATTATTGGTTATGTAATATAACTATATATTATATAATAACTTATTTTGAGTAACATATATTACAATATACATATAATTATATATAGAATTCATATATATATATATATATATATATATATATATATATATATATATATATATATAAGTTTATTTTCATTATAACTTAATTATTTTATATTTTATTTTCCATATTTAATTTTAATCTTTAAATTATATTTTATTATTTCTATTTATTATTATATGTATACATTCATTTATATTTACATATCTATTTACACACAATTGTTCGTGAATTGTCGGAACTGGTCAACGGTCAAATGCATTTATGAAAAGTAGTTCCAACATTTTGAGACTCAGTTTAATAGACTTTGCTTATCGTGTCGGAATCATTAAAAGATTAAGTTTAAATTTGGTCGGAAATTTCCGGGTCGTCACAGTACCTACCCGTTAAAGAAATTTCGTCCCAAAATTTGAGTGTGGTCGTCATGGCTAACAATAAAAATGATTTCATGTATGAGTTGATAAATAGAGTTTTATCATCATTGAGTAATATGGATAAAACAATTCGATTATTCGAAGAGTACGAATGAAGCTATCACAAAAGAGTGAAATGAAGAAAATAAAGTTTCGTCTTAACTTTTGACAAAGTCAAGATTGAATTTAGAAAATAAGGTGCATCTTAACTTTTGACGTTGTTTTGGTTGAATTCCGGAATTCAAGGGATTTAAAGAAAATCTTCGAAATCTAAAAGATTTGATTCTTCGGCGAATAATGAAATTAAGATCTCTATAATTAAATACGGTGATCTGCCTCGATTACACTGTCTGATATTTCCATTATAAATTATGCTCTTCCGTTCCATTATTTTCCACCACTCTCATTTTCTATACTTTAATTCATATTTCCAAATCATCAGTCAATATGCTTAATCCAGTTTTAATTCTGGATATAATTCTGAATTTCATATCGATCATTCTCCTTTTTCATCTACCACCGGAGGAATCTATTCACTTCCACTATTACCTTGGGGTTATAGTATTCCTAATTCTCCCGTATCTTTATATTGTTATACGCAGTGATATACACGGTTTGTAATTTCTGTGTTGTTATTGGGTTTTATATCTTCCCTTATATTTTGGAGTCCCTGCTTCGTCTTCTATAATCATTGTCATTCACAGTTAATGCTCTCTCTTAATTGCTGCAATTTATACCCCCTTTCTATTTCGGAGCTTCATGCTTTTGTTTTCTTTTTCACAAGTAATGGTCCAGAATTCGTAGGTATGGATTTTTGGAATAAACATAGTTAATGTTCTAAGAAAGAAATTGTAATGGCACGTTCTTGATTGGTTATATTACCAGAATTCAAGTGAAAAGATAGGGCTGTCAAGAAAATATGTTCTTGATGTGATTATAGATTAGATAGATTGTAAGAGTCGTGTAACATGGCACATGATGACGTTATGGTCTGTGAATCATCACGTTTCATTAGAAACTCAGCATGACTTACTGTAATATAATCATGTTGATCAAATGTCATTATATTATACTAACTCATGCATCAATTTCCAACACTACTTCAAAATCATTCATAATTCAAACTCGAATTTTAAAGAAATTTAGAAACTAAAGTAGTTTCCTTTATGATGTAATATGGATAGCACGAAGAGATAAATAATTTCGGACGAGAATATTTTTGAAAATATCCTCAGAAATATCGAAGATATTTATGATGATATTTTGGAATTTCTAAGATCGAAGGTTGATGAAGAAAGATTTTTCCACAAGATTTAACATGAGTATGGTGCAAAATATTCTCTAAATATTTCATCAGAATCAGAATCATTAGGATTCTTTATGTACAAGTTTAGTCCTTGTGATTTGTTCACAATCTCCTTCATAATTTCGCATAATCCGCTTTTTAGTACTAAATTTTCCATTGAGCGTTTCCAACACTCCTTTCTTTTTCATTATACTTTCGACTGTTAAGGTCGTTTACGGTTTGCTTCTTCCTCAGTATTCTCAACATTCAGAGTATTAATTCGTAGACTGGGTGCTTTTTAGAATTTCAGAATAGAAGATCACAATTCTAAGAGGTATATATATATATATACATATAACTGTTGATGTAGGTATGCTGCGAGTTTCAAAATATTGATGGCTGATTCTAGGTAATTGGTATGGCAATTCCCGTTATAAGATGTGGATCAGTATACGATAGGGTTTTGATGGATGTAATGATTTTTCAGAAAGTCAAAGATCAACAAGGTTGTTGGTAAGTTTACTGTTAATGTGGTGGAATATAAACGGTTCTCCGGTAACGATGATGAAGTGGTAATCTTTATAATAAGGTTTATTCGAATGAAAGATCGATGTTGATTTGCTGGAGCTGTGACAAAATTGGCTACTTTGGAAAGAGATTGCAAAGTTAATTTCGGTAATAACAATGTCAAAGGAGTTAGCACAGATACGCATTAAAAGTTTACTCAGGTTCCGAGTGTTTTCAGGTGCATAACTATGTTTATAAATCTTTTCTTTCGTAGATGAAGTGCGATTGGTTCATCCTCTCGTTTGAGGTGTTTTCAAGAATCATGAAAGGTTTGAACGCAGATTGTAATCATCAAGATACAAATGAGGTTTGAGATGAAATCAAGTGGCAAACTTGAAGAATTGTTTAGTTTCATATGTTATAATCAATATTTTAATTCATTTTAATTGTCCAATGCTATTAGTCCACAGTCGATAGTCCACAGTTAATAGTCCAATAATTCATATATAGTTTAATATATAATATTCGAATTAATTAATACATATCGTGACCCGTGTACATGTCTCAGACTCGATCACAACTCAAAGTATATATATTATTGTAGAATCAACCTCAACCCTGTATAGCTAACTCGGTCATTACTGCATATAGAGTGTCTATGGTTATTCCAAATAATATATATAGATGCGTCGATATGATATGTCAAAACCTTGTATATGTGTCCCGATATTTAAAGTGCGTAAAATAAATAACAGAAATTAAATGACGATAAATAATGTGCGTAAAGTAAATAACAGAAATTAAATGACGATAAATAAAATTGCGATAATTAAATTGCGATAAATAAAATGTAATCAGTTAGCTAGGAACAGTTAGCTAGGAATAGTTAGCGTGGATTCTTAACAAATTTTCTCATAGTTAATTTATTTGTTTCTAACAAATTTTATTTTGTCCAATGTTTTCTTCATTATGTCACTTGTTGGATTCTGATAAGTCAAAATCCAAATATGAAATTTGAATGAAAATGGTTATTCTGCGGTGAACGGATACGTATATCGGTGGTTGTAAGTAGGATAGTAAATGACTGTTGAATTAGATTTGAAAGAATGTACAGTGTACTTATTAATGTGAAATCTAAATATTCCTCGGGTATTACCTACCCGTTAAAATATTTTCACCATTAACAGTTTGTACGAAAGAATTTTTAATTACAATCTTTATGAAAAAATATATATACATATATATTTTCTTCATATGTAATCATGGATTTAATGAGTCAATATGATATTAAACTCATTTGATTTACCGTTAGAACAAGAATATATAACCTCTAAAACATTAGAGATTACATAATCGTCATGTCGAACGAAGATAAATGATGTAGAACGATTCTCAGATTGATGATTATGCTCGAGGTACATAATGAGATGTTGAGGTGTGTGATGTTGATCTTGGGTTGTTGGTGGTACTGGTATTGATGTTGGTGTTAGTGATGCTGCTGAAGCTGGTAAATTTTTGCATCGCATTATCCAAAGTCACTACCCGAGCACGAAATTCGTTGACTTCTTCTATTATTCTGGGATGATTGTCGGTTGGAACGAGCGAATGAATAAGGTTTAGAATTTTTGATAGAATATAATCGTGGCGAGATATTCGGAAAATGAGAGTGAAAATGGTGTTTCAGATTGGTTTGCCGGTGAATGCTTCAGGTTCTTCGCCCAGAAGACAATATGGTGGATGAAAGGGATCACTTCTCTTTGTCTCCAATGATTAAGTTGACTACGAACCCATTCCCAATTCATCCAGAATTGAAGATGACTAGTTGGTTGATCCATTTCGTTTACACTGCTTTCGGAGCTTAGGTGAATATCCATGTCGGAATAGCTGTCGGAATAACTATCGGAATAGTTATCGGAATCTGAGGGACTCGAACTGGTTGAGGGATTTATCTCGTACGATCAGATGAAAGATTTTCGATAAAAAATGGATTATAGTATGTAGATCAGTACCCTGCAATACATAATTTACATATGCATATATAATACTAAAATTCCATAAGTTACGGAGGAATCTACGGAATCTGTCAGGCAAAGGTTACAATAACAGATACGCTAAGATATGAATTAGCAGATACGCTAAGATATGAATTTTGTCTATACACTATTCATGCAATCATTGCAGTATGATGTGTCTAGACTAATAATGATAAACAGATAATTCCCTAAGAATGATGAGCAGATAATTTCCGACAAGAAATGATAAGCAAAACTTTTTGACATGCAAACACGGTCGAAGTCCAGACTCACTAATGCATCTAAACAACTATCAGTTAGACACACTAATGTAAGATCTGTTTCGCTAAGACCACCGCTCTGATACCAACTGAAAGGACCCGTCCTAATCCATCAGGACGAATACATTACATTTGGTTACATCGCGAGGTACTTGACCTCTATATGATATAATTTTACAAATATTGCATTCGTTTTTAAAAGACAAGCATTCATTACATCGAAAGTTTACGGCATGCATACCATTTCATAATATATCCAACTATAATTGACTTAATAATAATCTTGATGAACTCAACGACTCGAATTTAACGTCTTTTGAAATATGTCATGAATGACTCCAAGTAATATCTCTAATATGAGCAAATGCACAGCGGAAGATTTCTTTCATACCTGAGAATAAACATGCTTTCAAGTGTCAACCAAAAAGGTTGGTGAGTTCATAGGTTTATCATAAAACAATAAAATTCATCATTTTGATAGACCACAAGATTTAAATCCTGCATGGTACAAATGTGCCCGAATCCTATACCCACCTGTAATGTACATGCGATATCTTTTAAATACAGTACACCTTTCTCGTGTACGAAATCATCTTTCATAAATCTTAGTAACCGTACACATATCTTGTGCACAAAAAATAACATACACATAACCTGTGTATAAAATCATTCTCTCGATACATAACATTCACTTTTCATTGCTTTCATAACTTGGCTTGGTAACCGACCTTAACATATAATGCGCATCAATAATATCCCCAAAATAGAAAATCTCTTCTATATAATATATAAACCTCGAATTACTAAACACCACACCCACTAGCTCTTCCGTCTAGTGAACATTCTGGGTGTGGGTGTTAAACCCGGTAGCTACCTTTAGGATTTGCGTCAATTAGGCGTGCACTAATTCTCAAAATTAGTGATGTTCCCTAATTCTTAGGTTACCAAGCAATAATAATCAGGGGAAAAATATTCATATCAATTGTGGCAATTATCACGTCCACATAATTCAATAGTGGCAATTATCACGTCCACATAATTCATTCGAGGAATGTTTTGCTTGTGTCTATCTCGTCAAACATTTATAAAAGCATTTCATGTATTCTGTGACAACCCAGAAATTTTGACCAAATTTAAACTTTATCTTTAAATGATTTAACGTTTCTGACACGATAAGCAAAGTCTATGAAGTTGAATCTCAAAATTTTAGAACTGTTTCATTACATTTGACTGCTCTCGACGATTCATGAATAATTATATGTATGTATATATATATATATATATATATATATATATATATATATATATATATATATATATATATATATACAAGTAAAAACGACTTTCCTACAGTAAAACACTATTTGCTACAGTAAAACACTATTTGCTACAGTGAAACCGTATTTTGCTACAGTGCTACAGTATTTGCTACAGTAATTGCTACATTAAACACTATTTGCTACAGTAAACACTATTTGATGTCGGCGAACTAGCAAACAAAAACGGATAAGGCGGCCATGCGATCGCATGGCAAAAACACTGAAAACTCATGCGATCGCATGGGGTACTGTTGCAGGCCACATACTATAAAACGCGAATTCTGGTTCCAGTGTACATCGATCTCTTTCTCTATTATATTTATATTATTATTATTATTATTATTATTATTATTATTATTATTATTATTATTACTATTATTATTATTATTATTATTATTTCTATTTTGGGGATATTATTGATGCGCATTATATGTTAAGGTCGGTTACCAAGCCAAGTTATGAAAGCAATGAAAAGTGAATGTTATGTATCGAGAGAATGATTTTATACACAGGTTTAAATCATTTTGATATGTATCGAGTGAATGTTATTCATCATTTTGATAGACCACAAGATTTAAATCCTGCATGGTACAAATGGGCCCGAATCCTATACCCACCTGTAATGTACATGCGATATCTTTTAAATACAGTACACCTTTCTCGTGTACGAAATCATCTTTCATAAATCTTAGTAACCGTACACATATCTTGTGCACAAAAAATAACATACACATAACCTGTGTATAAAATCATTCTCTCGATACATAACATTCACTTTTCATTGCTTTCATAACTTAGCTTGGTAACCGACCTTAACATATAATGCGCATCAATAATATCCCCAAAATAGAAAATCTCTTCTATATAATATATAAACCTCGAATTACTAAACACCACGCCCACTAGCTCTTCCGTCTAGTGAACATTCTGGGTGTGGGTGTTAAACCCGGTAGCTACCTTTAGGATTTGCGTCAATTAGGCGTGCACTAATTCTCAAAATTAGTGATGTTCCCTAATTCTTAGGTTACCAAGCAATAATAATCAGGGGAAAAATATTCATATCAATTGTGGCAATTATCACGTCCACATAATTCAATAGTGGCAATTATCACGTTCACATAATTCATTCGAGGAATGTTTTGCTTGTGTCTATCTCCTCAAACATTTATAAAAGCATTTCATGTATTCTGTGACAACCCAAAAATTTTTGACCAAATTTAAACTTTATCTTTAAATGATTTAACGTTTCCGACACGATAAGCAAAGTCTATGAAGTTGAATCTCAAAATTTTAGAACTGTTTCATTACATTTGACTGCTCTCGATGATTCATGAATAATTATGCATAAAATACTACGACGAGGTCTTGAGCGTGTCACTTTCAAAATGGTTTTCAAGCGGGATAAAGCTAAGGAAATTATGGGTAATGTTCGGGGGTATATGTATGAATCAAACCTAGTGTTTATCATCTCCGTTACTTTTACGTACTATCGTACAATATTGAATCTCAATATTGATACGTAAGCACTCATATTTTATCTTTAATATATTAATTGTGTATCCATGTCTAGTGCTCGAGTATATAAATTTATACATACGTGTATGCTAAATTTCGTCATTAAACAGTTTATAATAGATCACGAATTAAATACATATATTACTGATAAAAGGTATATGATATACATGTTTTTGGAAAGCTGGTGAAAAATCAATAACTTTTCATTTAGATATCGAATAGTTACGATGAACGGATTAAAAGATATGATCAACTGAATTATAATTGACGTTAATTAGAATTGCTTTTGAATCTGCAATTAATATTTAAACAACTTGTTTGTAAGATTGATAAATTGGATTTTTGAGTATTACCAACCGAGTAAATGAATCCTTATATAAGGTACGTCTCGTTTTGTTGAACTATTGTCAAAATTGACTTTTTGAAACGACTTTGGATAACTTTTGTATGTCGATCTCGAGCATTAGGATTGTGATACACTATGACCTGACCTAGCTTGATAAATATTTATTGACCAACATATGTTCTCTAGGTTGAGATCTACGGTTATTTGGTAATCCGAGTTTCGGTCACATTTTGGTGAACGACTTTATATGCTACTAACGTGAGTTTCATTTGCTCCCTTTTTAATTGCTTTTGCAATATATATTTTTGGGCTGAGAATACATGCACTTTATTTTAAACACAATGGATACAAGTACATACTAAATTCTACACTGAGTTTGAACCGAAAATCCCTTAGCTTTGGTAACTAGTAACTGCCAGTTATAAGAACTGGTGGGCGCGAGTAGTAGTATATGGATCCATAGGGCTTGATATCCCCGTCCGAGCTAGATCGCTAGCCTTTTAACGGACGTAAGCTATTTGAGAAGCGTACACGTTGGTTTGCGTGTATTATTAAGATGATTATACAAAGGGTACAGATTATATATACGTTAAGTTTAGTTACCAGGGTGCTCAATTACGTAGAATATTTTAATAAATGTTTCTGGATTGAACAACTGAAATCTTGTGATCCACCTTTATATACAGATTATGCGCAACATTAAAACTATGAACTCACCAACCTTTGTGTTGACACTTGTTAGCATGTTTATTCTTGTGATGACCCGGGAATTTCCGACCAAATTTAAATTTAATCTTTATATGTTTTCGACACGATGAGCAAAGTCTGTTAGGTTGAGTCTCAAAAAATTTGAACTGTTTTAGATATTCAATTGACCTTCGACTGTTCTCAATGATTCACGAACCACTATTTGTAAATAGAAACATATACATTTAAATATATGAATTTGAAATATAAATTGAAATATTATATGACGTAATTGTTATAATTAATAATGTAAAATAAAATAATGTATAATAACTATTATTTAAAATATATCTATATATGTAAATGAAAGATAATGAATATATATATATATATATATATATATATATATATATATATATATATATATATATATATATATATATATATTGGTTTTGAATTCATTTAGTAAACGATAGTAGCACTCGTTCCTCATTCGATGGTTATTTAAGCAAGTTAAATTCAAACTTATATGATTTTAAAATAAACGGTGATTCGAAAATGAGTTCTATAAATTTTAGGCTTACTAAAAATGTATTTAGGATCTAGTTATTTAATTTTAACACTTTTCATATTTTACCCATAATTGAGAGGGACAGTTGATGTAATTTTTATTTAATAAATTAATGGTCGAATTTTATACCATAATGACCAAAATAAATAAATATAGTTAATTTAAAAATATGGAATTTTTCTGTGAACTTTTATCCGCCACTGATTTATCAACAGAGTACGAAATCCTGTTCGTGAAAAACTGTCGGTAGATATTTAAAGACTACTATTGTATAAACACGTTTTAAAATTTTATAAGTATATTATATTAAGAATTTGCTTTTCATTTTGGCATTTTACAAACTGAAGGATCCGTGAATTGATATTATTGTGTCGACACCTGATTTACTTTTTGTTATTTCTTTTCATAAGCCACTGTCTATCTAATATCTAATCTACTCTATATATGCATATACAATGGATACACAAACCCCACAATAACCACTTAATGCCGTCTTTTTATTTTGTTTGATACTTGTTTGCTATTGGATACTATGCAACTAGTTCACTTCTACTATTTGTTTCGATCACCTCACTAGCATCTCTATTTCTTTCTTTCTTTTCTGTCAACATATAGATAACTACCCACCACCTTTTCTTCACCCTTCTTTCTTGTGAGCACAACCGAATCATCCCCATCGATTACCAACAGCTCACGAACTACCATCAGAACTATCACTATCATCATTATCAGATGCTTGAATTGCTATTATTCTTCTCCTATGTTGATCAAGTAAAACGCAAACCCAAACGTCACCATTTAAACCTATTAAACCATCACCACTACAACACCCTACCACACCATCATAGTCACCTGCTACCTTAATTTTCTGCTACTACGCTATTTTCAATTATTTCTGGCCAAACCCAAATCGACACCAAAGCCAAACACCAATTTCGATTTCCACCTGCATGCTATTATTTTGTTGTATCGTTACTGTTGTTTGCAGCTGTCCTTCCACCATAACAACCAACGTGAACCATACATTGAATTATTTAAGGAATACTTTATGGAAACAAAGTTGGTATTATATCCTTTTTCCTTCATTGTGGCCGACAACCCTTAAAGCAAGTGAACCCACTTGAATGTTAAAAGAACGAGGTAAACAAAATTTGTTACAACAATTGATTATTGGGCCACAAGATTCGGTTTTTATAATTGGATCATGAAAAAGATGTTTGTATGGGCCGTGACCCTAGCATACTAGCCATGATCCAACTTCAGTTGGTTTAACTTAAATAAAAAAATTCTGTTATGATCATAATTTAGGACATAAAGATCAAGATTAGGGTAAGCACGATGATGATACTGTAATACTGTTACAACTGCAAAACCATCACCATTACAACCACCACCATCGATTACCTTCATCAAACTTGACCCATTCTTTTGAAATTGCTTTCCTGACTGAGAAAAAAACATCACCAATAAATCATTACACCTGCTATTCCTACAGCTTGTGTTTCTGTTTCTAATTAGCAACCTAAACTGCACACTTTCTTTTCTTTTCCTCTTGGTCGACAAGTACAATAAAGATAAACCCCACATGCCACGATTCAGTGAGAGGATTTAAATAGTGGGCTGTTTTATTTTTTTATCCATTAGACACAAGGAATTGGGCCATAAATAATGAAGCTATGGGGCTGCCTAATCTGTTTGGGCAACGAAAAACTCAAAACCATCATGTGAAGATGTTTATGCCGTGAAATAATAATGAAGATGATGAGTTTAGTATGCTTGATGATGATTATGATTGTTGATGATGTGATGATAATGATAGGAGTGATGGTGAGGATTCACGAATAACATGATAGTGATTATGATCACAAAGATGTGATGATGATCGTGATATAGATGGTGAAAGACGATGATGATGGATGTTAGGATATGGTGATTGTTGTTATGATGTTATGATTATGATATGAATATAATTATGTTATCATGATGATGATGATATGAAATGGTGATGATATTACAGAAAAATCGGGATAAAGGAACTTAAAATCTTATCTAGTTCAAAAAGAATCAAATAGAGTAATGGTTAAGGATGTTATCGGGTTAGCGGGAGGTTGCTGGTTCAAACCCGGACTTGAACATTTTTTTTTAGAACTACTACTTTGAGGTAGTTATTACTAGTACTCTTATTAGTATTATTATTATTATTATTATTATTATTATTATTATTATTATTATTATTATTATTATTATTATTATTATTATTATTATTATTATTATTATTATTATTATTATTATTGTTATTATTATTATTATTATTTATTATTGATTGTTAGTAAGTAATTATTATTATTACCAATATTAGAAATAAGATTATTAGTATAATTAATATTATTATCATTATCATTATCATTATTATTATTATTATTATTATTATTATTATTATTATTATTATTATTAAAATATTTAGTATTATTATTAATATGACTATTAAAATTTTAGAATCATCATTATTATTAAAAGTATCATTATTATTTAAAATATTTTTTTTTTAAAACTAATATTTATATCTTATCATTATTATCTTTTCATTGAAATTATTATTATTACTAACATTACTTTTATTATTAGTATTATTATCAAAACTATTAATAGCAGTATCATTACTACATCTAATTACTTTTAGTATTACTATTATTATTATCATAGAAAGATACAAATTTTTTATTTATTATTATTGATATTATTTTAACAAATAAATAGCTAAATAAGAATATATTTAAAACATAAAGCATAACAACATTAATATTTTCATAATAAATACTAATTATTTATCTATGGTATATAAAATAAATATAGTTAAAATAATTACCAATGAAACATACAAGTTACTGAAATAACAATTAATAATAATATCTAAACTTGTTCGATTACAAGTATATGTTTTAATAAATATATGAATAATATAGGTTCGTGAATCCGTGGTCAACCCTACACTTGTTAAATGACGTCATATGTATTTTTACTACAAAATACAGTATGGTGAGTTTCATTTGCTCCCTTTTTACTCATTACATTTTTGGGCTGAGAATACATGCAAATGCTTTATTAACTGTTTTACAATATTTATATGTGTGAGTTTCATTTGCTCCCTTTTTAAATGCTTTTGCAATATATATTTTTGGGACTGAGAATACATGCGTTGCTTTTATAAATGCTTTACGAAATAGACACAAGTGATCGAAACTACATTATATGGTTGGATTATTAAACGGATATGCCCCTTTTTAGTCTGGTAATCTAAGAATTAGGGAACAGACCCCCTAATTGACGCGAATCCTAAAGATAGATCTATCGGGCCCAACAAGCCCCATCCAAAGTACCGGATGCTTTAGTACTTCGAAATTTATATCATGTCCGAAGGAGGATCCCGGAATGATGGGGATATTCTTATATGCATATTGTGAATGTCGGTTACCAGGTGTTCAATCCATATGAATGATATTTTTGTCTCTATGCATGGGACGTATGTTTATGAGAAATGGAAATATGAAATCTTGTGGTCTATTAAAATTATGAAATGATTATTTATGTTAAACTAATGAACTCACCAACCTTTTGGTTGACACTTTAAAGCATGTTTATTCTCAGGTTTAAAAGAAATCTTCCGATGTGCATTAGCTCATTTTAAGGATATTACTTGGAGTCATTCATGACATATTTCAAAAGACGTTGCATTCGAGTCGTTGAAGTTCATTAGAGATTATTATTAAGTAAATGACAGATTAGGTCATTTATAGTTGGATATTATGAAATGGTATGCATACCTGTCAATTTTCGATGTAATGAAAGATTGTCTTTTCAAAAATGAATGCAATGTTTGTAAAATGTATCATATATAGGTCAAGTACCTCGCAATGTAATCAATTGTTGTAAAAAATTTATAATCGATATGGACTTTGTCCGGATGGATTAGGACGGGTCGCTTCAGTTGGTATCAGAGCGGTGGTCTTAGCGAACCAGGTCTGCATTAGTGTGTATAACTGATAAGTCGTTAGGATGCATTAGTGAGTCTGGATTTCGACCGTGTCTACATGTCAAAAATTTTGCTTATCATTTTTGTCGAAAATCATCAGATTATCATCCTTAGGAAATTACCTGCTTATCATTCTTAGTCTAGGAACATCTCACTGCAATGATTGCATGAATAGTGTATAGACAAAATTTATATCTTAGCATATCTACTAATCCATATCTTAGCGTATCTGTTACTGTAGACTTTATCTGACACGTTTCCTTAATTTTCTCCGTAATTCACGGGATCTTTGGAAGTATGTATAGATATTCTATATATAATTAGAATATCATTCGATATTCGAAAATCATTTCATATCAAAACCCTTTAACTGATCGTGAGAGATGGATCATACACCTAGCTTGGATTCTATTAGTTCCGGAAGCGATTTCGAGATGTCTATTGAAGCAGACTCCGAAATCAATGAACCAGAAGTGCCTCAACCATTTAGTTATTTTTCTTTCTGGAGGAGATGGGGGTGGGTCCGAGACTTACTCACTCGATGGAGAAATGAAGAAGGCGAGCCCTACTGCGAACCAAACTTACCTCCTAACATCGGAGAAAACGATGTACTCACCGGTGAACCTATGCGCAACACTGTATTCACCCTTCTTGCTAAAGTTTTCCACCTCGAAGGTCGCGTTACTGCAATCTCAGAAAATATTCAACCTCTACTTCCGAATACCAATTGAAGGGGAATATTAGAAGAAGTTAGGGAACTTCGAATTGATAATCAAGATCTATCGAATCAGATGAGTGGATGGATAGAAATTATAGAGGGTAGGATAGAAAACCTGACAAGAATGGTGCGTAATTTACAAGCTATACTTATTACACCAACATCATCACCAACCTTAGCACCAACAACACTTGTAGCACCGACAGCAACAGTACCTCCATCAGCAGCATCAACAGCATAACCAGTACCAACAACAACAATATCATCACACATCTCAACCTCGCAATCTATACCTCAAGCATAATCATCGTTCTACGAATCATTCTACATAAACTATCTTCGTCCTTCATGGAGATTATGTAATCTCTAATGTTTTAGAGATTATGTACTCTAGTTCTAGCCGTAAATCTGATGAGTTTAATATCACATTGACTCATTAAACCCATGATTACGTCTGAAGAAAATATACATGTATATATGTTTTCATAAAGAATGTAATTAAATATTCTTTTGTACAAACTGTTAATGGTGAAAATATTTTAACGGGTAGGTAATACCCGTGGAATATTTAGATTTCACATTAATAAGTTACATTGTACGTCCTTCGAATCTGATTCAACAGTCATTTACTAGCCTACATACATCCACAGATATACATATCCGTCAACACAGAGTAACCATTTTCAATCAATTTCATATTTGGATTTTGATTTATCTGAATCCAACAAGTGGCATAATGAAGAAAATATTTGACAAAATAAAATTTGTTAGAAACAAACAAATTAACTATGAGAAATTTTGTTAAGAATCCACGCTAACTGTTCCTAGCTAATTGTTCCTAGCTAACTGATTACATTTTATTTATCGCAATTTAATATCGCAATTTACATTCTCGCAACTTTATTTATCGTCATTTAATTTCTGTTATTTACTTTACGGACTTTATTTATCGTTATTTAATTTCTGTTATTTATTTTACGCACTTTAAATATCGGGACACGTATACAAGGTTTTGACATATCATATCGACACATTTATATATATTATTTGGAATAACCATAGACACTCTATATGCAGTAATGATCGAGTTCTCTATACAGGGTTGAGGTTGATTCTACAATAATATATATAATTTGAGTTGTGATCGAGTCTGAGACATGTACACGGGTCACGATAGGTATTAATTAATTTGAATATTATAAATTAAACTATATATGAATTATTGGACTGTTAACTGTGGACTATCGACTGTGGACTATCAAGATTGGACAATTAAAAATGAATTAAAATATTGATTATAACATATGAAACTAAACAATTCTTCAAATTTGCCACTTGATTTCATCTTAAACTTCAATTGTATCTTGACGATTACAATCTGCATTCAAACCTTTCATAATTCTTGAAAACACCTCAATCGAGAGGATGAACCAACCGCACTTTATCTACGGGAGAAAAGAGTGATGCATATAGCTATGCACCTGAAAACACTCGGAACCTGAGTAAATGTTTAACACGTATCTGTGCTAGCTCCTTTGGCATTGTTATTACCGAAAATAACATTGCAATTTATTTTCAAATTAGCCAATTTTGTCACAGCTCCAGCAAATCAACTTCAAGTTGTCATACGAATAAACCTTATTATTAGGATTACCCCATCATCATCGTTACCGGAGAATCATTTATATTCCACCACAGTAGCAGTAAAATTACCAGCAACTTCATTACTCATTGACTTAAGCCTCTCCAAAAAACTATTATATTTGTTCTATAAAACCCTATCAAATACTCATCCACATATTGTAACGAGAATTGCCATACCAATTACCAAAAATCAGCAATCAGTACTTTGAAATCTCGCAGCATGTCTACATCAACAGTTATATGTATACATATAACATTTATCTCTTAGAATTATGATCTTCCATCAATACTTTGAACTTTGAAAAAGCTGAAGGAAGCAGCAGAAACTGTAGACAACCAAAACAGTTAAAAGTTTGATGATGAAGAATAGTGTGTTGACAACGCTCAGAAAAAGTTTGAAACTGAAAAAAAAAAACAAACGGATTGAGCAAACTATATGGAGTCTCTGAACAAATCACAAGGACTAAACTTGTACATTAAGAATCCTGATGATTCTATTTCTGATAAAATCTTTAGCGAACACCTTGCTTCTGACTCTAAACTCTTACGGACAAATTTTCTTCACCATCCTTCGATATTAGAAATTCCAAGATATCATCGTATCTTTCATTATAAATATCCTCCATATTTCAGAAGATATTTTCATAACTATTCTTATCTGAAATCATTAATCTCTTCGTGCTATCAGTGTTACATCATATAGAAACTGTTAGTTTCTATATTCTGTAAACTTTCGAGCTTAAAATATGAATGTTATTGAAGTAATGATTGGGAACTGAAGCATGAGTTAGTATAATATAATGACACTTGATCAACGTGATTATATTACAGTAGGTCATGCTGAGTTTCTAATAGAACGTGATGATTCACAGATCATAACGTCATCATGTGCCATGTTACATAACTCTTTCATTCTGCTTAACTTCTGAACATATCAAGAAAGTATATTCTTGATAAGTTATATTCTCAGTGATTCTGATAATTTGACAAATCAAATCGTGCTAATACATTCTTTCTTATTTAGAACATTAAGTTCATTCGAAACTCCATACTTACAAATTCTGGACCATTACTCGCTTTACTAGAGATCGAGAGGAGAATAAAAAGGCAAAGAGCTCCAAAATATAAGAGAAAATATAAAGCCCAATAACAACACGGAGATTACAAACCGTGGATATTAATACAAATAGCAATATAAAGACACGGAAGAATTAAGAATAGTATCTTCCCAAGGAAATCGTAAAAGTAAACAGATTTTTTTTTTTGGTGAAAGATTGAAAAGAAGGATGACAGAAATGATAATTAGGAAAATATCAAGGATTAGAACTGGATTAGGCATTTTCACAATCTTTTGGATGTACGAACTAAAAGAGAAAGTATAGGAATAGTGAGATTAATGGAAGGGAAGAGTTTAATTTATGAAGGAAAAATCAGACGTAACAATCGAGACAGATGACCGCATTTAATTAAAGAGATCCTAATTCCCTTACTCGCCGAAGAATCAAATCTTTTAGATTTCGAAGATCTTCTTAAAATCTCTTGAATTCCGGAATTCAACCCTCTACGTCAAAAGCTAAGACGCACCTTATTTTCTAAATTCCACCATGACTACGTCAAAAGTTAAATCTCTATCTCAATCTGTTGTGACAGCTTCATTCGTACGTTTCACCTAATCGAATCATTTTATTTATATTACTCAATGATGATAAAACTCTATTTATCAACTCATATTCGCTAGGAAAACATTTTTATTGTTAGCCATGACGACCTCACTCAAATTTCGGGACGAAATTTCTTTAATGGGTAGGTACTGTGATGACCCGAGAATTTCCGACCAAATTTAAACTTAATCTTTATATGTTTTCGAAACGATGAGCAAAGTCTGTTAGGTTGAGTCTCAAAAATTTTGAACTATTTTAGATATTCAATTGACCTTCGACTGTTCTCAACGATTCACGAACCACTATTTGTAAATAGATACATATATATTTAAATATATTAATTTGAAATATAAATTGAAATATTATATGACGTAATTGTTATAATTAATAATGTAAAATAAAATAATGTATAATAACTATTATTTAAAATATATCTATATATGTAAATGAAGTATAATGAATATATATATATATATATATTGGTTTCGAATTCATTTAGTAAACGATAGTAACACTCATTCCTCATTCGATGGTTATTTAAGCAAGTTAAATTCAAACTTAAATGATTTTAAAATAAACGGTGATTCGAAAATGAGTTCTATAAATTTTAGGCTTACTAAAAATGTATTTAGGATCTAGTTATTTAATTTTAACACTTTTCATATTTTACCCATAATTGAGAGGGACAGTTGATGTAATTTTTATTTAATAAATTAATGATCGAATTTTATACCATAATGACCAAAATAAATAAATATAGTTAATTTAAAAATATGAAATTTTTCTGTGAACTTTTATCCGCCACTGATTTATCAACGGAGTACGAAATCCTGTTCGTGAAAAACTGTCGGTAGATATTTAAAGACTACTATTGTATAAACACGTTTTAAAATTTTATAAGTATATTATATTAAGAATTTGCTTTTCATTTTGGCATTTTACAAACTGAAGGATCCGTGAATTGATATTATTGTGTCGACACCTGATTTACTTTTTGTTATTTCTTTTCATAAGCCACTGTCTATCTAATATCTAATCTACTCTATATATGCATATACAATGGATACACAAACCCCACAATAACCACTTAATGCCGTCTTTTTATTTTGTTTGATACTTGTTTGCTATTGGATACTATGCAACTAGTTCACTTCTACTCTTTGTTTCGATCACCTCACTAGCATCTCTATTTCTTTCTTTCTTTTCTGTCAACATATAGATAACTACCCACCACCTTTTCTTCACCCTTCTTTCTTGTGAGCACAACCGAATAATCCCCATCGATTACCAACAGCTCATGAACTACCATCAGAACTATCACTATCATCATTATCAGATGCTTGAATTGCTGTTATTCTTCTCCTGTGTTGATCAAGTAAAATGAAAACCCAAACATCACCATTTAAACCTATTAAACCATCACCACTACAACACCCTACCACACCATCATAGTCACCTGCTACCTTAATTTTCTGCTACTACGCTATTTTCAATTGTTTCTGGCCAAACCGAAATCGACACCAAAGCCAAACACCAATTTCGATTTCCACCTACATGCTATCATTTTGTTGTATCGTTACTATTGTTTGAAGCTGTCCTTCCACCATAACAACCAATGTGAACCCTACATTGAATTATTTAAGGAATACTTTATGGAAACAAAGTTGGTATTATATCCTTTTTCCTTCATTGTGGCCGACAACCCTTAAAGCAAGTGAACCCACTTGAATGTTAAAAGAACGAGGTAAACAAAATTTGTTACAACAATTGATTATTGGGTCACAAGATTCGGTTTTTATAATTGGATCATGAAAAAGATGTTTGTATGGGCCGTGACCCTAGCATACTAGCCATGATCCAACTTCAGTTGGTTTAACTTAAATAAAAGATTTCTGTTATGATCATAATTTAGGACATAAAGATCAAGATTAGGGTAAGCACGATGATGATACTGTAATACTTTTACAACTGTAAAACCATCACCATTACAACCACCACCATCGATTACCTTCATCAAACTTGACCCATTCTTTTGAAATCGCTTTCCTGACCGAGAAAAAAACATAACCAATAAATCATTACACCTGCTATTCCTACAGCTTGTGTTTCTGTTTCTAATTAGCAACCTAAACTGCACACTTTCTTTTCTTTTCCTCTTGGTCGACAAGTACAATAAAGATAAACCCCATATGCCACGATTCAGTGAGAGGATTTAAATAGTGGGCGGTTTTATTTTTTTATCCATTAGACACAAGGAATTGGGCCGTAAATAATGAAGCTATTGGGCTGCCTAATCTGTTTGGGCAACGAAAAACTCAAATCCATCGTGTGAAGATGTTTATGCCGTGAAATGATAATGAAGATGATGAGTTTAGTATGCTTGATGATGATTATGATTGTTGATGATGTGATGATAATGATAGGAGTGATGGTGAGGATTCACGAATAACATGATAGTGATTATGATCACAAAGATGTGATGATCATCGTGATATAGATGGTGAAAGACGATGATGATGGACGTTAGGATATGGTGATTGTTGTTATGATGTTATGATTATGATATGAATATAATTATGTTATCATGATGATGATGATATGAAATGGTGATGATATTACAGAAAAATCGGGATAAAGGAACTTAAAATCTTATCTAGTTCAAAAAGAATCAAATGGAGTAATGGTTTAGGATGTTATCGGGTTAGCGGGAGGTTGCTGGTTCAAACCCGGACTTGAACATTTTTTTTTTTAGAACTACTACTTTGAGGTAGTTATTACTAATACTCTTATTAGTATTATTTCATTATTATTATTATTATTATTGTTATTATTATTATTATTATTTATTATTGATTGTTAGTAAGTAATTATTATTATTACCAATATTAGAAATAAGATTATTAGTATAATTAATATTATTATCATTATTATTATTATTATTATTATTATTATTATTATTATTATTATTATTATTATTATTAAAATATTTAGTATTATTATTAATATGACTATTAAAATTTTAGAATCATCATTATTATTAAAAGTATCATTATTATTTAAAATATTTTTTTTTTGAAAACTAATATTTATATCTTATCATTATTATCTTTTCATTGAAATTATTATTATTACTAACATTACTTTTATTATTAGTATTATTATCAAAACTATTAATAACAGTATCTTTACTACATCTAATTACTTTTAGTATTACTATTATTATTATCATAGAAAGCTACAAATTTTTTATTTATTATTATTGATATTATTTTAACAAATAAATAGCTAAATAAGAATATATTTAAAACATATCGCATAACAACATTAATATTTTCATAATAAATACTAATTAGTTATCTATGGTATATAAAAAAATATATTGTTAAAATAATTACCAATAAAACATACAAGTTACTGAAATAACAATTAATAATAATATCTAAACTTGTTCGATTACAAGTATATGTTTTAATAAATATATGAATAATATAGGTTCGTGAATCCGAGGTCAACCCTACACTTGTTAAATGACGTCATATGTATTTTTACTACAAAATACAGTATGGTGAGTTTCATTTGCTCCCTTTTTACTCATTACATTTTTGGACTGAGAATACATGCAAATGCTTTATTAATTGTTTTACAATATTTATATGCGTGAGTTTCATTTGCTCCCTTTTTAAATGCTTTTGCAATATATATTTTTGGGACTGAGAATACATGCGCTGCTTTTATAAATGCTTTACGAAATAGACACGAGTGATCGAAACTACATTCTATGGTTAGATTATTAAACTGAATATGCCCCTTTTTAGTCTGGTAATCTAAGAATTAGGGAACAGACCCCCTAATTGACGCGAATCCTAAAGATAGATCTATCGGGCCCAACAAGCCCCATCCAAAGTACCGGATGCTTTAGTACTTCGAAATTTATATCATGTCCGAAGGAGGATCCCGGAATGATGGGGATATTCTTATATGCATATTGTGAATGTCGGTTACCAGGTGTTTAATCCATATGAATGATATTTTTGTCTCTATGCATGGGACGTATGTTTATGAGAAATGGAAATATGAAATCTTGTGGTCTATTAAAATTATGAAATAATTATTTATGTTAAACTAATGAACTCACCAACCTTTTGGTTGACACTTTAAAGCATGTTTATTCTCAGGTTTGAAAGAAATCTTCCGCTATGCATTAGCTCATTTTAAGGATATTACTTGGAGTCATTCATGACATATTTCAAAAGACGTTGCATTCGAGTTGTTGAAGTTTATTAGAGATTATTATTAAGTAAATGACAGATTTGGTCATTTATAGTTAGATATTATAAAATGGTATGCATACCTGTCAATGTTCGATGTAATGAAAGATTGTCTTTTCAAAAACGAATGCAATGTTTGTAAAATGTATCATATAGAGGTCAAGTACCTCGCGATGTAATCAATTGTTGTGAATCATTTATAATCGATATGGACTTCTTCCAGATGGATTAGGACGGGTCACTTTAATTCTCAGGTTCCCTAGAAGTCTTCCGCTGTTTGCTTATATGTTAGACAAGCTATGTGCATGGAGTCTTACATGGCATATTTTTCAAGGAAACGTTGCATTCACCAAATCATCACCATGTATTTTATTATGACTGCATTGTCAACGAAAGTACTATTGTAAACTATTATTTACGGTGATTGTCTATATGTAGAAATCATCAGATATCGAAAACCTTTGATTTAAATATTCATTTATGGTAAGCCTTTTCAAAAGAATGCAATGTTTACAAAAAGTATCATATAGAGGTCAAATACCTCGCAATGAAATCGATGAATGACGTGTTCATCCATATGGATTTGGAGCGATCGTCACAGTTGGTATCAGAGCGTTGGTCATAGCGAACCAGGTCTTGCATGAGTGTGTCTAACTGATAGTTGTTAGGATGCATTAGTAAGTCTGGACTTCGACCGTGTCTGCATGTCAAAAGTTTTGCTTATCATTTTTTGTCGGAAATTACCTGCTTATCATTCCTAGTCTAGACACATTTTACTGCATTGATTGCATGAATAGTGTATAGACAAAATTCATATCTTAGCGTATCTGTTACTGTAAACTTTTCCTGACATCTTCCGAAAATTTCTCCGTGATTTATAGAATTTGGTATTATATATACATATGTAAGTTATGTATTGAAGAATACCAAACTAAATTCTATAATCTAATTCATATAAAAAAAAAATCATCTCCCTAATTATACAAGATGGATCCCGTATCTAGTTCAAATTCCTTAAACTCTGACAGCTATTCCGATATGGATATTCACCTGAATTTCGAAGACAGTGTAACCGGAATGGATCAACCAATTAGCCATCATCTATTCTGGATGAATTGGGGATGGGTTCGTAGCCTACTTAATTATTGAAGACAAGAAGAAGGCGATCCCTTCCATCTACCACATTGCCCTCTTGGCGAAGAACCTGAAGCACTTACCGGCGAACCTGTTCGTAATACCATTTTCTCTCTCATCTCCAGAATATCTCGTCATGATCATATACTCTCTCAAATTTTGAATCTTATTCATCCGCTCGTCCGAACCGCCAATCATCCCGGTGTAGTAAAAGAAGTCAATGCGCTTCACGCTCGGGTAGTGGCTTTGGAGAATATGGTGCAAAGGTTACAAGCACCAGCAGAATCTCCGGCATCAACAGTACCACCGACAACAACACCAACAGTACCATTACCACCACCAACAACATCCACACCGCAAGCCTCAATATCACAATATGTACTTTGAACATCAACGTCATACGCATCGTAGTTACCAAGAAATACCAGCAACAATAACCGATGAAGTATTAACTTATTTCCCCTGAAGAAATTTTATGTATATTTTATATATATAAATTTTAAAACCATCATAAATATTTTCGTACTAAGCTATTATGTATAAATTGAAAAAGGGTAAATACTACTCGGTTAATTCATATTACTAATATGCTATAATGTACATCTTTCGTTAACAACTTAACCTTCGTTAACTACAATCTCTGTTTCAACTCAATGAATTCCATTTCCTAATAAACCAAGTGTATTATTCAATTACATAATTGATTTTACATTTTCATTTTCGATGTACTCGAAACTTTTCAGAAAACATCATCTGTGCCTTATAAGGTTCACAAAAATTCCACGAGTACCAACATCCTTCACCAAGGAATATCAATAAGAATAAATAATGAAGTATTGATTTCATTAGCGAAATACTCCGCAAAGATTATGTAATCTTTAATATTTTAAAGATTAATCATTTCTAAGTCAAGCCGAAAATCAAATGAGCTTAATATGATATTAACTCATTAAATCTGTATTACATCTGAAGAAAATATACATACATATATTTTCATAAAGACTGTAATAAAAATTCTTTTGTACAAAGTATTAATTGTGAAATCTTTAACGGGTAGGTACTACTCGAGAAATATTTAAGTTCACAATTAATATGTTACACTGTACATTCTTCAATTTTGATTCAAAAATCATTAACTATACTCACTATCTTCACAATGATACACAATCATTTCATACAAATTCAATCACATATTCTGATATCGACGTATCAGAATCCAAGCCATAACTCTGAACCGGTGACATCATTCTTAGATCTCTACATCTTTCAAAGCTATACTTTGACTTCAAAACTATGCAAGATCCTTTAGCATTGTTTTTACCAAAAATAACCTTGCAATTCCTTTTCAAAGTATCCAGTATTATCAACCAGTCAATGACGACCTTTCATACTTGTAATTTTGGCATATACGTTTTCGTTACTGGGGAACCTTTCATATTCCACCACATTAGCAGTAAATTTACCAACAACTTCATTGATCTTTGACCTTCCGAAAAATCCTTATACTCATTGAAACTGTATCATGTACTCATCCACATCTTGTAATAATAATTGCCATATCAACTACTGGGAATTAGCAATCAGTATTTCGAATATCGCACCAATTCTACGTCAACAGTTATATATACATATAATGTCTATCTTCTAGACTTACATACTTCGAATGTGAAGTTTCTGAAAAACATCCCAAACTATGAACTAGTTCGCTGAAATTGGAACAATGCTGATGAAGCAGCAAAAAAAAAAACTGTAAACGACCTTAACAGTCAAAAGTTTAATGATAAAGAATAGTATGGTGGTAAAGCTGAGAAAAAGAGAAGGTTTGGAACTGGAAAACGGATTGAGCAAAGTATGAAGGAGGCTGTGGATAAATCACAAAGACTGAACCTGCCTTCAAAGAATCTAAATGATTCAGTGTCTGCTGAAATCCTTAGTAAATACCTTGCTCTTTACTCTAAAACCTTTGCGGACAATATTCTTCATCATCATCATTATCTTAAATATTCTAAGATATCATCATATCTTTCATTATAAATATCCTCGATATTTCTGAAGATATTTTCATAACCATTCTTATTTGAAATCATTCATCTCTTCGCGCTATCTGTGTTATAACATAAAAGAAACTATTTTAGTTTCTAACATCTGAAAAATTCGAAAAAATTTAATGTTTTGAAATAGTGTTGGGAACTGAAGCATGAATTAGTATAATATAATGACACTTGATCAACGTGATTATATTACAGTAAGTCATGCTGGAGTTTCTAATGGAATGTGATAAGGGTTCACAGATTCCACCCTCATCATGTGCCATGTTACACGACTCTTACATTCTAATCTCTAAACATATCAAGAAAATATTTTTCTTGATGATTCGGTCTTTTCCAGATATTCTGGTAATTTGACAAATCAAGATCGTGCCATTACAATTTCTTTCTTAGAACGTTAGTATTGTTTATCCAAAATTTCATACCTACGAATTCTGAACCATTATTCGCTTGACTTAAAGTCGGGGAGAGAAAACGAAAGCATGAAGCTCCGAAATATAAAGGAGAATATAAGCCCGATAACAACCCCAAAATTTACAAACCGTGTATATCAATGCGTATAGCAATATAAAGACACGGGAGAATGAAAAATACTATAACCTCAAGGTAATGGTAGAAGAAAATAACTTCCTCTGGTGGCAGATGAAAAAGAAGAATGAATGATATGATAGCTAAGAAAATATCAAGAATCAGAAATAGATGAAGCATTTTCACAAATCTTTTGTAAGTATGAAATAAGAAAGAAGATTATAGGAGTGGTGAGAATAAATGAAACGGGAGAGGTTAATTTATAGCAAAATATCAGATATAGCAATCGAGGCAGATTACGCATTTAATCAAAGGAAATCCTAATTTCCTTAAATTCCGAAGAATCAAATCTTATTTAAATTATGAAGATTTTCTATTCCTTAAATTCCGGAAATCAATCGTTACTACATCAAGAGATATGACGAATCTCTATTCTCCATTTCACTCTATTACGATAACTTCTCACATACGCTTCGAGTAATCGGATTGTTTTATCCGTATTATTCAATGGTGATAAAATTCTTTTTACCAACTCATATTCGTCATGAAAACATTTTTATTGTCAGCCATGACGACCTCACTCAAATTTCGGGACGAAATTTCTTTAACGGGTACGTACTGTGACAACCCGAAATTTTTGACTAAATTTAAACTTTATCTTTAAATGATTTAACGTTTCTGACATGATAAGCAAAGTCTATGAAGTTGAATCTCAAAATTTTAGAACTGTTTCATTACATTTGACTGCTCTCGACGATTCATGAACAATTATATGTATGTATATATATATATATATATATAT